>NC_090942.1:177942246-178267246 GCF_040807025.1 Struthio camelus | reverse complement strand
CCTTGTTCACCTGTCTCCCAAGAGGAGTCATGCCTGGCCTCCTCTAGCCCCAAATCCTCATTTAGTACCACTGCCAGAAAGCTGTGAGTTCACCTTGTTGAATGAAGAAGGAATAAATGTTTGCATGACTGCATTGCAATGTGTGCATCTAGGATTAGTATTAGATAGGGAGCAGGGTCTCAGCTTGTTCAGTACTGGTGGGAGGTAGGTCCACAGACCTCCCTTACCCCCACCCAAGTGTCATGCGTGCTCCGCATTTCACCACCTCTACCTAGGAGCTACATAGCTTTGGAGTCAAGAGACCATGGAACGGGTCTCCCCTTTTCCAAAATAAGGATGAGCCCTCCCTCCAGAGCTGCGTGGTAGGAATACCCCAAGGGTAATAGACAGGAGCCCTACCTTATCTGCCAGAAGACCATCATCACAGGAGGTTTTGCCATGTCTTGTCAACGTGATGCATGACAGTACTGACCCATCTCTTCAACTCTTCGCTCTACCCATCACCCCTCCATCCTGCCTAAGCTTCCAAAAAATAAATGGCAAGTCACATTATAGCATTCATTCAGCCAGCACTGGTTGGACTCTAAACTAACTCCTTTAAACATACCTGGAAAACAAGGTCTCCTGTGCCACTGTTGCTCAGGAAACTTTTGTTCTAGGACCTTACAATCTCTCTTAAGCTCTTTTTCCCTAGATGTAGCAGGTCTCACAATTCTGCCACCTATCTCTAACATCAGGTCTTCCTTTTCTGTAACAAAATCTCACCGAGATGCCTTAAAGGTGGCACAGGCTCAATCTCACAACAGCATAGTGATGTTGAAGACCGCAGATTTTACCTCACGAACTGCACACGGCTCTTGGGCAGTGATATGAAAATGCTTCATGTAATAAAGGTATGATTTTAATTACTCAGCCTAGCCCAAGGTGTCAAGCAGGATTATCAATGTCCTGGTAAAAATCTTCATGTTAGAGTGTATTAAGCCTTTGAACTTGGCATAATACAGTGCTGTTGTAAAAATGTGTTCCTTCTCTATCCTTGGGGAATTTCAGTTTTTGCATTTTCTCTGTGGCGCCAAGAATGATAATTTCCTGCCTTCATCTCAAATGAAAGCCAAGTCTCAAATGTCACACGACTCCAGTAGCTGTGGCTTTGAAAAAAAAGCCAAAATACCTGCCCTCTACTGTACAAAATGTAGATGGTATTCAAAACTCTGCATATAAAATAGACTTTTTATGAACTTGACAATGAATATGTTTGTGCATTATGTCAAGCAGAGCTGGGCTTCCTTATTCCGTATGATATAGTTTTTTTAATTGTACTAATTCTCTTTTAATTTACCTGAAAGCTTTCAAACCTCCTACTTGTGTAACATGACATGTCGGCCCCTAGCCCAATCCAGATTATACCTGTTTTAAGCACTCTACATAAATTTCTATCCAATTTTTATCTATTTTAAGCTTGCTGGGACCTGTCAATGTTTCCACTTCATTCTTAGCTGGCAAAGCATTGAGATGACATTTGTAACCGTTGCCAGATGCATCAGTGGCATGGGTTTGGTACATAACTCAGACCTTCAGGCTTTCAAGTCATCTGAAGCAGCAGTCAGCACTGAAGCCAAGGTTTAATATCATTAATGTATTAATTTATGTCAGTGCTTGAGTCCATTTTTTTACTACATTTCACAGAAAATCTCATACTGCTAGCGATTGATCAGACATGACAAATTCCCTTTTGGCTATCGCCTATGACATGGGCTACTTAACTCCAGCATTCCTTTCCAGAATGGAAACTGCAGTTCTTGGTGAAATAATGGAGCTTCTGTTTCTCTGTCACTGTCAGAAATTCAGAGCAATCTTTTCATCAGCTTGGGATGCCAGATCAGATTAAAAGCCATGATGTCAAGAGAAAGCATCTGATGCACTGCTTTGAACATGGTTCTTAGCGGTCTTTGGTCCACCACTTTGTAACAGCACATCAACCTTCCTCTTACTCCCCCCGTTAGAGCAGCAGCCAAAGTGTGAAATAATTAGCTGAGGCTGAGGTCTTTTGGAAACTGCCCTGCTAGAAGAAATTCAAGCCTGCTATAAGGCTGTTAAGGTAACAGAATTACCTCAAGGAACAAAGTGCACTGGCAAAGATGTAAGTTGAAACTCACGGGGTGCATTCAGACTGCCTCGCAGTCGCAGAAATGAGTCACTGCGACCTCTCTATTGAGGAGAATGAGTGACAGTCAGTCCAACTCCCGCTACCCTCAGTTGCCAGGCTCAGGCTTTTCAACAGGGAGTAGTAGTCACAACATATTCGCTATGTAGATTAGCCAGGGTAATTAACATTGGCATGACTCTCCATGGGCTGTAGAAGTAGCCAGGATCTGGCAGCCTGAGAGCAGTGGTTCTCAATCGCTCGTGGCTCTCTTGATCCTGGACATCTTAAAGGTCATGATAGCTAAGCTCGGTGTGAATAATAGAGCCTATCGTGTCCTACAGTCTGAGGAATCTATTGCTGTCCCATTTGGATGCAGTCTTGCTACTAACCCTTCTTTGAATCTTTGCAACACACACATGGAGCGCCTGGTATGAAGTGCGTTGTTGTCATAATGAAATCATGAGGAATCAGATGGAAAAATGTGTGTTTGAGCATTTAAAACTAGACTTGTAGACCACAAAACAGACTTCACAAGTTGAGGTCAAGGTGGCACTAATTAAGACAAGATTATATTTAATGGAGAGTCACCTGGATTGAATTAAGTGTATTTTCTTGGACCTAGCAGGCTGAAATCAGGATAAACAAACTGCTCCAGAATTCCTAGTTGACCTTCTAATAATTATGACCAAATTTGAATTTCAAGTCTTCAGAGCCCCCAAATTATCTTTTATGTAAGAATGCACATTGCTACTCGGGAGGTCTGTTTGTTGTGATGACCAGAGCATAAAATAAATCCCTCACACACAATACCGCAGGTGGAGGCTGCAAAGCTGTTTCTCTGACCAAAAGAGCTAATAGGCCTCCAGTGTAAAACGCATTTTTTAACTCCCTTTCTTCAGACTTTCTTTGTGAGAAACACAATGCCAAAGGAGCTTAATTGCTTTGTTTTCAACTCCATAAACTGCTGACATGTCACTAGTGTTGTGGTTAAGCAGACATGGTAAGTCCACCAGAGTTCAAGCTCATGCTACAGTCAAGCACTGGGCCATCAGTTTTTTTCTTTCTATTGCAAACCTTATTGGTGTTGCTTGCTTAAAATATGAATCTACACATCTACATGAAAACATAGAACAGAAACTGCCTACTATACACACATCTCAATCTTGCAGGTTCGGTCTGCAGCATCTATGTGCCTTACGCAGGGATGATGCCCTGGAGAGGAATAGAAAGGTATACAATTAGGCTGAATCTAATCCTGTTCATTTGCCAGTTTTGGACTATATAATCTACTTTTTCACACCGAGATGAGCATTGGTAAACAGTTCTTCAACATAAGAAGAACTGAGCTGATTCACTGAGCTCCACTTTTCCCGTCAAGACATTTCAATACATACTTAATGACCACACGTAGGTTTTCAGAGCCCTAATGGGCCTGTGTTGATTCTTCGGACCCTATGAATCCCTGGCAGCTTCTTAGTGAATAGACATTCTTGTTAACTTTCACCATTTCTGTTAGCAGTGAAAACAAGAAAAGCTCAGTATCTCTTAGGCAGATGCATAAGGGGCTTCCTTACAGTTCACTGGAAATATCCAAAATTTATGGTTTGAGGTGAAACTGAACTAGCACAAAATTTCAAAATGAAAACATTCCTTGTGGACTCAAAGTCCATAAAGGCTTTTCAAGAGCTAGCCAAGCTTCCAATCTCTTAAGAAACTTAAAACACCTGTCATAAAAAGAAATAAATGTCAGTCTGCCAGCATTTACTTCACGTGATGTTGACCTGAACATTAGGTCCATGGTTCACAGTCTTGGATTAGAAATACTGTTTTTATATTATAAAGAGATTGGAGGACCTAGATTTTCGCATTGGATGAAGAATGCTTGCTCTTTCTCTAATGAATACGGAAATAAATCTGATATAAATAATACTGCAGATAAGACTGTACGAGTTTTTGAAATGTGTCTTTCTGTATTTGGTTAGTCTAAATCTTGGGGCCAGGGAACCGTATTCAAAAGAGGCAAAAAAACCCTAGCATCAATAGTTTTTATAAAGTTTGCAAAAACATTCCTAAAAACTGGTATGTGGTACACATAAATAAAGGTGTAATGATCTAAACGTCTATATTTAGCACCATCTCATTCAGTGCTTCACAGCCTGATTCTATCCAAGACTTAGTGCCGTCACCATCTTCTCTTCCCCCAGACTCAGACTTCTGGGGCCACCGTACAACCACACTTTGTCCTCATCACAGCACCAGGGTTGCTGATGCTGCCCTTGTACCCTTCCATTCTTTCTCCTCATTTCTTACCCACCTCCTATTTTAGTCCTTGGTTCATGCTACAAATGCCCTACACCTCTTCAGTCTTCCACGACCTCTTTTTTCTTCCCCCTAGCCCCACTGCTCAGTCCCTGTCCCATGCTGTGCTCGCTGGACCTCAAAGATAACAAACCTGAAGAGATCTGATAGCAAGTGTGTTGCGTGACCTGCTGCCCCAAGCGGGAACCAGTGGCTTGTAGCATCTGGTTGCGCCTTCTGTGTTGGTGAGTAATGCAGCCCTTTGCAGAAGGATGCTGAGAAACCCCGCGTTCTGCAGCCTATGCTCCTCCCACGTGTAAAAGCACCAGCTCAGGCTCTAGCTAGTGCATTATTATCATCATAGCTAAACGTATTACATGACAGTTATCAAATACTTCCCATCTAAGGAATTCCAGCTGCTTTGTGAACATTACTTAGGCCTACAGTGTTCCACACAGTTGCCACTACAGTCAGCGCAGTTCATCTACGCTGAAAAAAAGATATGTTTAGATATTACATAGGGAGAACGAGATGCATTTGATGGCCTTTGCCTGTGGCATGAAGTGAGTCAAACTGCTCCAGATCTTCTACTTCAAATAAATTGGCTTTGGATAAAAATGTGTCAGATTCTGAAGCAAATTCGATCCCGGTTTGGGACACAAGGATAAGCCTTCAGTTATGACTGACAGGGGACTCCCTGGAGATGTCTAATAATGGGAATCAGCGAGTCACATTTTAGAAGAGATTCACCTTGAGGGTAACACCAGAAGGTTACAGCCTTTGCCTGTGCTGTCTCCTGCCACTCACATTCATTATTTCTGCTCTACAGGTTTAATGATCAATCCTGCAATAGTGCAATTGGTGGTAACTTTGCTATCGTCTCCAGTGGGAGCGCGTGTGGGAGCTTCGAAGTGGATCGTCCAAGTTTCCAATATGGATATATCTTTACTGCCAGGGGGAAGTGTGATCACCGAGCCCCGATCACCCACACAGCATGTCAGTTAGCTCACTCCCTGGCTCTGCTTCGGACTTCCCCAGCTTGCTCTCTTTCCAGGAAAAAGGTCAGCCCGGGTTCGGGGATACTTCCCGCCTGGGACTGCTCGCTCAGAGGAGCACACACTGCAGAGCAGGGAGTTTGGCTGCCTCCGCAGCCCTCCCACGCTCTCCCCGCAGGCTCTGCACCTTCAAACGCCCCTCGTGTCCTCACCCCACACCTCCGAGCGTATGAAACGTTCCTGTGCTTGCACGCTACAAACTGGGACTCTGATGGCCTGCAGCAGAGCCCTGCCATTGCGCCAGGCATTTCAAACACGGGAAGATACACAGAAAATACTCATTACAGCTTTGAGGCATGGGGTTATGCCCACATGGGGTCCCAAAGAGCCCATATGTGAGCACAGCTTGTCTGCTGTAACAGGAGCCAGCACTAAGCAGTGTGGACACAAGCCAACTTTCACCCCTCATCTTTGGGACTAAGGGTTGTTCCCCAGCCCAGCTGAACTGAGCTGCGTAGACACAAGCTTTCCGTGCAAGCAGTAGCCCAAACCTTGAGTAGAAAAGAAATAGCAGCCAGAAGAATTTGGTTTCATATATTTATTAATTCTTTACCGCCTCTTACAGCAAGTTGTCACCTTCCACTGTCACCTTTCACTTCCACTTATCTATCAGGTATCACCACCTCTCCTGCAAGTTACGGCGAGTGAACTAACTTTGGGTCACTGCTGTCCTGAGCTGAATTCAAGTTCAAGACTGCTGGCAACACCACCTCTACTAATAACCCCCCTGCTAGGACAGTCCAGGAAAGCATTTTAAGCCCTGAATCCTTTTTAAAGTTTATGGGTACATGACCATCTACATAAATCAAACTAAAGCTGACAGTCCCAAAGGGCCACATTAGTTTTCCCACAGAAAAAACATGAATGTAGCACTTCTGTCCCACACTTGGCAGGTTATTCATTTATTTTAATTTGCAGCAACCGTGACTGAGTTACATTCATCTTCCCAGATGTTGCTAGTGATGAAAGCTCAAGGAATAAGCCTTTTCTGCTGTTGATGTACTATGTGCCAAACCTCATCTTGAGCCCCTGGCTCCCGCTGTACTTTTCTTGTGTCTGTACTGCTGCTTTGTGATAAATGAAACTTGCAGAATCACACGTACTGTGGTACGGGAACAAGCATCTTGTCTGGGGAGTGGTCAGTGCCAGAGGCTAAAAACTTGTGTTGTGTGTACATCTGCAGAGGCTCGTGTAATAACTAAAGCAAAGTTATTATAACTAAAGCAAAGGTGCTGAGGCTTTGATTACAAATGTCAAACAAAATAGGAAACAAAGCGACTCTAAGGGAAGAAAAAGGCCCAGGCACTGCATTCTCCTCTCCACATCTTGTCACAACCGGTTGCTTTTCTAGTTTTGTTTTATTTGCTCTAAAAGTCTTCACAGTGTTCCCTTCTTGGCACGTTTGCAGAGCGCTGGGACGCTCAGAGCTTACTCTCAGTTAGACTGAAAAGCCCCAGATGGTGTAAACGATCACTTATAAATACATAAATACATGGAATCAAAAAGTCTTGCGGAAATGCTGTACTAGCCTTTTCTCACTTTTTGTAATATGCCTCCTGAACAGATTGCATGCTTTGCTATCCAGCTTCAATAGCCATTTTACTAATTTGCATGAACAGAGATCGGTTTCTTTTCAGCTAACTATACTTTTTAAATTATCACGATATCTGAAGCTCCCCCCCCACCACCACACACCGTTTGAGCATGTGATACCTCCTTGAAGAAGTAACCATCCTCCATTTGCAACAGGAGAGAAGAGGTAAAGGGGCCAGGTTCCCAGCTGAGAAGTAGCCTCAGAGCTTCCCCATCACATTACTTGCCTGTAAAACCTCCACGAGCCTGAGTGTGCAATGCGCCAATAGCCCAGCTGAGGCTAAAACCTCTGCTTCTTCTCCCTGCAGTCCCTGGGGCTTTGCATCGCCCTTGTTCATGCTGGTCTGGTGTCATAGTGTGAGTGACACCAGGCTGACCGGACCACTTGGGTTCCCTTTCTGCTGGGGCAAGCTGTCGCCAACCGGAAGGACAGACGGACTTTGTCATCCCAGCCCAAGCTGAGTCCCTGCTGCCCGTGGTGGGAAGTGAGCTCCAGTAAGGTCCAGGGAGCACTCTGGGCCTCAGGGCATCCCTAGGGGCACCAGCTCAGGTATGTGAGGGAAAAGGCATAAAAAGGAGTTGACATTCGCTTCCTTCCCTTGGCTTTTCAGTTCTAATGTCTGAAAATAAAGAGCTTCAGAACCGCTACTCAGCTTTCACGTAAGCATGCAGCCACCTAACTTCTAAGATACTTAGAGGAAAGCTCCCAAGGTGCCCAGGGGTATAAATTCATGGAGGTATCCAAATTACATTTAGAAAGAGCTAGTCAGTACACCTATACAGTGCATATACATACACATACCGATACCCGTACTTATAGGCCTGCATGCACTACCAGTCACACCTCTGACTATAGCGCAGGCATAGGCTATGTTTAAGCACAAATGAGGAACAGAAGCCTCCTTTATCTCCTGGGTAAGGAGAAGCTGTGGAGCAGCTCCACCAACCCCTCCAGCAGCCAGCCCTTTCTTTTGGTGGCTCCAACACGTTTCCACCAGGCTGCAGAGGCAGAAGAGGAAGCTGTTTCCCAGGAAACCCCCTGCTGTTCTTGCCCTGGCCACACACAGACGGGCTCTGTTCCACAAGGATGATGGAGCAGTTTCAGAGCGCTCCTTTCTTGAGTTTGCTGGTTCTTCAGACATGACAATCTGTGTTGCATAAGCAAGGACTGGGTTTGCTTCTCCTAAAATGAAATGGCTTGGGAGGATGGTCACACATGAGTTGGAGGAAAGAGTTAAGATTTTTCTGCCTGAAAATCACACCCAAGAGAGCGACCGGTTAGTGTGTTAGCTGACGTGCTATAATGACTATCTTATTTATAGTAGTTCATTTTCTACATACATTAAATTTTAGTGTGAATGTATTTCACTATACTTCTTTTCCAGCCATAGATTGCTGGAGGGAGACAGAAAACACCTCTCTAGAGCTGCAAATCTCTTATTTTCATTCCAGACAAAGTATTCTGAGCAGGGAACAGTGATAGAGTTCGTCTGTCAGTGGTGCTGTGTGTATTACATTGAATGTGTCACATTTATGATCCAGTTGATCACAGGAGAGGGAAATATAATAACTCCTTATAGACTGCATACCAGAGTCCCTTCCTGACGTAGTATTAGCAAGAAACACAGAGGGGAGCCCGTAATAAATGTTACAAGGGGAAATACCTTCAACTGATAAGAAGCTGAGCGGATGACAAATCACAAAAGCCTCCAGTGAACCCCGCAGGAGTAGATAACCTTGAGACGTACCTGTATATAAAGATTAAACAGCAACCTGAGCTCGGTGGAGATTTATAGAGCTTTGCAAGTGTCTCAGTTTCACTGTTTGCTTTTGTGGTCGTTTCTGGACTTTATTGTTAGTTTCTATCTGTTACTATTCTGTACAGGCCCAAAAATTCATGAAAAGAAAAGTCACCCCAGAAAATAAAGAATTTGTTTGAAATATTTTACAAGGAGGTTTTATAGATCAATATCTCCAGTGAACAAGACAGATAACCAGGAAAGGGCACAGTGCACCTGTGAGAGGGGTTGTGCAAAGATATAAATAAAAACATGAAGGATAAAATATATTGACATATTTGAGCTCACTGGCTAAATCTGGTTATTCATTCCTCTGTAAGTGGTAGTGCTAGTTATTGTGGGCTATATATTTTTGCTAAGACAAACAGGTGAGGCAGTAAATGCCTTGGTTAGTATGCTTCAACAGGAAGGGCAGTGGCTACTGCTGCTATTCAGGGCCTCTCAGGGAAAATATCAAAGAGTGAAAAAACGTGGCCAGCTACGGACTGGGTCGAAACCTTCCTGAGGAAGACGGTTCTGCCTAAAGGCTTACACAAGACAGCAGGGACCTGAAACTCTTAGGTATTCTTTCTTCCTAAACCACTGACTCACTACAACTTCCGTTGATTGCCTTTCACTCTTCGTCCACAAAAAGAGTATAAGGCCGCCTAATTTGCAAGGCTGGGAGGGTTGATGAGGGACACCTACTTTGGCAGCGCACACTCCAGGGCTTGCTGAAGAGATCATTTCTGTCCAGGAGCAGCGCTGGCTCCTCTTTGGGAAAGGTAAATACTTTGTGGTCAGTGAAATGTGGCTCCTTTGGCCTTGTCTTTTCAAGTCCCAACAAAAACAGCATGTCACTTGGTGACAGTGCAGTAGGACGGGGTACACCTACAAGGCTTTTCAGCCAAATCTCCCCTATTGGGGTGTAGGTTTGCAATGGGGAATCACATCATAAATGCATGAGTGGACATCTGAATAGTCAGAGCTCTGCTTGGGAGGTGTAAAAAAATCACAAGGTTCAAGGATATTGTTTACAGTATTGTTTCAGCAGGGAAAAAGAGGATCACACTTATCTGCTTTATCAACCATATGGACAAAGTCGAAGGCGGCCACCAGTGGCTGTCCCTGATCACACTGAGAACCAAACATGTTGCACGTGGTGTACTAAACAGCAAGCGTAGACATTTTACTCCCAACGGCCTGTTGAATTAAAAAAAGTGGGGGGGAGGGATTAGATGACAATTGAGCTGTTGTTTGTGCAAGTGGAAGAAAAAACTTTTCAGGAACAGACAATAGGTCGAGGCAGTGTATGGTGTAGGCGTTTGCTGGAGAAGACAGACTAAACAGGAAGTGATGTATTTTATACTTATGGCACTGTTGGGAGAAACAGATATTAAACCCAGGCGGGACACGGAAGAAGAACAAACAGCTCATTGTGTGGAAAGCAAAAGTACTCTGGAAGGGCTCACAGGACTCGCTGCTTCTTAAACTCATCAGTGGTTTCAGAGATTCAAGATCTGCTCTAGTTGGCATGTCTTTGGTTTAGCCACAGCTTTTGACAAAGCTCGGAGGTCTCCAAATCAAATCACGCTGTTTATTTGTTCCTCTGCCTTAACCCTGTAAAGCTATGTTTTGTATTAAATAAATGATTATCTGTGTTACAAGCAAATGAATGGAAAAGCAAAGGAAAGGGAAAATTCACATTTAGGAGAAATTTCACTGTTGAGGACAAAATGCGGCTCAAAGCCTTTGGCCTCATATCCAGTTATCCTTACGACTGGCTCAAACACAAAGCTAGCTTTTTGGTGGGACAGTCAGTCACAAGAGAGACCAAGAATCTAGAAACTTTCCTAGGAACATTCAAAAGTAGCACCCAATTTAAACTAACTATGAAAGTGCTTTTTCCAGTTTACCACAGCCTTCCTTCAGCGATTTTTTTTCTTTAACTTAACACGCGCAGAATGAATGCATTCACTCTGTAGGGCTCTGGTATCTTAAGAATGCTATACATTAATTAAGCTAGTTTCTCTACAAACAGGGAAAGAAGAGAGAATGAAGTAGACAGAGACAGACACACAATTCCATTTTTAAATACTTAGTGAACTCAGATTATATAGTAATGCAAAAATATTTTTATATCATCCCAGGACATTTTTGTTTATACTGCTGAGTGCTATTTTATTTGCTCCAGCTTTGCCACAGATGCACAAACACTGAGAAAGGAGAAGGAATGTCTACTCTATATGATAGCCTTTAAAAATAAAAAAAATAGAAAAACAAGTAAAATCCATTTCTTAAGAAAACATTCCATTAAAAAAATCACTATATGTTTATAGAAAAGATTTTTTAACAAAGGTTTAATTTAAAAAGTTAATAATGGGGTATTCCAGAAAGTTTGAGTCATCCACAGTAATAATTAGGGGTTTTGTTCCATACAAAATGCTTTATTTAACCTTCATGCCTCCATTCAGATAATTATACAAATGCATACATTTAAAGGTTTAAACTCTATTTCAATTCACAGCTCAATTCATAGGAAAGTTGAATACAGAAAAGCAATGCACCAACAAAATATGTCTGAGACACCATTAAAAACGATAACACTTGTTCATTTAAATCTTTGAGAATAGACTGGAATAATTGTCCTCTGACAGACTTTCATTAGGGGACTCCCTTTACATTATCATAGGGCAAAAATCACCATTTTACAGTAAGAGGAAAAAAAGCTCTGAGTATATTTACAATACATACACTATACATAAATACAAGAACAACACTTACATAATATTAATAAACTTATAACATAGGTGTTGCCTAAACACTACATAGTATATAAATGCAGAAGAAACTATTGGGAAATTAGATCCTCAGATGATCACTTTTATTTTATTTTTGAAGAAAAGTAATTTTTGCATTTAAAATCCTTTGAAAAAAAGGCAAAAGAAAGACGTAAGAAACTAATATGTTTGCTTGCTAGCACTGGCATTTTTAATCCTTTTAAGTATAGGACCTCTATTGACACTATTATCTCTATAGGGTTACCGATAATGACCCTCCCTTTCACATCTTATCATAGGAAAGAGAATCAGGTGCTGTACATACTAATTCCATTGTTGCGAAGCTTCAGTCTCAAATCAGTCACTTTGTAAACTAAGGGATGTTTTTGTATTTTTACACAGGAGGATCAAATGAACACTCATTGGTATATACAAAAAGAACAACCTGACTGGAAGGAATAAACTGGGGCCAAATGCAACCCCATCCTTATGCTTACATTTAACTAAGGCCATAGGGGAATTTGTTTCATCCATAAGTGACTTGGCCAAGAACGATATTTTTCATTATCCTGTTGTTTCTTCCTAAACACAGCTGAAAGAACTCTCCAATTTAATGCTCTTTTTGACCCCACACGTTGACAGCAGAGTCCAAATTGCTCTTTCACTTGAAGTGTATGAATATGCGTGTCTGGGTGTGTGGGATGAAGGTTTTAAGGCTGGGGGTGCATGAAACTTAGTTAATTCATTACTATCTCTGTGCATGTTCTATTGTAAGTGCAATGGGAGATATAATGTTTTCGGGATGGACAGCAGGTCAAGTGAGCATACTGTGTAGGTGTTCACCAGAGAACTTAGATTAATAAGGAAGCAACATATAGCACAATTGGGAAAGAAATAAATTGTGCTTTTTTATTAAAAATAAGACATTAATATAGCAAAGAAAAAGACTTTGAAACTAGGAAAGAGAAAATAAACTGAATTTTGAGAAAGATCAGTTCTGATGCAAAGATTATGACTCAAACTGTCTTTCTAAAGAAGCTCTTTACATCTGAAAGGCAGCAACAGGGAGAAAAGCAGTATCTGAACCTATTGCTGTACTCCATGGTTCACGCTTATGGCGATCTGTTAAAGCCATCACCCATTTGTCCCCTTACCAGACACTGTATTATTACTTTTCAAATGCAGAGTTCACAGCATGAAGCAAGGTGTATTAGCGCAAAGCAAGTTAATGTGTGAAACAACATTCATGTTTTCTTTTTTAACTGACATTTTGGCTCACTGAAAGTTTTGAGACTGAGCTGGGGAAAATGCTACAGGTCACACATACAGACCCCAAATAATCCTTACTATCCTGATTTTCATAATAGCCAAAATTCCCATCAAATTTTTGCTTGTCCAGAGAACGGAATGACTAATACACACTACAAGAGCCATGCAGTTTATTTCATAATTTAAAGTCAATAAACACAAGCCATTATAGAGGTATGCTGGTAAATCAGTGAAAGTAAGATAAAAGCATCTCTCTCTCCCAATTTTTCAGAATGAAGTGAAAAAGTATGGCTCATTTAGGGATGATGGAGGCTATGTGGCCCCCTCCAATGCAAGACCTAACACACATAACGCTGGAGTCGGCTAAACCTCCTAACACTACAAGTTTCTAAAGGTGTCTCTTTATAGCATTGCTGCTTCAAAGCAAAGAACAAAACACTCCTCTCCAACAACAGCCCATGGACTGAAGAAGAAACTAAAGTTTCCTTTGTCCTTCTGATGACACATTCCCTGGTGCTCTCCTAAAATCCCTAGCAAGAATTGAGTTCTTTTATGTGCTTAATATCTGGAGATTAAGTTCAGGATGACAGAATAAGCATATGCATGTTCTGATGTGATTATTTCCACGGATGCCTAACAGATTTAAAAATAAGTTGTTACTAACCTAGCGGTCAGGTCACATGATTAACTGACATGCATAAACGCCTAGTTTTTGCGTGCAGATCCATGTGTGCTTTTTTGCACCTGCACTTTTTTTTCTGTATATGAATGTCTTTGTGCACACAGCATCTTGCCTCAGCAAGTAAAACCCCAAAACACCCATTCTCCCACTCAAACAGCAACCCCCAGGATGGTGGCCAAAATGTATGCAAAATGTGGAATTCTGCAAGTACGCACTTCTGAATGGATAAATGACAGGTACAAATTTAGAGCACGGAAAGCAATCTTCCTGTGATTCACTTGGCAAACGCATTAGGACAACCAGTCACATTTTGATCTCCAATAGATTCATTTTTAGAAATAGAAGAAGCATGACGGATGGCATTACACCACTACTTTAAGAATCCATTAGCATCAGTTAATAATTTTTTTTTGACAGAAACTTACCAGATTAAAAAAATAATAATAATTGGGAATAAAAAAGAGTGGAAGGGACACAACTGGCCATTTTCTAGTCAGATCAATTAGTCTCTTGATGCAGTTGTTTAGGCTACTCATAGAGAAAGCTCTTCACTTTATTTTAGGACTATCAGCTTCTTGTTTGTTATTCAAACAGCCTCTAGACTGACAGCCCCCAATTTCCCACTCACTTGCCCCCAAAAGTGACATATTTTGTCCACTCCTGAAGTCAACCAGTTCTAAAATAATATTAAATATTAGGGATATTACAGAAAGCACAAAAAGGAGACATAAGGGGAATTCTATGTTTCCAGAGTTCAATGCAGAGGATTTTTTCATGGGAATCCCCACTCTAGCATATACCCTAAAAAAGTTCCTTTGGGCTTATTGCTGTTTTTTTCGGACTATTTCACTAGAGAATACCCAGATACATGGGCAAATCAGATGTAAGTTAGGAAGAAATACCCTAACACACTGTTTGACAATGACCTCCACTTACACCTATTTAGAATCGATATGGGTATGAGTCATTTGTAAACTAAGATCCATTTTCTCCTTACAAGTATATGACAGACCTTATCTGAGGAAAAAAACCTAAAATTTCTAACACAATATCTCAACATGTGAAAATACAAATGGCACTTTGTGTTTTGTTTCTGTGCTGCATTATTGTTCTCCAAGCATAATTTTATTTTCATCTTACTGATAACAGAATCCTATAAGTTATTGCTGTGTAAAAGTATAGGAACATCCCATCAGTTCTAATAACAGGCACTTTTAGTTTGTTTCATTTTTAAAAACAGATTTCAGGCTATCTTGCTGCAAGTGTATGGGCATTTTAAATGTCACAACTGTCCTGCCACAGTTGATTTTGCTAACACGCAACTGTACCTAAAAAGCTAAACTCCCCTGGAATTAGCAAAGAGCAGCTGCCTATTTTAGCTCTGCAACCTCCACTCGAGATGTATTTCAGTTGGGGAAATTTAAGAACAAATAAAATCAAACGAGAGTTTGCTGTTACTGTATCTGCATTCACTGCAAATTGCCAGAAGGGGGAACAGAAAAACCCACTTTTCATATGTTTTTCATCATTTTGATTTGGTGTTTTTTTCTTCGTTCAGTCAAAGACATTCTGAGTTTTGACTTATTCAACACTGAAGGACTCTGTATGACTTCACTATATCGCACACCATCTGCAAAAAAGCAAAGAAGCGGCCACTCCATTTTGAAGAGAAAACATGCCTTGACAAAACAGAATAATGTAGTTCCTATGTTTTGTTTGTCTTTAACTTTTACAAGGCATTATCTAACCTTTTTTCATGATGAAAACTAAAAGATTTTTCTTAAATGTACTTCATTTAATCTATTTACACTCCATGTGAAACTGTGAGTTTGAAAATATTTTTCCACTAGCACATATATTACAGAATATTTAAACTGTTACAAGTATAGTAAAATACTTCTGTTGTATTTTGATCTTTAAAGATGCAGTATCCTTATAGTTACATTTTTTACTTAAAACTTTTTTGCTCGTGAGATCGATCAGAATTTAAACATGTTTCAGGTATCAATGGGCATGATTTAATAAACATACATTACCCAATAACTGCTATTCTGTTATGAAACTGTGAAAATATAACAATCTTTACATTTCTTTATGCACATCTTCAGTTAAAAATCACAGGCAAATGCATAATACCACAATACAAGCTGGTTTCTTAATAAGGTGTTATTTCTTTTACAGTACTTATTTCTGAGTCTTCATCTTCTGTTTTTTTTCCAAATCAAAGTAAATTGCTTGTCTATGACTGCAAGTGGGATGAGGCATGTGGAAGTGCTGGGATTTATATGCAAGGGTGGATGGATGAGGATGTAGGACTAGGGAAGATTTTCTGCATGATCTTTATACCTGTCTGCTGTGGAAGATGCAGTTTCTTACACTGACCTTTCCAAACTGAAGTTCAAATTAAAAAATAAGCAGGATATTAGTGGTAAAACTTACTCTGATTTTGAGGCACCCACCTTCAATAAAGGAGAAAGAGATTTTTTTTCCATTAAACAGCATTTATTATCAGAAGATAAATTTGTAAATGGCAACTAGAGTACATTTTCAACGTGACTAATGGAAATTGAGTTAAGGATCATTATTATTTCCAATAGTAAAAGGGGAGAAAGTTGTCCAGCTAGGTGTCCATGCTCAGCACTGTGAGTTTACCCCAAATGGCAACATCACTGATGTCATTTTTAACACTATTAATTTTGTTATACATTATTCCAGCAAATACTCATATATGCAGGTCAGTCTAACTCTATTTCATTTTAATTATGTAAGCATGATAGAGAATAAGGAATACTGCATCTTCATCCTCAGTATAAACTGCTGTTGCAATGAGCCAATTTTACACCGCTGAAAAAACCAGGTGCTCAAAAAATAAAGATAATTTAAAATTTAAAAAAATCTGTATCAAAGCTGCTTCCTCATTATGTTTTCATACAATGCTGGCTACTGAGATCTCCTTACAAATCTGGGAGCATCCTTTTAAAAACATTTGAAATCTGACACTTCGTGGCATAGTTTCACACGCAAGCTTTAATGGGCACAATGGATTTTACCCATCATTTAATTCAGACTTAAAAGCACAAATCTCCCTTTCTGAAAGAATGGGACAGTGTACACTTGTATTTCTCAACTGCTCGTATGAGATAGATAGATCGAGGGTGTTGTGTTAAGATGAGATCAAGTATTTCTGTGTGCTATGTATGATGTAAGCTTTCCATACGTTTATGAAATGTCAGAGAGCTGCGGTGACAGAAGACTAGCATGGAGCAATCCCGCTTAGCTTTTGCACAAGCACAAAAAATTAGCAGGTCTGAACTGCAGCCATTGACGGAAGAACACCCTGAGAATTTGAGGGACTTCAGCTCCACATCTGAACACCTCCCTTCCACAGAATAACTTCGCGTAAATATTTCTGAAGGGAAAAGACCACAAATAACCGTACAGAACATTTGGGGCCAAAGCCTGTGGGCTCTGATATGCATGAGACACTTCCCATAAATCTCAATGAGAGATTGAACCCAATGGCAGACTGTTGCTGGTTGTGAAAGCTGTCTAGAGGTAACAGAAACATGAAAAGCTCTTACATGAAGAGCTCATTTATGCTTGAAATGCTTAGCATACATTTCATGCCTATTAAATAAGAAAATTTAGTATATACTTCTTTATCTCTGGACCTCATTCTGTTCCCACTCACATGCTCTGAACAGCCTATGTCCCTTGACATGAGTGTGGCTTTATCCCTTTATCACTTTGAGGCTCCTTGAATAAAATCAGGTCTTCTTTCTGTTGCGGTATTTCAAATGTATAAAGTAACAGGCAATCAGCTGAGAGGCAGGGGATTCACAAAGATGGACTTCTTACATGGGGAGAAGAGCCTCCTTGGACTGTCTGTATAGTCAGCATGGAGAGATTGCCTAGGGGCAATTCAGAGCAGAATGAAATTTAAGGACTCTGAACTGCTCTCAGAAGAGAGCTTCTCTCTCTCCATTGACTACAGGGAAAGCCTACAGAAGATATTAGTCTCTTCAGGTTCCTCAGAGATCACTGTTCCTTTCAAAAACTAACAGAATGGCCTTAATAGCTTCTGGTCAAATAAACTTGATTTTTCACGGGGAAAAAAAATCATTGCTTCTGAAAGGAATTCTGTATGCCCCAGGTTCTTCCATTCAATTACTGCTATTCAGGTAATTAGTGGGTAAAATACTATTGGGCAAGAAAAATTTTTTATAAATTGACTTCTCTCCTTAGACATTCAGAATGACTGATCCATTTAAAGGGAAAATATTGAAGTACATAAAAGACAGACTTCAAATGTAATCCATGAACAATCTCACGCACAATACTGACAATCAGTTTTTTAAATGACAGAAGTAACACTATTGGCAAAAACTCAGTTCTGTTGCTCCTTCTGGCCTACAGAAAAGCCTGGATTTGTTTCAGCCTGCTAAAACTTCACAATGACTCTTAGTGCCACTGCTTACATTCCTGACTCTAACCAGGATACTAAAATATTGCTAATTTTTGTGGATGTAGATCACCAACCTGGTCAATGGGAATGACAGAGGCATTCTTCCACAATGGCTGCAAGCAATGTGTCTTGGATTTCAACCACTCAGCAGAGGGGAGCCTATGTTTTAACAGTGCTGAAATTCTTTTAGAGAACTGGTAAATTATCTGTTACCGGGGACATCGAGAATGTATCGAAGGACAATCAAACTCTGGGTCTGCAAACGCTATTATAAAGTATTATCCCAGTCATATTAATCCTCAAGTAACTGTAATCACTTTTAGTCTTTGTAAAAGTACTGTGTGCTGGTTTTTCTTAAAGATTATCTTGATTTCAGAATCCCCTCAACGTTACTATCAGTATTTCAGGAAATATAAGTTAATTCAGAGAGGTCAAACATTTAAAAATGAATGAGTGGCACCACAAGTTTAATCTATGCAATTCCTGGAACCAAGTATTCCTAATTAAATGCTTTGCAAAAGACCTTTATGTATATATCTTTTATCTCTAAGCTATAAAAATCTCAACACATAAAAAACCTTGCCAAGCCTCCTCTTTGTCGCATTTAGCTGAACAGGCAGATCCTTGCGAGGCAAGAAAACAGAAAAACACTATTCTGTTTTCACGAACAACTGATGACTAAGAGTTTCTCCCTTTCCTACGTAATTTAATTAATAGAAATTGATTCACAATTACATGGCTGTATGGGAATGATCAAGAATTTCCTTTTACTTAATTTGAAAAGGCTTGGATTGAAAATCCCAGCAGAGACAGTCACTGATGCCCACATAAAGGGGCCATTTATATCATACTGGACAGCTGGCAAAAATCTTGCTATTCCCTAACTCCCAGGGACAAACCTAATGTCTTGCAGAGCACCATTTCCAAACCAATTCTCCTTCCTGCTTACTGTTCATCCACTCACTCCTCAACAATCAGCTCACTCCTTCATCTCGCTTGCTTTCCAGACACAAGTTAAGTTATTACATTGAAGGAAATGAAAGTACTTAATTGTGGTACCGGGCAGTTCAGTGAAAATCACCAGAACGGTTAACTTAGGTGTCCTTACATGCTATTTCTCCACATCCTCCTTTCTGTTGGTGTGAAGCAAACTATTGTCTTGAAAGCCATTTTACTCATTATTGCTTTTTCTCTGCAACAGATGCAGTCGTTTCTTCCCTGTTTCGTTGGTACATTCAATTCCCTTTCATGGATGGTTACACCATTAACCTTGGTACCAGTGAGTACAAGACCTGTTTGACTATTTCCTTGTATTAAAATAGTGGCCATGGGGAGGAAGATCCCTATATGAAAGGAAAAAGCACTTTGAGAATGGGTAGTAGTTTTCAGATTTCTACACAAATCAGCAAATGGTTCCAAATAAGTCCATGGTAAAATACAGATACTTAATATTGTACTTTCAGCAGAAATGCTGCTGCCCCTTGTTTATTTTACAGGCTTCAGCAACAAAACAAAAGAAAAGAAAGGAAAAGGAAAAAAAGATAAAAGAAGGCAGCTAAATGGTTGCCCTGTGTCCTTTAGAGCATAACGACAAACTGTGGTAAAATAGTAAAATGCCACCATCATTATTGCAAAAGTCTACTCAAGCGACCCTTCACCTCAGACAGTGGGACCTCTCCAGCAGAAGAAGCTTCTTCTCTGCTTGCATGCAGCTTGCTTGTAGCACAGCTCGGGTGTGACACTGACACCTGTGAGGTGGTATTCAAAAAAAGGGTAAGGATGGGATAATAAAGGTCTAGCCGTCTTGCTCTCATCATCATCATCATCATCAGTTTGCGGTATCTAATCCTCCAATCAGCAGTAATTTGCAGGAACAAAATGTCCGACAGCTGAGAAAACATACAAGCTATAAACACTTTTTCAAAGGACACAGCATGTAAAATAATGCCCGTTCTTGTAGCATTTCGGCTGTTATTTCCCAGGTGACTGTGATGATACTTTTTGGGGTGGCCATGCTGAGGGGCAGACGGGGTTAACTTCGGAGGGCAAGGAGAAGAGTGGCACTTCCTTTCCTGCTTTTTTCTTTTTATTATTATTTTTTGTTAGGGACATCATGGAATGCCCTGTGTGTTAACACTGTGGAAGTGGATTCAGCCCTGCTGAATTCACTCAGGGTAGTTAAGAGACCCAGCTCTTAAACTCGGCTGGAACGGGGAGCGTTTCTCAAACCAGCATGTGCCTGCGGCGGTGGAGCGCCAAGTGATCTGAGCGGGAAAAGCTGCGGTCACAGTCTGCACACTTGAATGGCTTCACTCCTGTGTGTTTGCGGTAGTGCCTCGTCAGTTCGTCTGAGCGAGCAAACTTCCAGGTGCAGCCTTCCCAAGTACATTTGTACGGTTTTTCTCCTGGGAGAGACAAAAGAAAGAAGGGGGGGAAAAAAATCCAGGCGGTGACTTTCTACTTGCTGTTCGTAATCCCCGCAACCCCCTCTGCACACTTCCCGTAGACACCCACTGCCTAGGGGTTTCTTTAGGCCAATTTACACAATTACTATGTACTGAATTTGCTGAATATAACGAAAGGGCCTTTAGATTTATCATTCCTGTGGCATTCACATGACTAAGAAAATCAACAGGATTAAGGTAGCAGTATAGATCCTACCTTGCAGGGGTGCTGTGAGGATTAGCATACGGACAAAGGGCTGTGTAATTATTCTCATTATTACTGTACAATTTTGCTAGCCTCATTTCATCAGGCCACACTTTCTCCCCAAACGACCAACTTGCCCCCTATTTCAGCCATTAATCACAGGAGGCCAAAGACTTCTAATTGTTTTTATGACGTTGATAACGACTTCTAATTATTTTTATCAACAACATTGCAGGAAATTTCTTTGTGAGCTGGTAAAAATGAACTGCAGTTTCCCAAGTAAACATAAAAATTCAATCCACAAAATGCCCTCTTTTTCATAGCACTTACTCACTTTTGGTAAAATTAATTTTCTGTGTAAGATATTACCAGGAATGCTGTCGAATTCTGAAACATGCTTAGCTGTGTGACTTGCACAAAGCTGTCGATAAAATACCAGTTTACTTCAGTGAAATCAGACTTGGGCTAAACATATACTTCTCGGGAAAATCCTACCCTCCATTTTTTATTCGAAGTTAAGCACAATGCATTCCACAGGTTCCATGTCATGGGATGTTCACAGGAGAAGATGAATGTAGCAAATCCGTATTTTGTGCTTTTATGAACTAAACTGTTACGAAACCTCATTTTTGAAGCCTTTTGAAGGCTGGGCTTGTTTGTGATTTCTGTCACCACTCCTTAATGTTTACATGTTAACTGCTTTTGCAGTTACCTAGGTGCCACAGTTGAGCATGCATCAAAACTGAGGAAGGGAAACTGTGTGAGGTCCTTACGTACCTTCCTCTGATGTGTTAAAAATGAACTTTTAGCTCCCCTTCCTACACCAGCTAATCACAGCCAAGACAAGAGAACATCCCTGTAACAACAGTTTCCTTCATCAGGCGCAGTCACTCCTCAGTTACTTATTATCTTGTTCAGGTTTATGAATCATGAACAGCTTGCAAGATACCATTTTTCACATAAACCAACGATGCAACACTTGCTTTGTCGTAGGAGCACCTCGCTCCAAGAATCTCTTCGAAAGTCAATAAATGCTTTGCTGAGAGCTTTTAGTTGCAAGAGCAAATTCCCAGTTAAAAATATTATCACAAAGTTCAAACAGCCTAAAAAATGCAGCTGAAATGGCAATGGGTGTCTCCATAAGGAAATCAGATGCTGTACACACACAGTGATCAGTAGGGTTGTCAGCAACATGTGAGCTCATTGGGGTGATACCTTCTGCTCACCATCTGGGCTATGCTGCAGTTTTGATATCAGATGGGGGTGGGAAGCAGTTGCTGCAAAGAGCATCCAGCAATCTCAGCTCAGAGGTGACAGGCCGGATTTGTAAAGACCACAGTGCACAGTTGGAGCAACGTACTGACAGGAACTTGGTCTAACTAACCTTACAATTCTCAAAAGAACACAAAACGCTGATTAGTATTTATTGTCTCCTGGATGCCCACAGTGCCGGGCTCCTGGAATCCTGCGGCTGACGGAGCTGGACAGGCAGGGGCTTCATGGCAGATGGCTGGTTACATGCCCTTGCCAATGACAAAGTGCTATAAAACGTGCTCCGATTTGCCACAGAATTGTCTTCATACCCTTGCCACAAGCAGTTGGCGAGGAGCACTGTAAAAATATAACAGTCTCCCCATCTGACTTGGCAGGTCTATACTAATAATCTCGTTACATCACACAAACAGTTTCTAAGTGGAGTGTTTGTCACTTCCACCCTCAATGTACTTTTAAACTCTCTTTCCATTCAGACCCCAGATACTGCCCTGATTGGTTTCTTTAATCACAGACTTCCAGAACAAAGTAAGGAGATGTTGCCTAAGATTTGGATCCCGATTTAAAAGCATCTGGAATTCTAAGTCTCTCTGCACCCTAAGATCCTTCCTCTGCAAACAGCCTCTTTATTACAGTCAGTCCCAAATCTTCCTTCCCTGGGCAGAAGGCAAAGGGAGAGCCTGAGGCAGGAAGAGATGAAATATGAAAGAGAAGTGCCAGAAATAGTTCCTTCTTCCCTTAAAATAGTATCGCTGATGGAAGGACGTGCTCCTGGGTCACTTGGCCGGAGCTCTCCAGGTGTTGCTACCAGCCACTCTCCCCAAAGAGTCCTGTTTACCCAGTCCCTATGCAGCTATGTGACAGAGACAGGACTAACCACATTCCTCTCAAGCTATTTACACCACTGAAGGAAAATCTCTCTTACAAGCTCAACCTAAAAAGACCTGTCATTATTTTCAAAAATATGCATATAATATAAGAAGGAAAAAAAAAAACAGACAAAGCATTACACTGAAGGCATTCAGTAATATGCACTTAAAAATACTGCAAAGAAAACTCTGAAAGATATGATTTTTCATTAAGATTAATCAACAACAATTTATATAAAGCTAAATGTTAGGGAAGAATTTCTATTAAACACCTACATTACCTGTGGATGGACAGGTGCTGGAGAAAAGAGTTAGGCAATACTCACTCTTAACTTTTTGTTCGGTAACATACCAAACAGGAAGACTGGCTACTGATTCTACAAGAACCACAGTAAAGAATGCAAGATCCAGGAATTCAAAGGATCAAGAAAGGAATAGCAGGCACAGAATTGATAAAGGATGGGCACCAATACCAATCAGATACCAATCAGATCTTGAACTCCAGCTTTGGCTCATTAACTTAAGCACTCACAACTGAAATTCCCAGAGAGAAGTAAGACCTCAGCAGGGAGATGTAGAAAGCGCTCGAGTGACAAGATGGACAAAACTAGTTAGTTAACAGGAAAAATGAGGCCCACTACTTACTTAGGCCTAAGTGCAGTTGGTCATGCAGGACCCAGAGAGGTGAGCAGTGCTACGTGCACTCACAGGCTCTTGAGCGGACTAGAGCCCTCCAGAACACAGGTGCAGTATCAATATATCGCAATTTCAGGTCTGGATGGCAGTGGAGTGGAATTGAAGTC
This sequence comes from Struthio camelus, assembly GCF_040807025.1. Taxonomy (NCBI): domain Eukaryota; kingdom Metazoa; phylum Chordata; class Aves; order Struthioniformes; family Struthionidae; genus Struthio; species Struthio camelus. The sequence continues at coordinate 178,243,587 of NC_090942.1, read as the reverse complement.
TAACACTCAACAATTTGGATGCAGACACTTCTGCCTTTATTTGAGCACTTGACCTCTCGTGTCCAAGAAACTCTTGGGTTCAGGGTGTAGGCACCTCTTGTTCTTAGGCCTTGGATGGCCAGGCAGCTGCTGGAACATGGGCTTTACAGTTACTGCCACCCACCAAGATACTCAAATTCTCATTCAGCTCTAAGCAGCCAAAAGCAGGCGCTGTGTGTCTTCCCTACAGGAGTGGAAACACGGGAATGAAGAAGATAAAACAGTGGACAAAACAAGAAAGAAAAAGGAAATTCTGCCAAGAGAGAGGAAGAACCTGCAGTAATTAACGCACGGAGAGGACAAATATGGAAGACGATAAAAATCCCTTACTGTTAGCTAGTTTAATCTTCTGAATCTGTAAGTTTTTATAGACTTACAGAAGTAACCAGTTAGAAAAAAAAAAAAAAAAACCCTGAAGCTGTGAACACTTTCACTGGAGCCATTGCTCTACTCTCTGGCCTATCTTTGGAAGCATTATTGTTTTGTCCCAAAACCTAACAAAAGAGATCCCAAGTCACAGAAAAATTGTACTCGATCTTATTTCACAGTTTTGTCTTGCAATACATGTACAGTACACAATATTCCATGACAGCAATTTAGATGGATCAAGTGGGACCCTGGAGCTTGAAAAATTTTATTCTAGACAGTTCCCTGTAGAAAATAAGTATTTTTTATTGTATGGTAAAGTTAATTATAAAGTTTTATAGGTATGACTCAACGCCTCAAATGGAACTAGTCATTTTTTAATCTTCTATTAACAAAACATCTGTTGTTAACAGCCTTCCAAAACATTGCCTTTTCCAGTCCAGATGCCACAATCCAAATTAGGTTAATTACTTTTACCATATTATTTTTCCTATCCTGCCATAAATCCTCTCACTTAAGCATTTAAGATCATAGTTACAATTGTTACTCATTGGATATCCCTAAAATCAAGCAAATAATGAATTAATAATGCAAAATAATGATCATTATTCAGTCAATCCTCCAGAAATTTTCCACCCTCCCTACAACCCAACATATATTGTCCCATATTCATGAATTCTGATTTCCAGAAGATCATTCATCCAAGGAAATAAATCTCCCTCTAACTTTTACTTTATAACCCAGTGACATTCAAACATAGTAAATAATTTTGTATGTTGGTATCAGCCAGAGAACGTGCCACGTAAGAGACAAAGGGACCAGGGTCAGTTCTACACTAAGCAGGATTTCACACGCAGTTTGTTTCTCTGCAAGTTTACTCTACTAGCTGCTATCACGGTATTTGATGACAGATACTTCAAAGAAACATACAAAATCCCCTGCATAAATCGTTACAGAGTATTCTGCCAGCAGGGACATTTATCTGGAACTCGAGGAAACAGAGCTGGATTATGTTGCCTAGGTGAGAAATTTTATTTGCTGTAATTGTAGATACTCTATGTACTCACTGTACACTTACAATTCCTTTCATTTGTGTACTATTCAAGTTTAATTTATTCATCAGTTTATCAAGCTCTTGACAACTATGTCATCAAGTAGCAACGAGGTAACTCAGACTACTTCCAGGATAGAAAATATCCCAGTGATCAAGTTTTAAACACATTTTTTTCTCTAGCATAAACTTGTCTCTCTCTGTTATTACACGAGTGTCACATCCCTTCTTATTCTGCGTCCCCTTCAAAGATTCCCATCTATCCAATTTTTCTGTATGTAACTCTCACCTTGATTTGCAATTACTTCATCACTTCTCTGTAGCCCCTTTCTGCAATAGTATTCATCATTTTGAAATACTGGTAACATTTTTAATCCAAGTAAGAGTCAACCAGAAAATATACATGAGGCAATGTTTAGGGTACAAGCTTCACCATCTAGTCAGATTTTTCTGCATTTAAGCTTTCATTTTTCTGTGAAAGAGCCAAATGATAAACTCTGTTTTTGATATGAAAAACAAAGGTTAAAGAAAAGCACTTGGAAATGAACCTTGCTTTATAGTTTTCCATAGTCTTTCCAAATTAGGAGGGTGGGAGCAGAGGGGAGAAGCTGTCCCTCATCATGTTCATGAAATACAACTGGCTTGAGTCAAGCTTGCACGTTTAACAGATAGTACCTGTCCAGCCCTGCTAGCCACATCTTTGTATCTCCTTACTCAGTTTCTACTAGTATTACTCTCAGAGGAGTACTCCCCACATAAGAACAGAGTGAGGTCCAGACTTAGCCCATAACAAGTGGAAAGAAAACAAATAATCTGTCAAACATGCCTCTACCTATGTTTGATGACGTTAAATATTCTAGTCAAAGTCAACAGGTCTGAACCTCTGCAGGGTTAGGAACACCTCAGAGTTATTCCACTGGTTTGGAAACTTCTGTTGCAGGGTATTAGGCAAAATATGTAACCTGTAATATATGTCAGCTGTTTTCAGCTCCCACATAATCACCAGAATCATTCTGAAACATACAGGACAGCCATACTGCTCCCATACTGATATGTCTCTGGGAGTGTAAATCATAAACTGACAACCTCAAAAGATGGATAATTAGGTTCTGCATTTCTCCTGAAAATGTCTTACTCTGGACAGCAAAAGAATCTTTTTACAGCCAAAATATCATCTTATAATGAAGGCACTCCCAGAGGAAGAGGACAGCTTAGCTTTCAGACACAGGGGAAAGGGAAATGACAACTGTTATGTTTCGTGTGATTTTTTATTAGTATAATTTTGTAATGAAAAAACGTAAGAGCACTTACAAAGCACTTTCCATCTTCAAAGTGCTTTATAAAACAATTTTTTTAAAAAATTAATACTTTATAATAGTCTGCCTTCATAAAAGCACTGCCTAACAAACATCATGATGTCTATCCTGCAGGTAGGGAAACCAACCCAGCGAACATAAGCGACCTTCTTAAAACTGAAGAGAAAGAGAACAGCAACATTATGACTCACGTATTAGCAGCACCTTACTTCCTGAAATGAAAACACTAATCTCAGTTGTATCTCTTTAAAAGATTGAAGTACTACTGCAGCGTTTTGATTAGACGTCCAATTCAAATGTTCAGATGTCTAACAAATGTTTCAAAAAGGTGATTTGGATTTCTGTTTCTGTTACGGTTTCACTGTATCTCTTTGGTGAACACAATGAATTTGATTTTTGTGTTTCAGTGCTGTTAATATATGCAAATAAAAGATCTTTTTGGGAAGAGGTTAAAGTTTCGTATCAGTTGAGTAAGTCTGGGAAAATAATTTCTATGAGCAGAACAGGAACATACTGTGCTGACTGACACGTGTCTTGAAATTCAGTTTTTTTTATTCCCTGTTCTCACTTTGATTTAGGCAAAGCACAGGGACGTGGTTTCTTCATGTGAAAATTGGGAACGAAACAATTTCCTCAATTCAAAAACTTAGTGACAACCTCCACTCTAAAAGAGCCGACAGAACGTCTTCATACTGTACAAACCTACTATTTATATGCTCTCCTTCTGATAATTCCGGTCCAAGACATTTTTCTGTATTATAACTCACAACTCACTGCTAAGTTTGGGTCTTGTTTGTCATCCTAGCCCTTCTGTCACCTTTTCTGCACGATCAGGGCTCATTTAGGACCTTTATCTATTTCCTTCTGGCTTTTGTATATTGTTGTACACTACCCTCTGTGCATGGAATAGCCTCAGTGTATCACTACTTTAATACAAATCCCAGCAAGAAAAACCTTTGTGGCCACACTCATAAGAATTTGATTCTCCATAATTTAAGAAGGCAAATTCATCACATTAGTCTCAGCCCTGTCAGTCACACAGAAAAGAAATACAGAGGAAATACATATCACTTCCACATTTTCACTTTTTAGCTTCTGCACAGCAACTTTGTCCCTTGATGTGACATACTCAGTACTACATAAGACATGAAAGAATTAACACTCTGGGACAAGGTTTCGTCATCACTGATGTGAATGATAAAAGTTAATTCCCAAAATAACAGTAACATTTCTGGAAAGCTAAAAGGCCTTTTCCTGTGCATCTGAATGCAGGAGCCAGACCAAACCCCAAAGTCTCTGTCCCCACAAGAGAATGTTCCTAGTAGATGACAAATACTGTATTATTGGCCTTCCTGATCTTTTTTCCTGCATGGTATGGTTCCTGTATCTATATCTATATACATACTTTATACATATACACACACATATGCACATATATCTTTTACAGGTGTGTGTGTGCATGTGTGTATGTACGTATTATTCCTTTTATGGCAACCTTCACTCTCAAAAGAATTTGGGAAAGGCAATGCAACAGATCTGCACTTGTATCAGCAGCTAACTGCATGGAGGTGGTAATAGGCGCGCGCGCTAACTCTCTTTAATTGGGGTGCTACTGGCCTGGCTTCTCCTGAATAAAACACCTTTCCTCCATTGTGGTCCATAACTGCAAGAAAGATGCCAATCAAGTGATATATTTCTTTCCATTTGCAATAATGGTGCCTTTGATTCTGCTACTGCCAATATTCATGAATGCTCGAGGAATTGCTCCATCTTCAATAAAACAGCAACAATGGTGTTTCTCAGTATAAAAGTTCAACCTTCTGCTATTTCTAAAAAAATCAAAATGTTCGCCCCAAACAAACAAAGAAAACAACAAAAAGGCTCCACAGGATGAGATTCACCTCACCTAGTTTCACACAACTGATTATTTGTTGTTTGTTTGTTCTGTGCGAGAACGCAGACTCAGGCAGAGGGCAGGACCGTGGTGTGCAGTACGCAGAAACAGAGCTGCAAGATAACCACCTTCCTCAGAAAACTTAATATTCAAGTAAGTGAGTTGTGAACGCCACTAAACTTCTCAAGTGAACAGATACCAATTTTTACCACCTTAAAGTGCAGAATAAATATATGAAGTACTAAAGAAAACTATTAACTGACAAAAATACATACAACGAGAAAAAAGATACTTGGAAAAGATCATTAATGTGACCAAGATACTACCAAATTTCCTATCCTATGTGGAGAAAATATAGAAGTGCAGAAAATATCTACCAGTTCTGTAAGAGTCATCTGATTTTTTCCTTTGCCAGGAAATGAGAAGATGTCTTGTAAAATTTCCCTATTTTTTTTAACTACTTATCTTTAAAAAAACAAAACACTAGCTTTCAGTTTTTGCCTCTTTCTCCTTGTATTAGTCATTGAAAAAAGAAAACAGGAAAAAAATCCCTTATGAATACATCACTAAAAGAAAGGCTTTTGTGAAACTTATTTGCAGTTTTCAGCATGCTCTAGGCTCAGCGAACTCTGTTCCTGATGGACAGTCTGCCCTGACAAGGATAGTGTGGGCACGAGCAGTTCCAGAAACACTTCAGGAAAGACGTGGTATCATCAGAACTGGACATTTAAGGAGCAAGTTGCTATCCCATTTTCTCTGCACCTCAGCTGGCTCCAAGAATCAATGTCCTCGGAAAGCCCGTAACGCTTGCTTACTCCTTTAGGTCTGGGTGCAACATCTGGGAAAGCATTTTGGAGGGAACGGGAGCAGAGAGGTCTTACTCACCTTCATGCCACTGCAGGGCTACAAATGGTAGACCACTATCACGCCTGAGACCTTAGATGAACTGCAGTTCTTTGGAGGTAGAGTATTAAGTACTAACCGATCTACTTGGAGAAAATTTTATTCTGCATGATGAAATCATCATTATTCCCTCGTGCCACACACAGACAAAACACATATGCACCCCATATTTACAAAGTCAAGGGGCACTGTTGCAAGTATTTCTCATAATCTAGAGACTGAAAGCAATCCCAGACACAATTTGACTTGCTTTCCCTTCAAAGTGCCTTGGAATAACCATGTGGGCACTCTTCCATATCGGCACGGCATCAGACCTACAATGCAGAGAAGCGATTCCCTGGGTGTGAGGTGAATTCTGAGCTCACAAAATGTGCCAGAAATGAAATCGTTTAACTTTCCACATAGTGGCTATTGGATGAGAACTGGATGTACAAGCTTCTTGTGGTATGGACACCTGCCCATGAGTAACTGCACTCAGACAAATATCCCACTACAGCCAGGCTGCTAGCAGAGCTTAACATTTTTGTAGATCACCTTACTAGGATGCGGTGGCCTTGGCGAGCCTGCCTCTGCAGCCTGCCACATATTCTACCAGCAGACATCCTACTTTAAATACATTGCAAGTTCTGGCTGAGATGCTGAACCCAGTAATGCCAATGGGAACGGGCTGAGGCTTTAGGATCCCTGTTTATTAAATAATTTGTCTATCTTCTAAACTGAAGTAGCATGAAGAAAGAGCAGAAAAGCTACAACTGAAGATTTCCATGAAATACACTGGTTTCCACACTGGAAAGCTCTGCTGTTTATTGAAACTGGCAGTACATTTTAAACACTGAAAGAAAGTATTTCTTAAAAAATAAAAGCATAACCCAATACAAATAGAACCTCCTATTTTACTTAAAGTAAATTAATTTTTAAATTGGCTTTGTTTATTTAAATTTCCAGGTTCTGGAACCGCATGTGAACCTGCTGTTACAGCTTTTTTCATTCGACAGATTTACGTGCAGGAGGAAGAGCTCTGGGATAAGGGTCCATGGGGCATACAGGACACGAGAAAGAAAAACTCAGCTTTTGAAGAGAGAGTCTGGAGGGCGGGTGACAAAGAGATGTTAAATTTACAGTAGGTAAAAAATCTACAGAGTTCAAGTTAAAGTGAAGAGGATTATTTAGAAAATGTTTCCTCCTCTTTAGGGGATTACAAACCAGTAAATATCTCTCTGGAACATATAGCTAGTAAAAGGCATTAAACAGACCTTACGAAAACAACAGGTAATGAATGGAGTTTTAAAGACTACAGAGCAAAAATAACTTTTCTGGTGCCTCGTACTTCTTCAGTCTGCTCCAAAATTGCTGAAAGGAAAATGTGAACAAAGACTAATGACAGGAGCCCTTTCATATTAAAATAATATATGGAGCAACAGTGAGTGAGAGGAATGCAATGTTTGAAAAAACACAGACTAAATAAAACACCCATCCATGTACTCATAAGCCCTCTCTCTTTTAGGGTGGTGTCTCAATCCAGCTAAAAAGGAACTTCTCTGAGAGGAAATACTGTCATTTTCTCAGGTACAAAACCGCATTTCTGAGATGTTTAGTGCCTCCATGTAGTGCCGATGAAGACCCCCTGACACTGACAAACAGGCTTCATTACATCTGCAGCAAAGGTATTTGCTTTCATATCTTCGGAATAATACAGGTGTTGATCAAGGACAAAGCCCCAAATGCTACAAAATCTGTTTGGTCTGGAGGCTATATTCAGTGTGTCTCTGTAAGTGCCTAAATAAGCTGCCACAACTTCTATGGCATCAGCACCGAGAATAGTAATTTGGACTTGGTGCTGTTTGGGGCTTCTCAAGGAAAATCAGCAGTCACAACCCCGTTTCGGAGCCTCGTAGTAGGTCTTCTAGATACAGTCTTTGCCCTCCTTCACCCCTTGGAGGCAGGAGGAAAACCACAGTTGTGGCTATATGACATCCTAGACTCACAGAATAAGTCAATTCCCACTTTAAGCCTAGCAGAACGTCCCAGACTTTCGCTGCCGTTGTCTCCTGGAAGCAACTGTGACACGTTCCTCTAGAAATTAGTAACTATGACTGAAATAGGGTCGCACGGAGATAGATGACTGATTACACATACTACATTGGCTTTAAAGAAAATCCCACAGCCGGAGGGAGAGAGTAATCTCTTCTGTGTCAGACATTCTAAACTTATGTCCCATATACTCTTAAAGCAGGCATCTTACTTCTTTATTGACTTCTTCAGGATGACTCACACAATGTTTTAAACTCCTTGGGCTTTTCCATATGACAACAGGGTAGCCACAATAAGCTAGAAATGGATTTAGCTGTGAGCAACTTTAGATGTGAAATCCAGCACAAATCAAATTTCCCTTTTAATGGCTACGTAGTTAGTGGGTTAGATTTCTCAGGTCATACTCCCCACGCTAGGCACCACTTTGACTGTGACGCGTTCACAACACACAGTGAATTCTGCATACTTAGAAAAAGGGAAGAGTTTAGATCTCTTCCCTATGTAATATAATTTATATGTGCTTTAAGTGTCTGTGTTCTTCACCAGGCCCTCTAACACAGACAGTATAATTTGCCTCGTCAATTTATACAATACACCTCAAATTTACATGGTCTCCCTATTTAAAAGGAGATACTGGGATGTGACATGTAAAGGTTAGCCTTGGTACAAACAGACCTGTGATTCAGATTAAAATAGAATATTTTGCACTAGAATTTCTAGTTTAAGCAGTCTCTGGATCAAAAATGAAAGTAACTTTTAGCCACCTCGTAGACCAGTGGGACAGTTCGTCCAGTACTGGGTAGAAGAACCTACCAGGGCACCAAACGCACACCCGGGGATGTTCCCTGAAGTCGGCAGCGCACAGAGGGGTTCCTTGCACTACCTCTGTAGGCAATTAGAACTTGTAAAGAACTGAATCTTTTGCTATTCATATTTTTCATCATTTAATTCTTTTGGTAAAAAAAGAACCAAAATTACTGTGTATGAAATGTGTGTTTTTCATGTGATCACTGTCATCTATAAAAAAGACATTTACGTGTTCTAACGCCTCCTTTGCACTGTTATGGTAACTAGCCCTAAGAGTCCTGGGTATTTGTTTTTTTCCCTCTTGCTTCTGCCTAGAACAGCCTCTCCTGTTCCCTCAATTTTTCCATACACTCCTGTCATCCACAACTATTATAGTGATTGAGGCTATAATAATATGCACATGAAATGTATTATTCCATCTGTGACTTTATTGCCTTGCATTTGATCAGATTAACGATCTAACTGTATGGTTTTGTCCTGTTCATCATTCATTTGCTTCTCAGCTGACTGAAAAAACAATGATGAGTAAAGTGAGAAAATGAGAGAATTTGCAGGTAAACTGCAAAACATTTTTGATTGTTTCGCAGCTTTTCATTGACATTTCTTAAATGTCCAGCCAACTGGGGAGGTCAAGAGGCATGCCCTCAAAAACATGGTGTGAAAATATCTGGTTTTTGCCAAATAATGAAATGTTTGACATGTGACCAGTTTCACAGTTTCATATACCAAATATTTTCAGTTTCACTACCTTTACAGATCAGTTATTAAAACCCATGTCAAACCCTAGTTTTTATAACCCATGTCAGCCTCTCAACAGAAGGCATGATTTGCCTCTTCAATTTACATAAAATATATCAGATTTTCATCATCTCTCTGTATAAAAGAGAGAGTCTGTAGGTCTTGTATAAACAACGGATAGCAGGAAAGGAAAGGAAAGATCAATTCAGTAAGATAAATTTACATAGACTTAGAATTAAATTTTGATGGAAAAAAACTACCGTGGAAAGAACCAAAATCACTTAGTTTGAAATGCTCAGCTGCCCTAGTGGAAGTTTCACTGGCAACTTTAACACCACCTGAAGGATGTGAAATGAAAATTGCATATCACACAGTAATGCTACGTTTGTTTCCCTATCAGTCTTAAAAATAATTAAGAAAAAGAAGTAAAGTGAAGAACGTCAGTCACACTGCGGGTTCGTGGGTGCACACTTCTCAGTGAATCAGAATTAAAATTCTCAACTATTACCCTCCCCAGGACTCCCCAGGCAAAAGTACATATGTAGAGCACAATGCAGGCATACACAGACTAGGAATATAACTCAGGACTCTTTTTTTTTTTGATTTTTAAAGATTGCTCATTTGAAAAGTCACACATTAGTAATTTTCTTGACGTTCACTGAAGCTGAAACTAACTCAACACAACGCATGTGAGCCGATTTCTCATAGTTTCTCCTTGCGGACAGAGCTGATAAACCTGAGCTGCAAGATTGACTACAAGCCCTGAAGGCTCTCCATCACACCCGATACCTCCTGATATTTATACCTGACAATTTGGCAAAACAACTACAAAAACGTGACACTAGAAGGAGGAATTCAACAGCAAGTGCTTGTGATTTATGGAAGGCTCTATTAGAGGTTTCATTTACCATTTTTCTAGTTAACGAAACGATATGTAGTTCAAGCACTCCCCCCAGCGGACAATAGCTACACCCTTACACAAAGTTTTAAAGACATGGGTGAGCAGTATTTACGAGCCAGCTGATGGCACACCTTAAAAAAACAAGGGTCACACAAAGCGAATTAAATGCTAACGCTACTATCTATCTGCAATATTTTGGTTTTGTTTTTTAACTAAGTTCAAAGTACACTTTCCAACCAACAACATTGTTCGTCCTGTCAGAGTAGCTTATTATTTTCTTCCTGTATTCAAATGATTGTGAATGTTTTATTTGCTATGCACACGTATTAAACGGAAAAAAATAGTTTTCAGGCACATCCTGCTTAGCTAAATCATTGTTAGCAAGATCAGCCTGCTTTAAAAAAATCCAGATTATGCAATGCTGAGTTTCTGTCATCTTTTCTCAGAAGGTTTCCTATTCAAACTTGCTCACCCTTGCGTGCATAGCTGTCATAATTCATTTATACTTATCCAAAACTGCACACTAATTACTTTGGGTCATACGTGAATAACTTGTTTTGCCTGAAGCAAAAGTAAAGGTTAGGAAAAAAAAAAAAAGAGTAAGATGAGATTAATACATGCAGTATATTCATGGTCAGTGCTACATGATTTACCAAGACCTGAAGAGTGTTCTGTAAAACACATTTCATTCTAATAACACAGTACAGATTTTCTCACTGGATCCACTGGCTATATTCAGCATTTAATCTCAAGACTACTTTTAATTTCTTATATTGCAGCAGACATGAAGCCACGACAATATAAAGCATTTAACAGAGGAGCATTTTATGCAGGTTTTTAATTTGGTGCTATTTTTCCTGTTAGGTTTTCTTCTCCCCCTGAAGGAATAAACTAACATCCAACATTACTACCACATATTTTAGGCAGTAGTCTTTTGGGGTGGGGATTCATTTCACCTAACTAAGAGGTAGATATCTGGGCTTGCTCTTTATTCAGTGCTGAAAGAGAAGCATCTTTACATGCCAGTGCATTCACCCCGTCTATCTGGAGACAGAATAACATGTCCCAGAGGTGCCAATCCCTCTTGCCTGACTAGAAGAGATCCCAGACAGATAGCTTAGCCTAGACACCTCTCTGTCAGAGAACTAAAGCTAGGGGAGATAAACCATACAATTACCGTGGGTATATAAACTCCCTTAATGCTGCTGAAGAGCTGCAGCTGTACAGGCTGCAATTACTGACACCATTTTAAGCCTTTAGTGCCTAGTTTCGAGCACCCTAAGTGCACAGCCTGAGCTTCAGAGGTGCAGACTATCTAATGCTGATCTGGATGCATTACACACAAGAGTTAGCCTGCCAGTAGATCACTAGTAAATTGGACTCCCAACAAGTCAGTGATTGAAGTCAATGACAACTGTGATCCTCGGTGTCTAGTAAGATCAGACTTAAAATCTCATGGCAGATAATAGCGTTTTATATTTCTGTGCTAACACGGCTGTGACATTTCTGAGGTTTTTCACATACAGTTTGTAGCCCAGCTTTTTTCAGTGTGTTTTCTTATCCTCTTGGGCTGGGTACCAGTTTTACAGACTAGAATAGCTTAACTTCCTTATGGTTTAAGCCATGTCCAACCCAAAAAGTCTACTGGTTTCACACCTCTGCTTGGCCCTCTGCCTTCTAATCTGCTACACCCATAAAATGCTTCAAGGGTGATACAGGCAATGAATAAGGAAACAATACAGAAAGCAGGACAAGGAAAAGAAAAGAGGTTAGACTGGGATAAAAGAGGAGGGAAAATGAATGGCAGAGAACAGGGGAGAGGGTAAGGGTATATAAAATAGATAGGAAGGGTACGGATGAAAGACCAGGTTGAAGTGGGAAAAAGGGAAAGAAAATGGAAAAAGCATTAAGACAAGACATAATAAAATAAGAAAGAGAAGAAAGCACAAGCAGTACTGGGAAGATGTGAAGAAACCAGAATGACCTGGAGGAAAACCTAAGTTTCTAGATCACCAGAACATTTCTGCTGTTTAAGAAGGGACTCTTACCTTACAGAAATTGGTTTAGTAGGGGGTATTAGGATGGAGCCTTGTTCAGTATTCCTCTCAACAAAAGTCCTACCAACCAAAAGACATATTGGAAAGGGTGATGAAGACACGGCCTCGTGTGCAATAGAGAGGCCATCATTTTATTTTTTAAATAATATCTCATACTCTTTAAAGTATGTCACACCACAGAAAGCACCAGCAGTTCTCAACAAAGATTAACATTGTGCTACATACTGGACAAACACCATATTTTCTCCAAGGAGTTACAAAAAGGCTGAAATACAACAAAAGTAGAAAGATTAATAGATTTAATTTTAATAGCAGAGCAAAAAGTAGCACTGAAACTCAGCGCTCAGTCTGCCTTATTAGCCATCAGTTTATCCTGTTTTGTTCCTCATGACTTCAAATAGCTGTTCCTGAGTTTATCCACAATAAAATACAATATTTACACATCACTGCTTCAGCTACCCTTATGTGTACCCTCGTAAACTTATTGAGGACACCAAATACTAAGTAAGTGTTAAGTATTAAGCATCATTAAATGAGATCCAGCTTGTCTACTGTAGACACCTCTCTTGCACGTCCCTTTCAGGGATCTAGCGTACCTGTCCTCACAAACTGGTTGAGTTCCCTTTGCAGTATGTGGTAGTTGGCTCTGAAAGCCTCCAGAAAGAAATCCTGTACTCCTAAGTTTAGACTTGGATTGGACTGAAGGCATTTAGTGGCACCTACCATTCAAAGGTTACATCTATAAAAACAAGTAGTAGCTCAATAGGAGCAGATTTGTAGAGTGAAACAGTTGGTGCCAAAAAGATCCATGTCCACACTATATGCTGTTCTTGGGGGTTTTCTTTGGACTAGCTTTAGTCAGTCCCATGCACTGACCACTCATTGCTGGTTGAAGCACATTAGCTGTGTCCCCAGTGGGCACTTTCCTGTTTAGTTTCATCTGAACGGAGATCGGTTTGTGCTCTCTGAGACTGCTCTTGTGCTGTGAAGCAAACCATAGGAAGTGGGGATGAAAGTGAAATTCAATTCAAAAGTATGTTCTTGATCTGCATGAAAATGCTAATGCAGATGCACCCACAGACATCTCCATCAGTTATGTGCAGAACTTTGACTCCTTGTGTAAGACGGAACACAAGTTCAGTATGTCCTAAACTAGGCAGAAAGGATACTACTTGTTTTAAAGCTAGAACATAGTGCCAGTGAAGTCTTACCTGTGTGTGTCCTTCGGTGAGCCTTCAGGTGAGAACTTTTTGTGTATACTTTGTTGCATCCCTCAAAGTCACACCGATGGATGCGCCGCTTCCTGGAGTCTGGAGACTCAGACCTTCTCTGACGCCTTGTGCTCTCAATACTGAATGGTGAAATTGAACTGTAACACAGAACAGAAGCAAAAAATGACGCAAGAGCATGATATATATCGTCGATCCCAAAAAATCAGTTGTAATACATCACTATGCCATAAGGGACCTTAGTGATTGCTTAAATATTTCTTTTTCTGCACCACAGACCACAGTACCTCTTTAGAACAATTCCTGTTTGAATACAGTATATTTTGCAGTATGAAGTAAATCAGGTTTTGATTTAAAATCATTTATTGTCAGAGAAATTACTATGATTCTTGGAATACTCCTCTGACAATGAACTAGCCTCACTTTATCTGAGCTTTATTTTTATTTACATGTGTCCAACTCCAAGTTCACTAACTCTTTTTTTTTTCTGAAGAACTTTATACATGACTCCATAATTTCTCTTTAACAAGTTTAATCTTGAAACCTTTTACAAAAAAATGTTTCTAGTACCCAGATCTGGACTGTGGATGCCCCTGTTTGGCCACATACATCATTTGCTTGCATATAGATTACTAAGAGATCCAAATCACTCTGCATCAGTGATCTTTCCACTTCCTTATTTAATAATTCTCAATCTCTGTATCACCTGCAAACTATTTAATTTTATTTCCTTTCAGACCACTGATTAATAAGAAAGTTTAATAGCACAAAGCTAGCGAACAATCCCTATGGAAACGCATACGCTCACTGAAGATATTCCGCATAGAAATGTCCTAAGACCTACCAGCCATCCCAATTTTAACCAATTAAAACTGCGGTGCTGAAGCTGTATTGCTTGAGTTCCAAATACAGTGTATACCAAGTCAAAAGCTTTAAATAGGTTTATTACAACAGTACATTTGCCTTGGTTAGATAAACTTGTTCTGTCATAAAATGTTATCAAGTTGGTATGTCAGGATCCATTTTTTTAAAGCTTCACATTGACTCCCATTAATTATATTACTCAATTATAAATCATTATTAATTGATCTCCTTATCAATTCCATTATGGTTATACTGCACAGCAGTCATGTTCACCTACAGTTAAAACACCAGCATGGTTTTTTCTCTGTTCACTAGTTACAGCTATTTTAAATACTGGGACAACATTGCCTTCCTCAAGTTTTCTGGGACTTCCACTGCATTCCCAGATTTATTGACTGTCAAGGTAAATGATCTAGAGATTCCTTCAGCCAGCTCTTTTACACTCGTAAGATGCAAGTTTTCAGATCCTAAAATAATTTGTGACTGTCAAATGAAAATGAATTATACAACAGGAATGAATCTGCTTCACAATACGAAATAAGCATGTACCTTTGGGGAAGCTAAAATGCTGACATAAACTTTAATTTAAGCGATTTCCAAAATTTGGTGATGACTTTTTATACTGGGTTAGAACTTCGCGAAAAGGCTCTCACACCATTAGCATGTGATCTCACTGATGTTCCAGTCTGCTACATTACATTTCTTTAAGCCTCAAATTTAGTCCTTTAAGCCTTAAAAGTCCAAATAGTAGTCCATTTCTCATTTTATTTAAATATTTTCATAATACAATCCTAATTAAAAAAACTAAGTATTAAAAAAAAAGGATATTGGAGTATTCTCTTTCTGACAGCCCTCTTTTCTCTTAACACTTGAAATGCATTTATACTTCATCTTCAGGCTAAAAAATTTTTCAGATTGAGTATTTTTGCACAGAATATGATACATGCAAACGGGCAGGCAGGGAATCTCTGAAACAGAGGAAAGAATGGACAGAGGGCCATAATATCAACATTAACTAACTGAAAGTAATCTCCAAGGGAGCAAGACATAGCAACACTTTAACTGTGTGACAGGAATACAGACATGTTTTGCTGTCACGGAAATGGCTTAGGTATTGCATTTAAGCATCCGCATGTCAGGATAAATAAAAGATTTGGTTTAGATGATTCACTGAGATAAGTCTCACTACTCTGGATTTTTTTAAATATTCCACCAGCCAAAATAAAAAGCAAACATGTAAATCAAACCTTAAAGCTCAATACTGAAGGTACGTAAGCCAGTCCACAAGATCAGAAAATCTTTATCTTAAAAAATAAATATTTGTGCTTCATTTTTGCTGCATGTGATTTATGAGCTGTCTTAAAAGCCTATTTTGTAACAGGGCGTTCAGATCCTGGATAGTACAACTTGTTTAAATGGGAGGAGGATCAAGCTTACAATGCTGCTGCAACTTCCAGTACCAAGAAAAAAGAGCCTCAAACACAATCAGCACCTAATAAAAAGCTATTTGTCACGTACAAGAGAGTGACCTCACTGTTATGAACTGCTCTGTGCTTACCTTGGTATTTATACAGGACAGGGCGGAATAAGACGGTGCCACGAAGGTGGCACAGAATCAATGCTGCTGTTTCTCCATTCGATTACTCACTCTTTCTAAAAGGCAAAGTGTCAGGCCCACCTATTCCAAGCTAGCAAAATAGCACCACAAGCAACACAAAGTGCCATGCATTGCCATTTTCCATAGCAAGTTTCACAGTTATTACTTATTCACGGCACCGAGCAGAAAGGTTACTGTCAGCTAGAAAAAGCAGATGCAGCCTCATACTTTCCATTTCAGCAGTGTAGACTAAATAACATGTTAACCAGCAAAAGAGACACGTATATAACAGCTAAGAGCACACCTCTAAGGCGATCTTCCTCTGTCGCTGTAACTTTGGGGATGGAGAGGCACCCCACAATTCGGATAGAAAACACGTTACAGGTAGAAAAATAGCCAAATCCTAACTGAGAATATGAGCTCTGTTTGTGCCTCACGCAATCCATATGACTTTCTAAATGGAGATACCACAGAAAGGCTTAAAAACAGAATGAAGATGCATTTTTAACCTTTTGGAGGTAAGTCACTCTCACACTCACAATAATATTCAGTTCATTTGCCTCCCTTCTTTCTGTCAGTCATGTAGCAGTAAAGGGACACACTCCACTTATTCAAGCAATTTCTGCAAAACAACCTCACCGACCGCACAGAGAGACATAGAAAAATCAAGGTCTCTAAACGATGTTTTGTACTTTTTAAAGGCCACAGGGGTTCTGCCAGTTGGCTCTGCTCAGTACAAAGCTCCAGAAAGTATTGCTGTGTGGTATCCCACTTGACAAACAAGCCCTGGTACTCAAGAACGGAAATGACTGGATATTCACTGGTATTTAATTTTACAGAGGGTTTTTTTTCTTTACAATGTGCTTTTAAAATCATGTAAAATGCAACTATTTTTTTTTTTTTAAACCATATTGTAGCAGCTTGCCTCTCTTGGTTTTAAGTGTCCCTTCCAGACTGCCCCGAAGGAGGACCTGGAAGAAAATGAGCAGCCAGGAGCTGCCGGGCTGCCCAGAGCTTTCAGTTCTCCTTTCCAGGCCCAGGAACTCAGGAAGCCTTTAAGGCTCAAGGTGGAGTTTAGCTATAGAACTGACACCACACATCACATCCCAGGGAAATTACAGGATGTATCAAGTTACTACCGAGCCATCAAATTTCATAGATTAAAATTAACAAAGAAGAAAATCCAGTTCTGACCTGTCAGCTTGACTTTTTTATTTGTATTTAATTATTTATAGAAACAGTGCAATTTCTATACTACTGTAGAAACTGCCACACTAACGTAAACCCTAGGACACTGCCTGCCTTCTCCACTAAGCACTAGCAACACCTATAGTTGTTATTGCTCATAGAATGGAATGAAAGACATCAAACATCGTCTGGCTGTGAGCATTTAGGGTCATCTACAAAACGTCACCTGTGATATTTCCAGCTAAAACTGAACACGTACATCTCTACAATTCACACTCGGCTAAGTGCTTCTCTCTGATGCAAAAAAGTCTGCAAATTGAAAAAAGACTTAGACTTCACCAGCAGATGGCCTTCAAGTTCTCCAGAACGTGATTTGCTCTGCACACAAGAGAGAGTTAAACAACCCAGGCAGCACAAATTATTTCTCCTTTCCACTACTGCTACCTATGACTTCCTGGGTGTTTTGTTTCCACTCTTTTCCAGACTGTGAAAGGCCCCTGCCCTTAACACATGCAGCAATGGTGTGTTAAAAACATATGTGGTGGGTCTTTCTGTAGCAATGCCGTGCTTCCCAAGCGATGCACAGAGCAGAGCTGCCCAGCAAGTGCAGTGGCTTGATTAAAGCCTTGAACTGTATTCAGCGCTTTGACGCACAAACAACTCGCCGCATGGTGACAAGTCACTGCACACCAGCTGCTCACAGGAATAGCCTGCTCATGCACTCTCACCCTGTGGCAAATACATAGCACTTCCCTTTTTTCATTCAAGTATTAGCTTCCTGGGGTGTCCCATTTCCCGGCAAGCAGGGCAAGAGCTCGCCGATGCAGCCATCGCAGAGCGGGTGACGCACAGCAAGCTGTCACCCCGCTGTTTTCAGGTCTTTGCTATATGAACACAAACGCTACCTGAGTGTTGCATTTATGTAATACAGCTGTCCTAGCGACTGCAGTCTTTACTTTTCCTCAGCCTTTCTGACACTGTGAGCTCCAGCTCTTTGGCTGTGTCGCTGCCCTCCCCATGAAAGACCCCATGGGAAGCACCTCAATTCTGGGGCCGGCAGGTATAGCCCGGCTTGTCTGCTGAATCCCCCTGTCCTGCCATACAGCCCTCCTTGCTAGCTGTGAGGCTGTATCACCTTCTTCCTCAAATGGTCCTGTAGCTGAACAAGAGACTTCCCTTCGCTATGGCTACATCTTAAAAATAGCAGCCAAGAAGGCTTCTGGGTCGTCGTCGGCTGAAACAGATGCTAACTTCATTTTGGGGAGAGACCCAGGCACGTATCGACTCTGCCCCCTCCACTCTTGTTTCCACCAGAAGGAAAATCAGACTGGGGCTGGCATGTCATAGCAGCCGTTCGGTCTGGATCATCAGCTCAGCAGGCCATAACATGCCCTGCAAAGTATGGAAAACATAATCCACCATCCTCCTGTGCTTCTCTTTCTCAGGCTTCGTGCTGCTGAAGGATGTGATTTGACAACGCGGTTAAGCTAACATAACAGGAGAGTCCTGCTCCAGTTGCTTTCTCTTATGTCAGCTCTGGCACTTGTCTGATCCTGCAGCGAGCCAGCTCAGGGACCCACAATGACGAAAAATCAATTCTACAAAATATGCAATCAGCTTGCTCGCCTCTGCTGGTTTAGCTCTGAAATAATTGAGTCAGCTGAGCACCTGCACCAACACCTGGGAGAGGATGGGAGGGGAGCGTCATCAGCCTTTTCAGTGGCAACTAGCAGTCACCTTACAACTGTCATAACTTAAGTGGAAAATCAGAATTTGTACTGAGAAAACTGAGAACACACAATCCACACAAGGAACAACAAGAAAATCCACCTTCATCTCCTCCACAAAGTCTCCTCCTGTGATTCTTGTGTATGCAGAAATCACATACACAAAGATAAAAACAAAAAAAAGATAACAAGAAAAAAAAATTGGGAGACATCATAACTGCTAAATTTTCAGAGAGTGATAATGTGCTTTGGTGATAGAGGATAAAACCAATAGACAGACATTAATATCTCATCCTCATGAATATTTTAGAAAATTAGATTATTTAGACTTTTTCTTTTTCAAAAATAGAAAAAAGATTTAAATATACAATATTTAAATAAATAGTATATAGATTTAGCAATGTCAATCATTAATTTATGATATGTGCATACCTTCTGGGCCAACCTTTCAGTCACATTCAGTAAGAATGCATGTAAATGAAATAAAAGCAGAAAATTCAGATACAGTATGCCTATTTCCAGTATTGTAATGAGGAGGTGAAGAAAATCCTTGGATCGCTAGCCTATGCTCATAATTCAAAGGGATCCTGGGCTGCTTAGCATTTATGGAAATCAGAGCTCTTAAGTGGGTAACTATGGGCTTGAGTTGAATTTTCTGCATCATTTTTGAAAATCTTGGCCTTTGCATCCAGTGGTGGAATTGCACCCTCAGAGCATATCAATCAACCAGTGAAGCAGTAGGCTTTCATCCGTGATAGCGTTCTGTCTCCCTTCAGGTGAAGTGAGTCAGTGAAGACTACGCAGAGGCTCACAGAGCTCCTCTTCACCAGAGACAGTCGGAAGTAGAGAAAAAAATGGTCCTAACGTATTTGTTTGATGCCTGTGGTACATTTATGAGTCAAATTAATAAAAAGCACAGGTTTCAAATGTAACAGGTAAGATACAGGTACTCAGCTGTCCTTTTGAGAAAAGGGGAGCTGAAGTGCATTGCCAGGTCTCTCATTGTCATCAGATGCATTCTTTTCCAGTAAAAATCCCCCTCCCCCAGTAGTTTTTCATATAGCATAGTTTTCTTTTCTGATACCTCTTAAAATGTTATGTTCCCACTCAGTACACTGCGAAAATAACTTTAGAAATGCTAGGTATTAAACTGTGATAAAATTTGGTATACATTATTTTTCCTTACAATTAAAAAAATTTCATCTACTACTATACTATTGTAGTGAGATACCAAAATCATACTATACAAAAAAGTAGTAGTTCTACTACTTTAATCTGCTTAATAGGTTTGGGTACAATCTCCTGTTGAAGTAGTCCCTTTGATTATTTATGTTTTGTCTTTTCTTTTTAGTACAGAGTTTCTAATGCGTCCTTTTCACGGACAAACAGATGCACATGTGTATATATATATATATATGAATTTTTTCTCCTCTCTAATTCTTACATTCTAATTAATGTTTCATGAACAGCAAACATCTGCCTTAGGAATGTTAGACATTAAAACATATCAAGCAGTACTTAAAATGATCATAAAAGGAAAATATGCACCACTCATTTTATTAGCAGTAGTTACTTCAATTAGTATACTTTAAGGTGATTTCACATTGCAAATTACACATTTGGTCAAGAAAGAAAGGGGAAATTTGGCTGTATGTACAAAGAGTAAACATACGAAATGGGAAAATTATATGGGTAAACAACATATAGATATGAAATAATTTGAATACATTTGGTTCAGAAAGTCTCTGAGCTGAAAATGGTGGGAAACTAGGACAGGAGCAGATGGGAACAGGAGCACAGTGAGTTTGCCCTTTTATATTTTTGCCTAGGTTTCCACTTAACGGCCACTGCCGGAGACAGAGCACTGGGAAAGCTTTGGTTCGGCTGTGTATGGCCACCCTTGTATTCTCACACTCTTATTCAGGGTGGCCAGCAACAAAATACCCCACGTATCTGTGACCATGACTTTATGCACAATATTTATTCCTACCGAGATCAACTAAATTTGCTTGTTGAGCTGCCTAGTAATAACAGTGTGTTACGACATCTTTCTGGCAGTGGAACTGAATGTGCAACTACAATGAAAAACAAGCTCCTGGCAGTGGGAAAGGGCTTTCTGTGCTAGGAAAAGTACCAACTTCAATCAACAAGCAGAACTGGGCATGTCTTATCAAAATTATCCATCATTTATGCTACTAGCTGTGTTAAACTGGGACATGAGAATAAGACAGTTGCTTGATGATTCTCTTTAGCTATTATGTTTATGCTGTGGGACGTGGGAGTGCTTTCCAGATCCCAAAACTGTGCTCTCCTTTAGGTGGATCCCAGTTCCGCGCTGCGGTGAGATCTAAGCACACACCACGTTCTCCTCTTTCAGCCCGTTCCTCTGCGCTTGGTCTGCAAGAGAAGGAAGGCTCTAGCTCTAGCTAGAGCCCAGGCTCTAGCATGTCCCCCAGACGTGAGGACCATAGGTCCAGGACCACAAAGCACACTGTCCCACAGGACAGAGAAAGCCTATAATTCAAGGCTATAATGAACTCTGATATGCCAGGAAAATAAAAAAAACTCTTCCATCCATTTTACACTGATCATTAACTAAGAAAATTTTACACTAGAGACTTATTGTGTAGAAAAGCACCAAAATTATATCAATTAACTATCTTGCACTTAAGCACTGTCTACCTTATTTAAACATTTATTCCTGGTATTGAGAAACAATAAGTTCACTCCAGTAGGATAACTTGCACCATCTACAGTTCTCACTGGAAGAACCAGAATCTGGGCCAGCCATTAAGCAGAGATAAACTTATTCCCACAAAACTAATTTGGCCATAACCAAGAACAGGCATTAGCAACTCCTGGAACAGCGACAACTCTACTGAACTACGCGGCTCAAGCTGATGCAGAACGAAGAATAATGTCACATTTCTCCAACAGACATTAGGACATACAGAGCTTGCTTCTCTCCCTAGAAGTTTGAGAAGTAATTGCTGGTAAATCTATACTGTTTTGCACACAGACAAGATACCTTCAGTAATTTTAAACATAAATGTAACTCTCGTTCATCGGTCTCTCTCTCCCCCCTGGTGTGGATAGATAGACTCACAGCAGGTAAGACGCTTGGCCTCAGAGATTTTGAGAAGATAAATGACTACAGTTGTTTAAATCTGTTTAAAATATATATTTTTAACCTACTCAATTTATCTAAAACGCATGGCAGCATGATCTAGAATTCCAGATCTTTAGAATGGCTGAACAGAGTTCAAAGATTGCTCTGCATACTGATCAAACCCACACAAACACCACCTTTTTTAACATGCCATATCGCTATGGAATACAGAATAACAGAAAATACAGAATATAAAAAAGAACGGGTTTGAAGACACCTGTTGAAGTCACCTAGGCCAACCTCCTGCTCAAAAAAGCGTTAACTTCAGAGCTAGATCTTTTCCTGAAAATCTTCAAAGATGGAAAAATTGCATCTCTCTAGGCAGCATGTTCTAGCACTTAACCACACTGGGATTCATTCTTTGTTCTACAGAGTTTCAAATCAACACTCATTTTTCCTTAACAGTTCCTACGTAAATATTTATTATTTATAAATTCACATACCTACACATTATAACGAAAGATAACAGAGTGACCATGAACTAAAGCAAGCTTGAATTTCTTTCCTTTTAATTAACTTACTTTGCTTTAGGCAATGTGTTCTTCTGAGCTGAAGTGGAAATCCATGAAAATAAGGAAATCTCAAGCAGCGGGGAAACGTTATCACGATGAACTTGCATGTACAATAAAGTGCATGTGCAAAGGTCTGTTCTTTAGATCTGAAGACAAAGTATAGCACGCCTTCCTGAAAACAGGAATAGCTCCTGAAATGCTGTATGCCCATCATGTTTAAGCTATGCTATTTCACGTCTGGGAGCTGAATCTGGCCTGGAAGAGAAAGAACATCTATATCGTCTCTTCTTTTCAGACCTGGCAGGAAAGCCTGGTTCATTCACAGGCACGCTTCTGCACTAGCAGCCCTAATATCCCTTACAGAGGCAGTCTGTATCAATGCTACATTTATTCTTTCATTTTCATTCCTTTCTAAACAGAACAGATAATTGCATAACTCAGCACCTCAAACTCAACTTTGAGAGCACGAGGTCCCGGTTTTTACCTTTCTTATTTCTTTTTCATTCATACTTCTCCTACATGTTTTTTCTGGCAACACATACACAAACAAGCTACAGCAATACTGGTATTCTCAACAAAGGGAATTAAAAAAAAGGAAATAAAGAGCACTCTGTTGGGAGGTATGGACTGAGCTGAAATTTCCAGCATGGAAATTAGATGAGTACGTACACATTCGCTTCTCTCACCTTTGTTCTGGTTACTTGGAGAAACAGTGTAGGTGCCACACTTAGCGTAGGGGTCCCTGCAAGCTGTATCCTGCTCACTGCAGTTTACCTTCAACATTTATTTTCACTCTGATTTCTTGCACCTGTGCAGCACAAGTCAGGCCCAATGTCTATACGACGGTGACCTACTCAGTTCTTGCCTGTGCATTCACTTTAGGATGAACCTCTTCCTCTCATTGGTTAGACTAACAAATGTGGGACTGATCACCTTACGAGTGATTACAAATTATCTCTTGTGTATCCTTTGCTGACAAAACTGTCACATAATGTCTTGCCATGTTGGTGACATTAAATCAAGACATTGCATCCACTGGGACTGGAGCTCATATGAGTGACCTTTTCTTCCTGTTCAGAAGGCTTATTATCAATATGTTAAATATTTGATTACCCTGGATACCAATATATAATGCAATTACGGGTGGTCATCTGTCATATTCTGTGTTGTCAAGCACATTTTGATAAGTACTAAATAGTGTGTCTATGTGTATATACGTAAAGATAACCTGCCAACTCCAACAGAAGATGTCATCTCAAAAACAATTGCATATTCTGCACAGCCCTCTACAGTGCTACTGCTCTGAGAACATATATTGAAAAGAATACATCTACTGCAGAGATAAAATACCTATCACATCTGTTTGACCTGGAAAAGAAAAAGGACTGAATGATTTAATTCACTTTGGGACAAAAAACTTACTGAGCACAAAATCGTACTTCAGTATTAGAGTTTCTCTTTCTAAAACTCTCTTCTAATGAATAAAGTTAGAGCTTTCTGGGTTTTTTTTTTCCTCTCCCAGAGCTCCCTCTCCTATTGAAAGTAAGTTTTTATAAAAGAACACTAGAAAATATTCCATAAATTAAAATTGTTCCTAAAGCCCAGAGACTATACAGATAGTGTTACAATGTATGCATTAACAACAATGAGGAATCCTGAAGAGATTTATGTTATACAAGGAGGATTTATGTTATGCAAGGGTTTATATTCAATAGGCTAACTTGTATCTGGCTTTAAATGATGCATGTCTATTAAGTATCTCTTCACTTAGATCACAAGCTCCTTGCTACACCCTTTTTTGCTGTTTTGTGTTTTGCATAGGAAAATAAGAACAGTGGAATCCAAATCCATGACTCGAGTTCTAATACATTGTGACAATACAAAAACCTCCACCACCTTTCCCTGCATCTGTGGTTTTCCACACCTATTAATAATACAGTCTGACTTGAAAAAATCGCAATATTCTGGGCTTCCCTGGGTCTAGATCCTCAGCCCCCTTTCGTTGGCACTGCCACATCCTTCCTTCACCTGCCCTTTTATATTCCTTCTCCTCTTCCCCAGGCTTGGGCCACCTCCTCCCCTTGGGAACTGCCACTCCCAGGCAGATTTTGTCACTCAGTTCCGACACTCTGTCACATTGATATGAATTTATATATTCACAGTTTCACTCTGTTGGTGAGTATCTGAAAGATTCCTGAGGGCTTCCGCTGCACACTGGGACAGAAGATATTCCTGGAAGTTGTAAAATTACTAGCCCAAGAGGAACCGATGACTACAGTCCGCAGGTTGGAACAGATACCATGTGCATTTACTACTCTTGCACAGACTAGTTAGAGGATGTGAACAGCCACTTCCTTTTCCTCTCTCCATCACTGAAATCATCCTGATTTCAGTCCGGTGAATACTTTGTTCATATTCAGAGTTAACTGGGCGTAGGCAGACTCCTTCCACTTCTAACTAAGCAGTACAGTTACCTACTTCTCATACATACCAAAAACGTGAATTTCATCAATTCCTTGCTTACCACTCTATCAATTTAGCAGTCCCAAAGATACCCAGCTTGGATGCCGACCTCAGGCAAGTCTGTGGTAAAATTGCCATCATCTTCACTGAGTCAAAGAGACTCTCAGTCAGGAGATTGGAGGAATGTGGCTCGTACAAATTGGTTCCCTTAAAGTTTCCATACCAAAGCAGCACTGTTTTTACTATGTCCAGTGTTCAAGGGAGTGGTGAGATTTGATTAAGAACAAAATTACTTCTGTAGGTGGACTGCATGCAGCCATAAGGTACGTTTTGTACTAAGAAATCTATGGAACATCTTTAATAGACCTTTCAGTCACATTAGAAAGTGCTTCATTTACACTCAAACAAAAAGTACAAAGTCTCTACCCTTCATGGCAAATATGCCATAATGCTTTTTCGAGAATGGCAATTAGGCTGTTAGCCAAACGGGTCCACTGATCATGGATGGATAGTGCAGTGGCTGCACGGGCTTGCTATCATGCTCCTCCACTCTGATAATGCTTTGGCCTTCAGTGTACTTGGCTGTACTCTGATCAGGAAAAACTGTAGAAGCCTTTAGGAGGGCAATATTCTTCAAAAACAGCAAGTACAAAATCCCAGTGCCTTCTTGCTCTCAAGTGAAGGGTCAAGATTTCTCCCTATGCATGCTCCAACCCCGCTAACGCAAAATCTGACTGAGGATTTGGCTCATTATATTAACTGTGTTTTTCTGTGTGAGTTTATAAGAAAGTTCTCAAGACAGGATTTAAATTGGGTAAGATTTAAATGAAGTTGCCTCTTCAGTTTTTTGAAATACAACACAATGTGTTTTCCTGATAAGAATTGTTTTCCCACTGGCTGAAGGGCGTATGTGTCCCTTTGGGACGTCAACTATTCAATTATTTGATGGAAATTATTCTGCTATTTCCAACAGACACTGAATGTTTTGTTCAGAAAAAAGACAAAAATATACAAAGTTGAACAAGCCTTGCAATTTTAGAGACATTCAACCCAGCCCTTCCCTAAATGCCAGCAACAGGCAAAACTACATGCTTATAGGCTTTATGAAAGAAATTTTATTTAGCTTTATCTCACAAGAACTATTTAGATAAGTGTTTAGAAACAATGTTGCCCAAAGTTACGTGTGTGAAAGAGAGAGAGAGAGAGAGAGAGAGAATCCATAGTCTTTGATATATTGCAGTTTAATGAACATCATTTCACAGGGGGTTAAATAGCCCCCATTTCCAGATTAGCACACCTTTTCCTTTAATTTGAAAATATCTCTGTGAGGAAGGAAGGAAATCAGTTCCCATACATTCAGATATGTAACCTGCTCACCAGCTGCCTCAGAAATGCATATCAGACCTCTTTCATCCACACGATGCTATCTATCTATCTGTCCTATTTAGTGTTAAAGCATATTTCTATGGCCGTGTTATTATTCGGCATATTTATTTCTTATACTATCATCACTATCATTCATTTTCACGCACCTTAAAGCACATTAGGAAGAAAAAAGTGAAAAGAAATGAAGCCTATCTGCCTAGCTGCTGTCTCTGAAGTGAGCACATCCCTCTGTGCTGGGTCTCCTACAACGCTGAGAATCAAAGCTATGTAGAAAAATGCATGATAATAATGGGCCATGCTGTTAACCTTGCTAATTTATGCATGTTGCCCCTGTACGCTCATTAGTGTTTTGCCAAGTGTAGTTTTTAAGTCCCAAAGGTAGGACAACAAATCTGAGCATCTGGAACAGACTGCCATGAATTTCAGAGCGTCTTAAAAACTTGTGCTCAAGAGGACCAGTCTGGGATTCAGCGGTTCCTTGCTATGCCACAGCTTTCCTATATATATCACCCTACTCCCAAAGCCAGTTTTGCTGACCTGTGATCGAGTTCATTTATCTCTGGAATTTCTATTGCTTCACTGAAAGCACCATCTCCTAAATCTTCACTGACAGGATGTTTGGCTTGATAGGTTAAATCCTTTGTCAATAACCGGAATTATTTGCCTCCATATAAGATGCAGCCATGAAGATTTCACTGCAAAACACACTGGCAAAATCCAACAAAATGAATGACCGCAGAACTGCTCTTAGGAATTTTTACACCAAATTCTGCCATGCAGAAAAAACACGTTAGGATTTAAGTGTATTTTTCCTGAAAAAAAAATCCTCCCTTCTCCTGCTGGATAATTTTCCCTCCTAAATCTACTACAGTCTCTGCTTGTTTACTAATCTTGCAAACAGTATCAGTCACCAAGTAAAGCACCAACTAATACTGCCAATATAGTAATTAAGAGCAGCTAGAGTGCATACACTGAAGCTTTTACTGCAGAAATCAGTCTGTTAAAAATCTAGCAAAACTCAACCCTGCACATATGTTGTTTTGTTTTGTTTTGTTAAATGGGATGGAATGTAGCAGAACTTTAAAGATCAAAGAAACCCACAATTTCTTAAAACATTTGCAGCCTTAGTATACAGTAAAAATGGAAAATTATCCAAGCATATTGCTGTCACAATTGTTCATTTGGAAGAGGCCCAGGAAAAAAAAAACTCCCAGTAAAGCAGAATGATATTACCGAAACTATGATAAATAAAAACAGAGTGTGATACAGGTGAAGGAATCAGAGCAGCATTCAGCTTAAGGTCAGAAAAGACAATCATGATCATCAAAAGTGACTGCCTGAATTAGACAAGCTAAAAATTTCACTCTGCAGCTTGGAAATTCAGTCCGGCACCTCATGCGCACCAGAGACTCCAGCAGATTTGGCAGGCCTCACTGCTGATGGCGGGTGAAAGCTCCTGAGGTGTGGGAAGTTGCTTAAGGCACCTTGTGACACTCATGCACAGGTGGAAAAAATGTTTTTCAGGGTGTGTGTGCATGGGAAAAACAGAGAAGGACTCTTCACTCATGCTGCTGTTTTTATTTCTGAGCAGACCCCATATGGGATAGAGGGAGGAGGACTGGCACATACAGACCGAACTGATGCGACACAGAGGAACTGCTCCTAGACCCCAGGTTAAGCAAGGACTGGCACCAAACCATGGTGGTCATGGCTGCCCAAATGCCATCCCGTGTCGCAGCTTCTCGTCCCATGCCACCGGCCACCTTGATTACTTTGGCTTTGTTCTGGAGAAAAGGGAATTGCACTCTATCACGCTGCCAGCCTCCTTGGCCAAAAACAGGGAAAAAAATGACCCCTGAAATAATGCGGAAGATTAAAGCCATGATAAAAGCAGGGAGGACTTAGTATTTTGAAATGTTAGCGCTATGCTGAGAACAGATCGTTCACCTTCTCTAACTTGAGAAGTGCGGAGATTTTCATGTTTACAGAAGGAGTATTCTCCTCTTATAATTTGAGAGTTAAATCTGGGTTTCTTTGTGATCCTGTTGAGTTTGATGCAAGATCGCAAACTGGAGATACAAAGCCCAGATTTGTATGTCTAGGTCTGCTTTTTCAAGAATATTGCTTTAGTGAAGCTGTTCACTTCAATTATACCTCTAAATCCCATTTGAAAATCCCATTTTTCAAATTCACCTCTTCCTCCTCTGCCTGGATGAAAAGAAATCAGTTAAGAATTTTGTATTAGCTGCAACATCAGCCACAAAAATCTGTTTCTCATTTAAGTCTCACATCTGGCCACCTAAATTCAATCTAACTTGTTACACAAATGGAGGTTAAAAAAAGTATTGTATATTGTATTATGGATTTTTTTAGTAAAAATATTAATTAAATGTCATGCATAGATACCATGTGGCATGATAAAATCCACTCCTGCCATAACAGAGGTATGTGGAGCATGTGAAAAGGACTAAGCAATCCATTGCTCACATTGCAAAGCTGTAGTGCTTCTGCCGACATATTCATTAAAGTTAGTGCTAAAAGGCTAGGCTCACTGTTCAGTTATTTCTT
The DNA here is from genome assembly GCF_040807025.1 of Struthio camelus. Lineage (NCBI taxonomy): Eukaryota > Metazoa > Chordata > Aves > Struthioniformes > Struthionidae > Struthio > Struthio camelus. The sequence continues at coordinate 178,214,781 of NC_090942.1, read as the reverse complement.
GCTCTTGTTATGATCTTTTCTACAAAAGTGAAATGTCAAAATTCAGTGTATTTTGTGCTCAGTAAATTACAGTTATTTTCAGAACATCTTTAACCTTTTCAGTGGCCTGTGGCCTGACTGGCAGATCACTCATGTCTTTTCATGCTGTGAACCTGACAAACCTCTTCTGGAAAAGGCAAAGCAGGCAGAGTACTAGTATGTAAAATTACAGAATGCCAGCCAAACTGGTACGATACACTGCACTACTCTGTATTTAACATTGGGATGTTAAATTACACTGTCTCATTTTTGTGACAAAAATTTGACTAACAACAAAACTGACCCAGCATTAGTCTATTTTTGTGACAGGCTGCCTTCCTTTCAGCCTCTAAAGTTCAAAGAGCAAAGATGTGGTTTTCATGTGTGCCTTGGGTGAGCTTTTTCCTGAAATGCCACAGCCTAACTCTTCCCTTCTAAAAGCACTGGATTTAAAACGCACTTTGAAGAACATCATTACTATGAAGGCTCACATTATTTCAGAGTCCTTATTATACAACAATACCATTAGAAAGTTTATTTAAATTAAATGCACAACTTCTCATTAATGCAATGTGTTAACATTTTACATTGAATCACTAGCAAAGATCAGAAAAGGAGGATAATATGGCTTGGGGCTCCACAGTGCTGCAACTGCTTTCCTGGTAAACTTAGTCCTGTTCTTTATCCTATCCTGTTTCAGTTCCTGACTGAAAAAGATGGGGATATTACCATTTCTCTCTCTCTCTCTCTCTCTCTCTCTCTCTCTCTCTCAATCCCTATCAGCCTAGGGCTGTCACCCTTTTGCACAGTGGCTGAATCTCATCATATGCTTGTACGGACCCGGCCATAAGGGGGGTCCAACCTCACCAGTGTCAGTCAATGCTATTTACTGTTTACAGTGACATCTAGAAAATGTTTCATCCTTACGTTATGTGCATATTTTATGTGAATATGGTCAGGAAGAAATCTCTACTCATGCTATTTCAGGCCTACAGTCCTACTGCATGCTTCCGTACTACATATACACTGCTAGATGAAATGTGAGCCTAACAGTGGTATGTGATTTATAAAAGATCTCTCAGAGCGTGTTAGGTGTTCTCTTTGTAAAGGTACAGTTAAAAAAAGAAAAAGAAAAAAAAAAAAAAACTTGAGTAAAACCGGTTTGCAATCAGGCTCTATTTCTGCACTGCTGGCAAACCTGCCAGAAACGACAGGCTTCCAAATCTGGAACAAGAGAGCCACTATTGACCAAACGCTAATAGAGCGCAAAGTCTCTAACTCATATTCTGGCAAATATCCCTGCAAAAGGTGATTTATGTGCCATTCAATGTTGTTTTCAAGACATTCACTGAACTGAAGAAGCACCATTATAATGCATCAAACACACATCAAATCCCATCTAAATCAACAGGGGCTGAAAATACATCATGTGCTTGACAAACAATAATTGACATGTCATATTATATTTGACATTTCAAGGACAGTAGTGCCTATTTAAACGGAGACATTGTAAAATAAATATTTTTTTTCTTCAGCTAACCAAAATCTCACAGGGAGTCTTACTGAAGAGCTGTTCAATAACAATCTGAAAAAAGGGAACTTTTTAAAAGACTAAAATTTCTAATGGCTCAAACCATGAAAAGCAGTAGAAGAGCCAACTTCGAAAAAGGATAACTACTGCATGCTGTCTTGGGTGCAAATTCCAGTCCCATTGACTAGAAACCTCCTACTGATTGCCACGAGGTCATAACTTCATCCTTCCCTCCTTACTCCTTTTGTAGCTCTGAATGGGGTTAAGTCTCCAAATAACAGTACTCAGATTATCAGTCTGACAATTGATTTAGTAACACAGTTTATGAGGACAGGAGTACACGGAGACATGAGCACAGCATGGGTCACACTCTTCTTCCCTGCACAGACCGCACAAGTCGCAATGTGGCAGAATTTTGATTTACATATGCCTCACCTGACACCTCATCCTGTCTCCTTGAAGCAAGTGCACAGGGACGTTGCTAATAATAACAAGGGTCCTATAGGACATGTTCACAGGAGAAAGCAGGAAGGAGTATAAACCATCTGAAGAGGAAGCAGCCATGCAAACTACTCCTTACAGCGGGATTGAGAGGTCTCCAAAATTTATCGCCCAGCAAACTTGGAATACGGAGCTCACTGTTATAAAGGGCTACTTTCTTTTGGTTCCCACCCATAAAGGATTCTTGGTTTTTTTGCTTCATTTAAATTTAAAGAGTTTTTTCCTCCACATGCAAAGGAAAGGTGGTTAGCAGATAGTTTTTAAACTGAGGGTTAAACAGACAAAATCAAACCCCTGCTGCTGCTTTTACCTAACACTTTCATGTACAATCTTAATTGATTTTTTCTTGTACTGTCATTATTCCTCTAATTTCTAAAACGTTTCTACATTCCTCTGAACTCATTTAGTCGAGCCATACATGTTTAACTCTTTTAAACTGGCCTCTTAGTTATCCCCTCTAGCAAATTAAGCAGTTTGCTACTTTTCTCAGATCTTCTTCAGAGTTGTCAATGTATTACTAGCAGCACAGTACACTGAAATAATGTTATGTTCTCAGCCAACAGGCAGGGCAACAGCATTTGCATGTGTACGTGTAATGTAACCATGCTACATTGTGCAGATACCATGTTGATAGAGCTATATGAAAAGGCATGATAACTTAGGGTAGGTAGACTGACATCATGAAGAATGAAGAAAGCCTTCAGAAACCTAAAAATACGGTAAATATCCTATATATTCTTCCCTGACACATTTTCTTCCATTTAAAACTCTAGTTTGAATGAATATAATGAATTTATTAATGATTAAATGCCCAGTCCCATAAATCTTTCCGATAGTAAAAGCAAACTAATATCTATCCATTTTTTCCTAGACTCTGTTCTTAAACAAGACGTGTTATGCCCAAATAAGAAAGCAAACAGAAACACCATGTTAGTTTAAAACTCTATTAAATCAGAAAAGGGGAAAAGACATTGGAAGAGGTAATTATCATTTAGACCACCCAGAAGAGGACTTTAATCCAAAGAAAAAATAAAAGAAAGAAATAAAAAGAAAATCCACTCAAAATGTTGTCAGTGAATCTTTCTAATCGAAGCAACTACAGATAAAAGTAGTGTGGGTAATCTGTCGTAAGTATCGTTCTGCTATCAGAACTGTGGAGAATTGAGTAAAGTAGAGAAAAAAATATGGCTCCATGGTCTCATTTTAGACCTCAGAATTAAAAAGAGATCAAACAGTTCAAAGAAGATGAAGGAAAAAAGAGCTCAGGTACTGTATGAATTTGAGTTCTTCTCAATAGTTTTGTCTAGGCTGCAATAACAAGACAAGAGCATAGTGAAAGAAAACGGAAAAGGGCAAAACTACTAACAAATGTGAAGTTATTTTCAAGACCCAGAATAGGATAATTCAAAGAACAGAGACCAAAAAGAAAGAGCAAAACTATAAAGCACTTTTTGACAGCATTCTTTTTAAAAAGTGTCTGAGCAGATTCATCACAGTGTATAAAATGTTTGATCCTAAGTTGAACTTCCCTGAAAACACAATTGTATTCCTTTCTGCTCTGAGGTTAGAGAAACGTGGCCAGAGCCAAAGAAAAGGACAAAGAACATTTTGCAATGTTACATCAGGGAGTGCTGCATGTGTAGATGCAAATATTGATACATAGGTACCTAAAGGGCAATTCCCAAACACAAAGTATTTGTACACATTTAATTCACTAAAGCAAGATATTTTGATAGCTGAAAATAAAATTAGTATCAAATGATATGTAAGTGAAAAGGAGGCTAACTGAAGCAGAATCTTTTATGTATAGAATGTAAAATGCAAACTTACCACACTCACTCAAAATATTTTTGCCAATTAACGAATAGGTATAGCTATTACTGGAAGTAAGCATGCACTAGTGATGAAAGACATAAGGATGCTGAAGCAGAAACAGGTATCTATTTTAAAAGCAGGCAGCATCAAATAATGAGACATAGCTGCGGCCCTGCCGGGTAACCTAGCCCAGCCTACCTCTGCTCTGCTCAACCAGACGGTTCTTCTGCTGCTCCTGCCTCATCTGCCACCCAGGAGCAGAGATGGTGCCACAGGGCAGTCCTCCACTCCAGTAGCTGGGGAAAGGGAAAGAAAAAGGGAAAAGCCTGGTGCCTGGCTACGCACCCAATCCTCTTCCCTTGGTTGGCAGCAAAACTCCTCCCAGCAAAGTGCTGGGCAGTCCTGAGCTATGGTGCATTTGGTGATCGTTTATATGGCATTTTTTATATATATGTATGTATCTATCTATCTATCTCTATGTGTGTGTGTGTGTGTGTGTGTGTATAAAATATAAGGGGAAGAAGATATCAGGAAGGTGAGGAGGGCAACAAGGCCATCCCGTGACCCTGCAAGCCCTTACGCTGCCACACATTAGGGATGGGACATATCTATTCAACATGGGACACTTCACGCATCAGACACCACACTTCTACTACTTCAGGCAAGTAACTGTATTCATAATGCCTAAGTTCCCAAGGAAAAGGCTAGAGCAGGAGCTCCGGCCTGCTCAGGAGCAGCTGATGTATCTGGTCTGATGAGACAGTGTTTGCGCATTCCTGTGAATTTAGAATTTAGCAGGAATGCTCTCCCTTGCTGTGAGCTCTCATCCTGGATGGACTCAGCCCTCAGGTCCCCCCTCGGGACTGCTCAATGGGCTCTGGGGCAGAGGGAGCAGCAAAGGAAGATCAGGCAGGCAAACACACCAAGTGTGAAACAGGGCAAAAAAGGTTTGCAGCTGTCCAGATTCAAGGCGCTAGAAACCTTGAATTCGTCCAGGCTGTGGACATTAATTTTGGTTTGCAACTGTAATTAGAAGGGGAAGAAAATAATAAAAACTAAAACAATTTTTACTTATGATTTTAAGCCAAAGTCACAGCGTTACTCCAAAAAACTCCTCACCTACCCAGAGAGCACTGGATCTTCTTCCCTTCCTGCCCTACTCCCAGATCTCCCCAGTATGTTGCCACCTAGTCATAGGGCTAACTTCTTAGTACTGTGTTACACGTGGGACTCAGAGGCTGCAATTCAAAAAAAAACATCTGGGAGAAGGAGTACAAGGGAGAGGAGAAAAGTACTGTGACACTGCAGTGGGAGTAGCCACTCTGTATATGCCCTTCTACATACAATACGCTTTCTCGTCCATCCTCCCAGGATACTCTGCTAGCCCCTGCAAAAAAAGAAAAAGGGCAACCCCTCGGAAAAATATCTGATAGATTTTTTTTCATCAAGCGAAAACAAACAAAAAGATGACTGCCATTAACAAGGCCAAATGCAGACTACAGTTCTGCTAGCATCTTCACATGTACTTGTCTACATTCAATTTGATTTCAGGGCAACTACTTGCAGGAATATAGCCAGGAATAATAGGTATGGAAAGGTTTAAAAATTGGGTCACATTTTAAGTTAGTCAGAAAATTACGGAATGTTTATCTAAAAATGTAAATCATTTTCAAAGTCTAAAAATAAAGTTAAAAACGAGAGGGACTTGGTCAGGTCTGAAAGCTACCTTAAAAAGGTGATGCCTTATACTATACGAACGGCGAATTTGAAAAGTGAAACATGTTTTTATTCAATTCGCAGTCTGTTGCGACTTCTAAACTTCTCCTAGTCAAAGTTTGAGCTAATGAAAAGCAAGTAACTTGTTTTCTCTCTCTCTCTCTAGACAGAAAGCTTAGCTTCTAACCAGCTTAGCTACCTTCTTACTACATACTTTTTCAGTTTGATCTTCATGCTGCACAGCTTTTCCTTCAAATTAATATGAACATTGCCCCCTCAAAAACCCTCTGCAACGTGACTATCAGTTGAAATTTGGGATTTGATAATACTATGTTAGAATTAAAAATCTTTAAAAGATCAATAAAGTAAAGCTTTCACATTGTTATTTAACATGACAGGAAATCCTAGATATACTATAGATGTCAATGGAAATTGCACTGTATTAACTGTAATATTGAAGGGAACGTTTTCAGTATCAGTTATCAATATCCCGTTTGGTTGCAATTTTTTGCTGTCTCCTGTAAACACATATTTATTTGTAAATCATTGTCCTCCTTTCTGCTCCATCTATTGTACTTCTAACTTCTCATACACGATTAGAAAACTTGAATCAGATTTAACATAACCTATAATATCTGTACACTAAAAAACACTTACTAAAAATCCAAAAGATCTTAAAAATTTTTAAACATTTCCACTAAAATGAAAAGCAAAGAAAGTAATTCTGTTACTTTGAGGGGTTTTCCTCTACTGTTTTTTTCACAAATACATTAATTGGAGGCTGAATGCCACTCTTGAAAATATAATCAACATTACATCTAGAGTCTTGACTCTAGATGGCAGCAGCCTCCTTTAGTTCTTAGTTTTCACCTTCTGAGTTTCCTGGTCTTTGTTCCTTAATCCTCCAAATAATTCTGTGTGTCCTTCTCTTCCCCAAAAATAAAGACTTGAGTGCTCTGAGCAGTGTGGGGAAGATCACTGGAAAGGCATTTTCACTAGAAGAAATCAGGCCATTTCTACAGTTAAACTATAGGGTTCTTCAAAGCACATAATACAATAGAGGCCTGAAGTGGGAAAAAAAAGAAAGGAAGATTTCCCTCCTCCCTTTCCCCGTATCAGTCACCTGGCAAAGCATTAGAAAAATAGTGCTTCTTTTCCTCTAAAGATGGCCCCTCAAATAAAAAGGGAGGGGGCAAAGGACAGAAAAGAAAGCGATATAGAAAATACAGATCAAAAAGGTGCCATTCCATAATGACTTTGAACAAGTGAAAAAGTCTACCTAAAGAATATGGGTTTAAAGCATCGAAGAATTTTACAATTCTCTCTTTTCAGGTACAACGTACTGACACGACACTGGGCGAGCTTATTAGGTGAGGCAAAGCTACCTTCTGTGTTGTTACGTTAGCAAATAGGAAAGTTAAGCTCAAGTTAAGGCATCTTATCTGAATGCCATTCCTTTTTTCCTCCTCCTAATATTCATGTTTAATTTTGCAATTCCCACCATTCTTGGTAAGTTTGTACATTTTACGAATGCCACCCTTCTTGGTAACTCTGTATATTTTTTGCTGCTGTATGTCCATCTACCACCCCGTTCCTAGTGTCTTCCCTCCTAATGGGTATTAGCTAGGGTACCATGCCTCCTCCATCTTGACTGTTGCTCATACTCTCTTTGACATGATCCCATCTCTTGCATTCATGGGAATCAAATGTAAACAAAAAAGATCTTAAAAAGAGATTTTTAAAAGTCCACACATGCTTAATTCCTTAAGCATCTGTAAACCGTTGCTATTAGAGGCTGATTCTGTGAAAACCTCAAGGACACAAAGCAATTTTATTTATGTGAACAATCCCAATTCTGCTAGATCAATCCCCTCTGCAGTTTCTCATAAGTGTGTTTTCAAAATCAAGGTGCTAGATTTTAAGTCCACATTTACTGATTGCACTTTGAGGATTTCAGTATACAACCACTGCCATAGTTTTAGAGTCTACTGGTAGGGATATTTAGGAACATCGGAGCTCCTTCAAGAAACTGCCTTTTGTAGCAGATACTGCTGAGAGGTACCTACTGTGATGCTCAAGCACAAGAACATTTTAGTGTTGTACTCTAGAGCTATATTTGTGCTATTTTCACAATTCACAGACTTTTTTTGTAAAAGAGAAGAACACAGACAGTTCGGTCTCCAAAATGCCATTTTGGGGCCCAAATATTCTAAAACTGGTGAAACTGAAGTTAAGAATAGTGCATCTAGCTAGTCTTGCTTTGAGGCATACATATGGTCTTCTGGAATGATATCAGCTATAGAAATACAGAAGGCTCTGCTGGGTATCTTAATCTTCATCATCCTCTGATAGCCCTCAGGAAATATGCTTTTCTATGAGAAGCTGTGTTTTCTGGGAAACACAGACTTAAGATTGGCATAAAGTACTGTAAGAAACATGCAAATATGTAAGAAACAATAAACATGAAGTTTAACTTCTGAATTTGACTCACTGCACTGTAAGATCAGATAATTTTAAGAAGTCTGAAACCCAGAGCCAGTTATGAGAATCTGCTTAAGACTACTACTAATTACATGATCATTACACAAGCATTTCTCACAGTGCGGTTTTACAATACAGCTGAAATGATTCAACCAAAGGCTTCTAACCCGGGCCACAGCTTTGCTTTCTTCCCCCTCCATCCCCAGTCATATGCGCTTGACCTACTGCCACTCCTCCAGTCCCATGGGGAGGCGGGTTAGGGAGCTAAAGGGTACCACAGTTGCTCCCTGAAGCATCATCCACTGCTGTCAGCTCAACCCCAGTGCTAGCACCCAAGGGAAGTGGCCAAAACCCACGGCAAGGAATAAGGACTGGAGGAGACCATGACCGCCCCTACAGCTATGCAATCAAATTATACCTGTTAGTTTTGGAAAAGTAACTAATACCACCAAGTCATTGTTAGAGGACTCAAGCACTCAGACAACAAATGAAAACTGCCACCCATATACGTTCACCCATAAACTTAACTTTCTTTCCACATCAGAACTGAAGCACCCTGGAAAAAAAAGGTTTCGGAAATACCAAACTAACACTATCCTGATGCTGTTTAAGGAGGAAGTCCTGACATCCAGCACTGATATATGTAGTTATGTGTTTTGTCATGTGCCTAAGGGTAGTGAACTGAAATCAGGGGCTCCCACAATTGGATCCAGATGGCTGAAACTGTTTCAGTGTGGGACCCCACAGACTTTCAAGAAGTTCCCTGAAGGTGCAAAGGGTAGCCTATGGAAGTGCACTTGCACCACGAGGATCAAAATCTTTGCTTTCAGGTCTAACACAATTACAATTTGGAAATGGCACAGAAACACAACCACTTTCAAAGATGTATTTCAAGGGCCCAACACAATTTATGAGAACATCAGAAGTCACCAGTGGTCTCACCCTTAGGGCTATAATATTGAACGTTTCATTTTTGTACTATTACAGGGAGCAAAAAGAGAACAAACAAAGCAGTAAACCTTCCTGCACTTTCTCTTCTCAATTATTATCAGGTATATCTATAATTCATAGGTTCTACTAGGTGAACCAGCATAAGATCTGAACAGAGTTCAGATTAATGAATTTATTTTCACAATAACCAAATGAGGCTGATGGACAGTATCATTACAGGTTTCTAGACAGAGGAATGACAAATAGACTAATTAACTGCCTGTTATTTATTTATTTATTTATTTATTTTTATAATAGGTACAATCTACCATGGAAAATATGGGTGACTGGGGCATCCTTAAACATCAGGGCTTGAGTAATCTAACATAAAGGGGGAGGCGTAGGGCGGATCAAAAATTCTGAGTCACGGTCCTAGTGACCATAGAAGTGTATTTGATTCCAGATAACTTTGCACTCTACTTTGCTGGATTTCACTTGGTACTTGTTTTATGGCTTTTAGGATTAGAACTCACATATTACTTTTCAAAGAAGGGCTTTTTCCTCTGGCATGGTATCTTTAGCTCATGTCTCCTCCATATTTGTTATGTCCTCCTCAAAACTCCTTTCTGATCACTTTGCTCTAACCTAGTTAAGGGTTTTGCTTCGACTCCTTTGATGGCTAGTGGAAAAACAGACAGAGAGAGAAATCGGCATTTGTTGGGATAATTCACCTCATGGATCTGAGACACATGTCTTAAAATGGGACAAAGCTGTCCACCTCACTGCATCAAATACAAAGGAACCCCAAAAGTCTACATTACTCAGTGGGAGGTACTCTACTGTGAGAAACACTGAATATTTATCTATAGTAATACCTTTAGCTGTTATGCTGAAAGCAACAGTTAACACCGAGAAATCAAGGCAACTTGATTTTGTCGGTTACACAGCTGATAAGAAGGTGGTGGCTTGGTAAATATATTTAAAAGAGGAGGAAAAAAGGAAAAAAGAAAAGAAAAGATTCCTTTGTTTTACAAATTGTTTGAATGCCCAACAAATTGCTTAGTCACTTGTCTACTCATATTTGCCATACTCGTACGTTTATAAAAATGCAATCTGAGTGAAGGACTATGGAGGGTATCTGGAGGCAACAGAGGCACGTTGATACACCTTTGACTTTAATGTATTAGACTTGTAATGAGGGACTAATTTGGTTCTAAGCACTAGCTTGGCAGAAACAAAATACCTATAGACTATTAATAGAGAAACTTTTCACACAAGCTGTGACCTTTAGGACTTAGCCTGGTTTACAGTCCTACCTCTGTTACAGTTAAGCAAATCATGGCAGCCACACAACACATTTGTATCCTTTTCTCCCAATTATAAGGAATGGCCTGCTAATGTAGAGAAACTTTATTACGCATACCAGCAGAAATCCCTTCTGCAGTACAGAGGTGTACTCCTGAAACAGGAGAGAGGAAAACACAGGGTTTATGGCGCACTGAACAATAGTGTTTCCTAACTTTCCACAAAAATCTTTTTTTGGTTTTAACAACTGCTTTTAGTGGAAGGCCTATGTAGATATGGAGACAGCTACTTCTACGCCTTGATAATCAAGTAATTAATGGGAGAGAACATGCTCAGTAACAACATTGCAGTGGAAGTGGGAAAAAAGGAGTGTACTGAAGTGGTTACTTCTCTCCCTTCCAAGTCAGACATATATAATAGATTTCTAATTACACTGAGTATAATCAGACATTTAAAAACAGCATTCCAAATGCCTGATGAAAAAGAGTTATGAAACACATCAAAGACGACAGTCCATTTACTGTTTCAGCCTTTATTTGTCAAGCCATGTATCAACAAAAATACTGGCTGTTAAGGTCACTGAGAGCAGAAAAAACAGAGAAATAACTATGTCAGGATCATTTTAAACACAGCAATTAAAGTCTAAAACTCAGGAACTGATATTATAACTTGCTAAATATATACTTGCACCTTTAGACATATTAAATCACCTTTTTCTTCAATTGTAGAGAATACTTATTTGTCTGACACCATCTGCTCATTGCTATAATTTAAAACGACACAGAACATTAAGAGAAAAAGCATGGAGTCTAAAAGCATAGGGGCATGGGATAAAATAAAAAAAAAGACTTAAAACAATAAAAAAGACAACAAATTAGCTCCAGAAATACAGGCTAGAGAGAAATCTGAAAATAACTAGAACAATTGGTATGATCACCCTAGTTCTTTCTGACACTGCAGAAAGGAGTTCTACAGGGAAATCCCAATATCTTAAGTAGCAGAACAGCAACATGCATCATTTTGTCATACTTAAAAAATAGTGGGCTGAAAAAGCTACTGACTCATTAGAAGCAAACGGTAAGCAGCAGTTAAAGCACTGGCATTTCAGCAGTTTTAAGCTTCAAAACTGTTTGTGTCATGAAAAAATGATTTGTAGTGATGTTCTGAATGTAAAGAGTGATAGAATAATTTTGTATGAATAGCAGGAAGCATGTTTCTTTAATTTATCTTATTCTTAGTAACAGATTCAAACAATGACAGATCTAGGATTAATTTGGTCTCCTCAAGAAGGAGAGCAGAGCTAAAACTCTCTCCATGAAAATTATTTCAGCCACATCTTTGACAGCTGGTCCACAAATATATTACACTGGGAATGCCATATTTTGTGAGATAACTGAGGAGAGACAGTGGAGCTCTGCACCATCAAGAATGTATGATAGGAAGTGATTATTCACTATTTTTTCCAAGAACTAGAGGCTTAAAATGAAGAGAAGGAAGGATGTTTTTTTTCACACGACTCCCACTTGGAATTCATTGCCTCAGCATAGCGCACAGGCCGAAAGCATAAATGGCCTCAAAGAAGGATTAGACAAGCTCATAAAGGGAAAGACAATATATGGAAATTAAACATTACGGTCCAGAAATAACTTCAAAATCTGAAAGTGCACAAGATTTTTTTGGAAGATGGAGAGAAGAAGAAGTGACTACTGCAGAGGAAGAATCACTCTATACTAATCTGGTTCTTGTACTCTTTCAGTAAATACGTTTTCCGTTTCTGTCACAGATAGGTTACCAGGTCTCCTTGGACTGACCTAATATGAAGGTTCTTTTAGTCTTTGGCCGCTTGTTTCTACAAATACACTAGTGAAAGATGTCCTTTTGAAACCAAATACCAACTTTAGTGAGGAAGGCTCCTATCAAGAGAAGTAAGTATATTGGTTCTCTACGACAGCAGGGCTAGAATGACAGAATTTCACCCAGTTAGAGGCATTTACAGATATACGGCATGTGCAACAAAGGATAGCTTTAAAAATTAAAAAAAAAAAAAAAAACCCAAGGAATCACACTAATGAGAACAGAAAAGGCTCATTTTTTGACAGTTACGCTATTCATCCATGCAACATGGCAGGGCTCTTTGCACTACACTGTCTGCTGCTTTCTTCAGGCCCAGTCCAAATGATAAGCTGATGAGGACAGTGCCAGTTCCTATTTGAGAATATTTCGCAATCTCAGAAGGACATGTTTTATTTTCAGTATCATCTAGCCCAGGAAGCTGCTGTACGGAGCCTGAAGAAATAGCTAGCTGCATGGAGAAGTGGTGGTTCCCAGTCTCGGTCTGAGAGACAGGAGGTGAGGAGCCATCGCCAAGGCAAGTGGGTTTGTGCTTGGGAGAAGCAACAGCAGCAAAACAGAACAGGACATGCAGGCTGCACAGGGGACTGAAGCATACTGGAAACAGCAATCGGCAGTCTGAAAAAGTTAAGAAGTGCTGAGATTTCAACAGCTCACTCAAGTGAACAAGCACCCTTGATCTTGGCGTTAAGACATTTTTCCCTAAAAATATCTTTACTTTATGTAGGATCTCTCAGTAATAGTCATTCACCAGAACTGGTGGTGGAAGTAAACAAAAGCATGGAATCTACTCTGGTTTTCTCCACTGCAATCCTTGCAGGGCTTGGTGCTTTCACTGAGATCATACGTTACAGTAGTTAATGATCTCTTGCCATGACCAGTCCATACAGTGATAGAGAGGGCGGTTAGGAGAGGGGAACCTAAAAAAATAAATCTCTGCAAAATTGCCTGACTAGTCATTTTTGTGAAATGAAAAGGAATTTACACAGCAGTTTTATGGAAAAGAGAATTATGCAGTTAATGGGCGCTGCTGGATAATTACACTGTACATGAGGCCTTGCTTTTAGAGAAAAATACAAGCTAATAAAGAGAGCCAGATGATCAGTAATGGCAGGGCTTTGGGGAGATACTGGAGACACAAAGCTAAATAATTTAAAGCTAAAGAGTATAATGACTGTGAAACTACATTATTTTAAGGTTACATTAATTCTCCACCCAATTACATATCTAACATTAAATGTAAAAGCTAGAGAATTCCTCAGCATTGCTTTGGTTGGCAACAAACACAGTGACAATAAGAAAGCCAAGGGAACGTGATCTGAACCTGACCAGACACTGAACGCATTTTCTGAACTGCTGTACAGATCCTTAATATTCACAGGTCTGCTACAGAATTAAAGCCAGTTTACACTTCCCTTCAGTTACTTCCAGTTCAAGTAAGGTATCTTCCTCATATGGCCACTGCAGTCAATCAATTTTCTTTGCGTTGCCTTTTGTACATTTCAAAGCACTAGCAGCAGATGGCTCAGTCTGGCTGTCTATTGCCACATTTATAGTGGAGAAACCAGTGAAAAGTTAAACAACATTGAATTAACAATGAAAATGATGATTGGTGTAATGAGATCATTTCATTACCTTTGTGTTGCAAGCAATTTAGCCCTGATTTTTATTGACCTTTGACAATGCTGCACACAAGTAAAATGCGCAATACTAAAAAAAGTGTGGGTATACTGGAAGGCAGACATTATTGCTGAGTGTATTCATAAATAAACCAGACCATTTCCCTTCCCTGCTTTGCAGGTTTACCTTACAGCTGAATTATCAACATTCAGCAGTCCCCTTACTTTGTGTCTGAGTTGCAAACAATACAAGAAAAACTTGACAAAGTACACCTGGCCAATTATTATTATTACTATTACTTCTATTGCACCCAAAAGAGCACTAGATATTTCACAGGGTAGTTAAAAAGACAAACTATGCGCCTCGGTGAGCTAATACTCCATGAAACAGTAGAAGTGTAAGGAGTGGAAAAACAGGACGAGGTGGTGTAACAAGAGGAGGTATATGGGCCACAGGAATAACATCGAACAGCTACTAATCTGAGGCGATGTGAGGTTCAACACACATTATCAATTCTTATTATTTCACCTGTTCAGAGGAATCTCTGTGACTGCGGACGTTTTGTTAACATGCTTTCCAAGACCACTCTTGTTTCAAAAGCACACGTTTACTTGCATGCTAATCCGTGTCTTATCTCACTTACTTTTTGTGGCCCAAGAGCAGATATATTTGAAAGACTTATCAGTTCCAAAGTAAATACGACTATTAAGGATTTACAGTTCAACAAATAACAGCCACAGGTTTTGAAGCTTTTACTGATTTTGCAATGATGGAATGATAAAGTCTGTGACTTTGGGCCAAGATTTACCATGCTAAACACACAGAAGCCGCTTGCTTTCCTACACTGTACGTAACACACTAACAAATCACAGTGTGGGACTCCGCACACCTAACTGTGGATATGTTAGAAGAATTTGTGATAGACTTGTTTCTCTTACTCACGCTTCCTTGAATTTTTAGGATTCACTGCTTAGGGAACTGTACAGCCCATAGTATATCTACTCTCATTGAACTGCAAGGATGCTATGCAAGCCTGCTGCTCCCATACACCTCTGTGGCCTCCTGACAGCACCTCCCTTGCCTTTGCTGGAGAGTCTACAGCATCCTTTGCCTGCTGAGAGAATAGGCTGGGGAGGAGGCAAAAGAGAGAAGCTGGGAAGGTACATTAAAAAAAAAGAACCAGGGAAACCTAGAGCCCTCACTACTAAATACATCTACAAGTCCACAAACAATTGCCATACGATTCCCTGCTCTTTGGACAACTGCATACTGTCCAGAGCAAAGCACTCTGTTGGTGCCTACAGACTATTAATAATAGTAAGGTATGTGCTACAGCCGTGGGAGGGCAGCAAGGGGTGGTGCTCCTTTGGGCTGGCATAAGGATGGATCTGCTCCAGGCTGCCTGCCAAACTTATCGGAAAACCTGACTTTCCAGAGGCCACAGCAGGATGCTTTTCTCTAGCCTGCAGTATTCTTAGGAGAGCATTTGCCTCGACCAGGCTGTGCTGAGGCAACGCAGGGGGAAAGCGCTGCTGCCTGCTTTCTGGCTGCCCCAACTGGTACTGCTGTGTCTGGATAAAAGGCATCACTGCGCTCAACTGCCTGCCCTGCCAGTAAAAGCCTCTACTCCATACTGCCCTGCCCCTGGGGCTTTTACAGGGGTCCCTGAAGGCAGCGTGTGAGCATCTGACAAAGAAATTAGTCCAATTAGCTGCTTAACCTGAAGGGAAGCAAAGGGACAGCAGATTATGCAGGAATGCATATTCCAGATTATGCAGGGATTATTAAAGTTCATTCGGGACCACTGCAAACATAGGGATTAGGACAGTCTCACCTCAGTTCCTGATAGTAGACTTATTTAGGCTTAGAAGGGGACAAAATCAGTAAGCTAGTAGTGAGGAAAAAAGGGGCTCCAGGGAAAAAAAAAAACTTGAGAGACGCTAGCGTCCATCAGCACACAATTTAGCAGGGGGAGACATGTCCAAGATAAGTGAAGCGTGTACTCATGAAACACCCATTGCAGTTGAAGTTCTCAATCTCCTTTAGGTTCCCCACACACCAGCTCCCTCTGGGATGCAGTGCCTCCAAGCCAGGGCTCTTCCTCTCGCTTGAGACGCTTGACAAACCGCAGATCAACTGCGTACAATGTCGCACAGAAATGAAATCCTAGATTCCCGGCTTAGTGAAAAGGATTGCAGGCAGCTAGCTGCTAGAACTGTTACTAAATATGTTGATGTTTCATAACACAGTTTCCCCTGTGTACTGCTCGTGCTCCTGGTTTGTGTAGAGCAGGACAGTCAGGCATCATGAACACTTGCTTTTGCACAGATCTGCTGCAATACCTCATTTCGACCAGAGGAGCTGATACAGGCTTCCCAGTTCACTTCTCCTGGCAGCCTACGCTAGCGGTTGAGATGTGCTATGGTGCACTGAGACAGAGCCCAGTTCCCTGCAAAAGCGCAGATGGAAAATTTATACCTCGTCTCTATACAGCCTTCAGCTTTCGCAGTGCTAATACTGACTCCACAGGTAGGAGATGTAATTTAGCTTCTGTGTGTACAGACTGGAAAGAATTTGAGATATCATCTATTTTGCAGAGGATTAAGGCTATTAAGTATCTATCTTAAGACATCAGCCTGGATTGCAAATACAAACCTGCAGTTAGGATTTCTAGGGGCACATCTTCTCACGCTGTGTGATACACCAAGGGGTTAACCTAAGCCTCGGAACAATGTTTTGAAACTAGTTTTGTTACGCCACTGTCATCTTCTAAACATAACTTTGTTTTCATTTAAAAAAAGAGACAAATCCTTTGGAAGTTTCCTCTGGAAAAAAAATATATTCTTTGAGATTGTCTTGAGGATTCCTGGAAGTTTTTCATGTGCTCTAAAAATCGCTTCTGTAAAGCCCGGTACAGTCATGCTTCCTTGGCTGAGACACCCGGCGATGACACGACTCTGCATTGTTCTGTACTGGCTGCCCCCAGGTCTACAACTCCAGGTGATCCTTGCTGATCGACAGCAACTCACTGGCTGGCTGTCCAAATAATTTCCACACAACTCAGCAAGCTGCTGCTTTCAGAGAAAAGCTTAACTGCATTGTCACATCCCTCCAACCTAATTCTTACACAAACGAGAAAATCTGTGAGCACAGCACTGAAACGCAGCGAAATGCCTCTTTTCCTGCAATGGTTGGCAGAGTGCATATTACTTTTCAGCAGATGATATAATTTTGTGCTCGGACACTGGAAATATAAATTTCATAATAAAATAATACATTTCATAAATTTATATAACCAGTGACAAATAATGACACATAATGTAAATTTTCCTGGATAGCCAGGACCAACCACAGTTTCACTTTACGTTTAGAGTGCACCTTTGCACTGGCACAGCCGATACTCTTTATCCAGGACTCTATTCCAGGACTCTTTATTAACATTTTCCCTACAATGGCTGCCACAGCTGAGCTGCTCTGCACAGATTTTCTGCTCAGTATGGGGGGGGGGGAATAGAGGGGGCGTTAATTATACAGAAAGATGGAGCGGGGCCAGGCAGCCCCTCTGCTGAACTGTCTCCTACACACACACAGCCTCCTTCCTGCTGTTTTGCAGCGACGAGGATCACCTGTTGGTCTTGGCGCGCGCCCAAGCTGGGGCCTAGCGGAAATGACAGAATCAGCGAGAAATGAGAGCCAGCTCATATTGCAGCTACCCAAATGAGGGAAATGCAAAAACAGATGACTGCAACGTGACCTCGCGGCTGCACACGGCAGAGCCAAGAGGGGGTGGGGTACGGGAGACTGGAGGAAGAAGGAATATATGGGGGAATATATGGGGGAAAGGAGAGAGAGGAAAAAAAAAAAGCCCATTAAAAAGAGAAGCTTCTCTCTCTGCTGGGTCTTTCTGCCGCTCGCATTCGTCACAGCAAAACCATTAAGAGAGCTTTTCTCCGTATCAACGCCTGCCAACAGGGAGAACTCGCTCCCTTGCTCCTGCCCCTGCTAGGCATGTCGGATATTTCCATCTCCTAAATAAGAGATTTCGAATGGATATTCAGGCACGCGGCAGAAATACTGTGCCTTTTCCAGACAGGCTCCCCTCTGCACTGCCCGGTGACACACCAGCGGTTCAAAGAGCACTCGCAGATTTGTGTCTGGAATTCCCCTCGCCCACAAGAGCTGCCTTCAGCACAGCCTTGCGCTGGATGCTACTTGGGGCAGATGCAGTCTTCTGCAGCAGAAGAATTAGGCACCACTCGCATCTCACTTCGTTCTTCCGCGCACAAAGCGGACAAGTAATCCAATACAAAAAGTAACCGTTACTAACTGAATTTTAAATAGAGTATTTTTATCATTTAAAAGGCAACAATCCAAGCTGTAATTGCACGTTACATTTCCAGATATAACTAGCTTCAAACAATGCACCGGAAGCTCTTGGAATCCATAGTTACGCAAAGCAGTAACCATCCTAACATCCCTAACTTTTAGTGAAATTTCTCTAGCCCCTGTAGTTCAGACATGTTTTAACATAATAAATGCACACTCTCCCATATAGTTTAACAGCCTTTAAATGGGCTTTTAAGAGATTTTTTTTTACCTAATAATTCTTAGAAACAATAACAATAAAAGCAAGAAAAAATTCTTAAAAGGAAGTTTTTCCTCTCTGAGAGCATTGGAATGGACCCTCTGAGCTTATTTCTTCCTGAAAAAACACTTCATGAATAATCAATGCACATTCCAATTCCGGAATAAGCACCAATTCTTCAAACACGCAGAATATTAAGCAGTTTCTGTGACTTTGGCCTTTAAACTGTAACAGTTTTTGCCTTGCCCTCCTCCGTTGTGCAAGCTTCCTCTATTTCTGTTCTTTCTAGCAACTAGGTAGGTAACCAGAAGCAATATTTGAGTAGTGGGAGCAAGCTGGGGCTAATTTGCACTTTATGAATTATTCAGACGCTCCTGATTCCTGCACCTGCACCGACGCAGGAAGCTTGCGAGGAACCGTCATTACTCTTCTGTTGGGTTTACGCAAGCTCGGTTACCGCTCAGGCACTTCGTTCTGTAACTGAGGGTTTCAGACCTCGCACTTAAGCAGTGGAAGGGGTGGGGGCGGGGGGGAAGAGAAAAAAACGAACTCACATTGTCAAAACCCCCTCTGCCGCCCCAAACCCAGGATAATCATTGAGTCCCTTCTGAGACAGACAAATTGCAGTTTGTATCAGAACGCTGAATTCATCTCACATATGCTAATCCAGATCACAGCTTCAGCAGAGAAAACTGAACATGTGCATGAGCTAGTCTCATTGGATGTTTACTCAGCTGTATTAGACTGCATGTTTATACTTTTCTCGCGCTCAAAGCATCAAGTATTTCACTTGCTAAGTTGCTCCCTAAGGCATCCTTCTCCACAGATATAGCTCAAATAAATTCTCTCCTTGGCATTCTGGCTAACATCCGGGGTACGGACAGTATAGTATTATTGGATGATTCTAAACCATGCTTTTAACAAGGTGGATTTAAGGAGCAAACCGATCTTTTCCATCTTTATCTACTATTATCCGGGTAAACAAAAAGTGACACCTAACTGTAAATCCAAATATGACCCCTGAATCTAGACAGCCATGAAGAACATTTGCAGAGAGCAGATGCAAACAAATTAGTACTATGAACATTTTAAAATAAGTACGAGATATTTTGAGTTAATATGCTAAAGCAAGCAGACCATGCATATTAAAATCAGCAAATACTGTCTCTATCTCATTGTATCTCCTGTCCATACCAGCACTGAGTATCTCTGGGTCTTGTCCTTTATTAACATGCCATCACCAACAAGTTCTTCAGTTAAAACACAGTCTCATTAATCACAGGCAGCTAAGCATCATGCCTTGTTTAGTTCAGTAAAACAGATCTGCAGCACCTGATAATGAAACCTCTTTAATCCCCTGTTCCAAAAGAAGGAGTCAAACACAAGTGTTAAGTATTCAGCAAGGTTCAATCCTTATCAAACCTTCAGTCTTCTTCTTTCTATGCCTAAAGAAGTTAATTCAGCTTCCTTTCATTGCAGAATGCACTGTTGTTTCTACGCTGCTGCTATCTCACTCCTATCCAACAATGGGTTCTCTGGCTCTTTTTTAAGGTGTTTTAATCAGGCATGTAAACACGTTTTATTCTTTGATGCTCCTTCGTTGAGCATCATTAATCCTCAGCATGAAATCAATAGACTGAAAACATTTAATTACGTCAAAATGCAACATACAAATCCACAAATGACTTCAGCTCATCACACAGAGTGAATAGCTAGCAAGTTGGAAACTATGCCTTCTTTTTGCCTTGGGATCTAGCAAACCCTAAGCTGGTCTTTCATAGAGTAAACAGATTCTCTCTCTCCAAATACCCGCCATCAGGTGAAGAAAGTTGTTGATAAAGAAAACACAGGATTTTGAGTTTCCTCTCTCATCTTTTTTCATGCTTTGTGGTCACATGGGCCTTATGAGAAGAACTTATACTTGTATACTTGTTTTACAGCAACCATTTGAAAGTATTCAATTTTAAACAATTAAAAAAAAACCCTTAGTAACTGGGTTACAAAATTTAGGAAAGGAAAGGAAAAAAAAACCCCACAATTGTTTAACTTCCTTTTTTTTAACAGCACACATTGTTTCTCTGCATAAAAAGAATGCATAAGGGGCAACAATCACAGGCTTTGTTTTCACAAAGAGAATTTGCTCTACTCTGTGTGTGATTTCCAAAGTTGCTGGGATACAGAAAGCGACAAGAATCTCATTAGTGCGGCAGAAATTACGGCTGAGATGTAAAAACTAAGAATGACCAATTCTATCCTTTGATGGGCAAAAACAGGTAAACGGATACTCCAGAAAAAAAGGAGTAATACTTGGATTTGTTATATTACACAACACTGCAAGCTTGCGCATTTGAATGAAGAAAACATGGTTTGAAAGGAGAAATGTATGGAGAAGGTGTGGAAACCAGTTTGCTGCAACCCTGACTTGGCAGGCAGGGACCCAAAAGCCTTCGTAGGTCCATGTCTGCAATCCTGTCCACAAACCCATGAGCGGTCCTACCCCATGTCAGGCAAGTGCTTAAACTAATGAAGTCCTTTGCTGTTGAGCTAGGACTTTTGTGGCCACTTATCATGGCCCATGTTCACAAATGCTGGTTCTGGAAGGTGCCTTTTTTCCACCTACAGGCAAGGCAACTACCTCAACTTTGCCTTGGTTGACAGACTTTTGAGGCTGGAAGCGGTGGTAACTTTTTGCATTGCGGCCCTGTGGTCAGGTCACTTACCCAGAGCATGAGGGACTTGGGTCTCTTCTCAGACTGACAACTCAGCATCCCCACATCCCAGAAATACCCCAGCTATCAGGACTTTGGGTTGTTTGCACAAGTTTCCATGGAAGCTAAGCTACTCTGCAGCAGCAAGGCATGAACGACAAGTCTAAATGTTGAGCAGAAAAGGGGCGTCCTGGCTCTGTGCTAGAAATCTGGGCGCTCAGCTCTAAGTGGGCAAGAGTGAAAGCTCTGTTTCATATCTGGGGATGCTTCTGTTCTAATGCTGCTCAAGAAAACACAGCCAGCAATCTGCTTAAGTAGCATTCAAGCTCTTCTTACCAGCTTTCCTTTTGATCCTGGGACTTCTGCATCCCTATCTATCTGGCGGTCTGTTTTCAGTAATACGGGATAATATAAGAGACTCCGCTGCTCCCAAAATAGCATGCATGATTAGGCCAGTGCCACGGATCCTACTGATTTAAACACTTTTCTGAGACGCTTGCGCTGAGAACCTAAAGCTCACGTCTCCCCCCTTCATTGGTAAGCCAGTTATGAAACTCTTCTGCAAAAGGTGGGGATATTGCTCCTACTGCTACCAGCTGGTTTTTCAAAAGAATAATCCCTGCTCCATTATCATGCAGAAATGGCTTCGTGGACTATCTCTGAGCGAAACAAATCCATTTCAGTTCCTCCTGATCCCCACAGAGTCAATAAAGAGTTACCGAACGTAACCGGACTGGATTCCTATGGAAGCACTTAAGTTTCCTAGACAGGCAACGAGGAGGAGTATATACACCTAACCCAGACTGGTAGGATCTCCTTTGTGGTAGCACCAGGGGCATGTAACTCTCTCCAGTAATTTTATGTAAGAACTCAGGTGCTTTAGCTCAGAGGTCAGAGCTAACATTAAACTATAGGTATAAGTTGGTTTCTAAGTTAGGCCTCAGTATCAGGTACGGTGCTTTTTGCTCAAGTATACATTTTTCTTCCAAGTTTTATGAGTGTGAAATAGAAATGCCACTGCCTCCAGTGTAGCGCAACATTCTCTCACTATAACTCACTGAAGGAATGAAAATTTCATAGCTAGAATGACTAATCTGGACTTTACTGTAAGTATCTGCAGTTTTAGCTCATGATTTTGCAGTTTTTCCCACTGAAAGTAACATTTATGCACTGAGCTGCATGGCGAAAAAGCATAGATTAGGGAACTACTCCAAATGCTTTGGCTATCCTAGAAGCATTAATTTTTCATTACCTCATTTAGGGAGAAAAAAAAAAAACTCAGGTAAAACAAAAGTATGTAATGAGGACATTCCAATGAGGCAATGAGATCAAGCATTTTCTTATGTCAGTACTTCTAATTACTACCAATAACATCCTATTTATTATAATCCAATTATTCTTTATCCTTTTCATTAAAAATGATCAAGATTGTCTTCCTAAATGTATCATTTTTTCTATTCACAGAGGCTAGATTTGCTCATAGTTGAAAATAATCACAAGTTTACATGCAAGAGATTTTTTTTTAAAGCTTGTGTTCTGAAGTTACAATTTAGTCCTGAAGTTGAATTGCAAGTACAGACTTCAGCCTTACATTTCTAATGACTTAATGGGAATCTTTCGCAAGTGAAACTTGTTAACAAGCATAATTTGCAATGCTTATTTTCTTTTAAACTGGTGACAAATGAGAACTACTACATTTAGTTAGCCTTACAAATGGCAGGAATAAAACAGAAAAGCACAAACGTTTGTCTTTGAATAGTAGAGGAGTCAAAGCAAACTATGGTGAAAATGGTGTTCGGCAGGGTAATTCAGATCAGGAAAGTCATCCAGCTCCATAGCAGCTTGACCCTAACATAGCCCCAGAGGCAGCGCTACAGCTGCCAGCTAGAGATCTAGCCAAGAAGCTAGCAGAGATGCGTGACAAAAAGCCAGCACTGAACCCACATGCCAGTGCAGGAAAGCTATATTCCAGAATTTCGCATCTGGGTCCTCCAGCTGCCAAACATCTCGCATCTGGCCAAATCTGTGGAATGAGGTGTTAAAAAGGAAGAACGGGGGTAAATTATACGGGAGCAAAAGCAGTACCGTCTGCAAGACACCAAGGGTGAAGGAGCACGCTGTGCACGCCAAGGTCTGAAATTCATACATAGTATCACTTCATCACCAGTGAAATACTTTTGGATCAGGAGGGGCCACATGAACAAAATGTGAAATGCTCACCATTTTACAGGAAAAGAACAGTTGGCATGTATGAACTGGAGCAACAGGCCAAGCCTCTGGCCAGGAGGTCAGCAGATGCAGAAGATTTGTGTGGGATTAGTACTCTAATTTAGGCACTGCACTCATACCTAAACATTAGCTACCTAGTGAACTAGTCTTCCCAATGTGAATATCTACATATACTACACAGATAGATAACTGAGATAAGTAGGTGCTTCCAAAGACTTCTGGACACACATCCTGTTTATCCCGTTCTACGTATCTCCGTCAGGTGGATCGGATCTCTCACTGGAGTCCCTCAAAAGCACCCATTTACACTGAAGTGCAGTCACTTTAGGAAAATGGTTCCAGGGACTCTTATATTTTAGCTGAAAATTCTAAACACAGTATATATCAACTGGATCATGCTGTTGGTGACTAATTTGTAACCTAAATAAATGCATTTTTTATATTGAATGAGAGCAATGTGTTTGCTTCCATCTAATTTCAGAATGGAAGGATTAATTTGAGGAAAATTTATAGCCTTCAGCAGGTTTCATGAGCACAATAAAAAGAGGGGAAAGGCGCCTACAGAAAATGTTTCTCCAAGACTTTGTGATCCATTTTGTCCCCCCTACATCACAAAGAAAATCAAATATCTAAGAAAGTTTTTGCACATGCATAATTAAAATACTATAATTAAAAGTATAATTTAATGGAAAAATAACTTTCTTGAAATTTAATGGAGAACTATAACTTCATTAATACAAAATTGAAGAAACCTAAACTGGAGATGCATGAAATTTCATTCAAATGAAATATATACAGTCACAGAACTGTATTTAATTGTAGCAGAGTTGAGTTCTGACAAACAGTTATTGTTCCTAAACTGTAATAGCTCCGTACTCCAAGAATCAAGACCAGCTGTGATGAATTCTCCTAGCAATGCAAACAGAGTTTTAAGTGGACCATATGAATTCATAATTTCAAACAATGCACTGACTTAAATACTCATTGGCGTCATTTCCACCTTACACTCTACAGATCATGGCCTAAATGAGGTGGAACTTTCTTGAACAATTTGGTCCATTATTTTAAAAAGATATAGAAAACACCATAGTCCTCTTCCAAGTTTCTGGTTGAATTAGCAATTACTTGCCTCACGAATATATTACATTACCGTCTCATCTCACTCCGGTCAGAGCCAACAAATGTCTAGTGTTGCACAAGCAGTACATGAGATGAATCATGCCTTCTTCATCTACATATAACCCATTCATGCTGTTCAGACTGTCTTATTAGCAGGATCTCATATTCACTGTTATGGATGGGGCCTGCATATTCACTTAATAGACAGGTTACAATGTCGAAATGATAAGTGTAAATTCATAAACATTTCTTTTTTGAATTGACAACATAACCCTCCTTCATAAGAAGTTTTCATGTACAATAGAATTGCTAATGATAGCAAATATTATTGCTAATTATAGTGAAAGGAGCCGGCACCAAAAATTGTATCAGAAATACGTATTTACTGAGGAAACACAAAGCTTTGGCAGATTAGTGGGATCTTTTCCAAAGAATCACTTCAAAATTGCACTGATGTTTTCAATTAGATCAAATACAATTCTAAGGATTTTTTTAACAAACATATATTCTCAATGCTTCAAATTCTCAAATTCTGTTAATAATGTTAAACTTTTGCTGCCAAGCAAATGTTAAAAGGTTTGTATTGGCTTCAAAAGAGAAGATGCTGTTGCTGCTTTGGAAATATCTGAGCAATAAGATTCTGCAAATTTTTAGTATAAATATCCCTGTTATAAGCAATTAACTGCAAATTGGAGATAGGAGTAGAATTGAGGAATGATTTCTCTTGACTGCTTAATAGCAATTTGAAAGTATAATTGCTTTTAAACATTCCATCTTCTTAATTTTCTTATGAAGTTTAGACCTACTGATAAATGTGAAGAATTAGATTTCTTTCTGCCACGTATTTGCTTATCCTCAACATATGAAGTTGTTTTTCCTTCTGTACTCCATAGATTTAGGGTCCATGGATTACTAAAAGTACAGAAGGCAGTGAATTGATGGGTTCACACTCATTAAGCAGTGAACACAACTCCAAAGGAATCTTTTTAGGGGTCCACAAAACAGGTAAAGGAAGGGGGAAGGACAAAGAAGCAAGCAAGCACGCACTAAGAGTCGACATTTAATTGCGTGTGGTTTTAAAATCCAATAAAGCAAGAGCAATTAATCCAAGAACAGTAATCCTATCAGTGTTGGTATATGATTCTGCAATATATGACATCATTTCTACCTGCGAGGTGGACCTGAGGCACCTATTGACTTCCAATGCTTGCTGGATTTCACTTGAACGTGAGCTCAGCACTCTGATGTAGGGCATCTATTAGGCACATTACATAGTACATTTTTTAAATTTTGGTCTCCTTGAAAGCAAAGCAAGGAGATATTTACAAATACCTTTTCCTGCATTTTACAGCTCATTATAACATAAGCTATGTGGATCAGCATTAATTTTGTAAATCTTGTGTAAAATGAGACATACATTTAATTTCAGTAGGCTACTTTGGACATTTTTAACTGCATTATCAAACATCAGACATAATTTTTTTTATATTTTCGTATTTTATTTAAGAGGACTTGGAAGATTTCCCATAATGCACACCACCACCCAGGTAGCCCCAAAAATCAAATTCAGACTTTGCCCAGCCCCAGCCATGACACAAAGAGGGAAAGAAAACTGAAAAGAACTGCTACTAGACTTTGTCAATAAAACAGAACATTGCATAATACACAATAAAATGCTTCATACCTGGAGTTGAAAAAACGAAAAGGGTTAACAGCTGACCTGGCACAGCCCCACATGCTCTCTCTGGAAATTGAACACAGACAATTAGGAATTTTAAGTTACCCCAAACAATTGCAGGGGACTTAAGACAAACTTGAGGAACACTTACTGCAAGTAAGCACATAGCCTCAGTGTGGAAAGGACTTAGAATTTTCCCATTCACTTAAAACTCCTTCTTAAACTGAAATTATTCTGTAGAGGTCCAAAATAATACTAAGGAAATCATTAGGAGTTCTGCCATTAATTTGCATGGGAGCAGAGTCAAGCTTAAGGGCCCAGGTGTCACTTGGTGTTAATTCTGGATCACGGTGGATCACATTTTCTCATTAAAAAATAGTCATCAACCAAGACGAAAACGTTAACAAGAATTTAGAGCAGGCAGCCATTGCACAAAGAGGGCATAAAAGCAGGAGTGAACTTCCACTCTCAGCATTCTGTCGCTTAAGTAATATTATTCCCAACACATCACTGAAAAACTAGCTATTAACACTTTTTCTTTAAAATCAAGACTCCAGGGAAAATCTGTAATCTTTCACAATATTATTTGGAATATTAAACATCACCAACATACTATCTAATAGATGTATAAACTCTTACGTTGTCATTTGGAATACATGTAATATTCCTTTTCACTGACAAATTCTGATCTACGTGTGCTCAAAAAGGAGTATTACACATCTGGCTTCCTGAAATGGTTCCACCTCATTTAAAAAACAAAAACGTAAAAAGCCAAGTTCATGAATAACCCCCTTCAGCCCGTCTCTCTGTGGTTTAGTCCTCAAATGCGCCGTGAAATTAATCTGAAGCCAACGCCCAAGAAACTAGTAAAAATATAATAATAATAATACAAATCATAAAAATGTTCTAGCACACTAGCAGTGGAACGCATTTACACTGGAAACCTATCCTTTAAAACGATCTATTAAAGTGGCCAGGTCGGCACAGTAATTTTTTGAAGTGAAAAGGAAAAATTCAAAGTAATTTCTCTTGATTTAAATACTTGCACTTTCCTTTAGCCCTTGGAAACCTGTGGCCTGGTGCATTTTACATTGCAACATTTAGAAATAATCTACTTTTTTCCACGATTTTGCATTATGTCTTTAAAACCTCTCAAGTCGCCTTGTTAGAAGTGTACAGCACATATTTTTTCTTCTACCGTTTGTTTGATTTTCCTTTCAACCGTTTGTTTGATTTTCCTTTCATTAAGTGATAAAATTCTGATAATGACAGAAATCTGCTATTAAGATGACAAAAGGACACAAAGAATTTTCATAACAAAGTCAAATTTATTAGGTCCACTACATCCATGACACTGGCTTTCTCCCGTCCTCTTTTCCCATTTACTGTAGAGTCTCTTCCTTCTTAAGAAGCATACTAGAGCTAAGTGTCCCATGAATTCACTAGATACAGGTTTTATTTCAGAGTTGCACCAGTATACAGCCAAAGGGCAATGGGGCAAAAATCTCCCCCACCCCATTAGCCTTCACCTGAAATCAACAGGTACTGGAAAAATGGCAAGTGGAAACCATAACAGTGATCATTCACTCCTATGTCACTTAGTTTATAATCATCTTTTAGTTCACCCCATGTCTTCTTTCTGCTTCTTGGAAAAATAACTGTTCCTAAAGCTACTACAGAAAAATGATATATCATCCAGAAATCATCACTCTAATTTCTGTGTAATTCTTTTCATAGAGGTCCCCTTTTTAACAAATAAGGAAGAAGGCAGGCAAACATAGTCGGTGCGGATGATAAACATCTGCATGCTGAATTTTTGCTCATGGGAAATTTAGCAAACAACTAAAATTCTGGTCAGAATCTACAGTATCTGGGCACTGAAGTGAAAGACACCCAGAAAACCCATCCTCCACCTAATCCTCAAAACACTAAAACTTTCTATTTTCCTCTTTGTTTGGCCTGAAAGCCAAGGATGTGGCTCACATACGGAGATGGTGCAGCCTGAGGTGGCTGAAGAGTTTACTGCCGATCACTGGCTGCCCCACTCTTACTCCTCAGAAGTCTGAGCGGTGCAAACACAGCTTACTAGCCACTCTTTCCGGTTAAACTGCACCTTAAAACATCATTCAGTAAGCCGAGGCAGATCAGGAATGGACCAACAAGCAGATCAAATGCCCACCCCTTCAGGTCAACAGGGACGTTTCAGTGCCTGCCCAAGCGCAAAAGCATGCAGTTGGGAAGCTAAGCACTTACTTCCCACCAAACCTCTAAAAGGATCCAGAAACTAAGAGTAGAAGTGTCTAAACTTGCCGGTGAGGCTTGAATCTTACTTGTCTGTGCTCTGGAAATGGCTAGGACACGCCTGGCAACACAGATTCAGCATGAACAGGATCTGCAATGGTCACTTCCCAATCCAAAAAGTGGAGGAGGATAAAGAAGAGGATAAAGGAGGTGGTAAGGCCATCCTGCCTATCTTTTGCATCATAGCCTAATGGTTCAAGAACTTGCTAACGTAGGAATCCAACTTTCTGAGTCAGTACTCCAAACACTAGGTTTTTAATGCCAGATGTAGGTGGCTATGCAACTGCTGCCTCTAGCTGCCACATTTTTAAAATACTGAATCCTCTCCTGTGATGCTATTAGGAAGAGGAAAGGGCGCTCTGTGTTTTAAAACAGGTAGAAGCACGTAAGCTCAAATGACACGAATTGATCTGTCATCTTCCACAAAGGGAAATTGGGAATGTAACTGTTTTTCTCAAACTTTGCTTTAACAAACAGCTAAGGGTCAGATGCCCAACCTTCAGAGGGAAGAGAGATGACCCATAGCCTTGTACGTAGCAGCTAAATGGAGCTGGGTCTAGGAAGCTTGTTGCTCTGCATGTTGGACTTTTAGAGCGTTTAACACTCGCCGTTGACTACGCTGAGGGAGCACTGATGCCTAATAGAGGTGCTCTGAAACACTCTACTGGAGCCAACATCTATTTTATGAAACACTTCCACTGGGCCCCCAAAGTAGGCAACCTGTATCTTGTCTCAAGTGTCCGGATTATTACAGTCCCTCTTTGTTCCGAGTACATGTAGTATTACAAGCATGGCGTTAGCATATGGGAATAGCAGTATCTCTTTGCCATACAGTATATTAACATGTATTTAACCTTTATAGAACTGCGTGCGCTTGCTAGGGAGCATTATTAAGATTTAAATACATTCCCAAGCAAGTGGAAAACCACATTTATTTTGACTGTGTGTTAGTAGTGGTTTAGAATCTCAGTGAAATGATGTGGTGACAGACAGCAAAGTGAGGAAGTGGAAATGCTGGGTGCAAAGGGAATCACCTAGAGCAGGAGAACAAAGCACTTTGAGCAAATACTTTATTATGTAACATCATCCTGCTACTCTGCTGTTGAAACTTTTATGATTGAGAATTCTGTGTATTTTGTCATCATTATTTCAGTTCTTCCTGTTAACTGATTTATAAATGGTTTGACTCTTTGGCCTTAATAGGTGACTGATCACAACGGGATAGCTAGGGCTATCAGCTCTTAAGACAAACACCAGGATGACTTCTATGTTAAGTTACCTGTCTATCTGAGAGCACTGCGTGCTGCTGATTTATCATGCACTATCCGAGGCCTATGTTAAATATGATAATTTAAATGCAAATACTTTAGGGAGATATTTTGACAAGATGAAAACTCCTGCTGACTTTTAAGGAGTACCTAAATACAAGTATTTACTTCTGGGCCTGCTTGCAGGTTCTGTTTGTTTCCAGATTATTTCATTTTTCAGGCTCTGTTTACAACACTGGAGATTTCTGCCACAAGCAGACCCCACAGACAAGCTTGAGGATGAACAACGTTCAGAACAGCGTTAGATCTCAGTACCAGCAAGCCCACTCCCCGCTGCCTGAGCTGAGCAAAGGCTACATGCCAAGCAAGGGCGGCTTGGCTGTTGCTGCCTCCTCCTATCTGCCTTGGTCTCCTCCTTATTTCCTGCCTTCCTCAGGTTTCACATTTCCTTGCCGCGCTGTACCCCATGCCAGCTCGGTATATCGATAAGGGTAAGTAAATAAAAATCTTATCCAAACCTTTATCATGACTGTAATGATGAAAGTGTTGCGCCTGACTCCGAAACCTGTGACTATCGTTACTTCTGACGCACCTCATGATTGACGCTATCTCAACCACTGCCCTACCAGAACTGTATGTTAGCCTTCAGTTCCTTTCATCATGGCCCAAGTAAATTCTTACGTGTGGTTTCTTTAAGTCCCAATTATCCCTCTCTTAATGTGTCCAAAATGCTAATATCCATGTCCTCAGCCACATCCACATGCAGAATGACACCTCGTTGTCACTAGGGCTCAGCACAAAAATCTCTTCTGTATTCATCATCCAGGCACGTCCTTCACTCCTGTTTATCTGAAGCCTAAAGAGAATTTGCTGTGAGAGATGAGGTTTTGGTGGAGTCACTATTAGTGAAAGAGGATTGAACTAACAAAGGGGAAAATCTAAGATAATCTTTACCTATTATGCAGGAAAAAGAAGAATAGAAAAAAATATGTATTTTTTTACATTCCTGTATTCACATGCTCAGTCAATTATGACTCAGCAAGCAGTGAACTCCTCTTATTAGTGCCCTCCCTTACATGCAGTTTATGTATTTGTGATCTACACAGCTTTTCTGTGTTTCTGCATGCATTGATCTGAATAGCCAGGAAATATTTTTCCATACATCAGTATAAGCACTGCTATTAACAATTAATTGTGCTGCATGTTTGCTATTAACAATTAATTATGCTGCATCACAAAATTGCAGGAATTGCCTTACGGAAAAGGAAAGATAAAAACTTATCTGATCTTGATAATGAAAAAAGAAGTAGTTCTGGCTCAAGTGACAGCAGAGGACAATGCTCTTTCTGTTTCTTATCAGTAAGTCAAGGTAGCAGTGCACTGAGGCAGTTTTATTGTGGCTTTTCCTGGCAGTGTTCTGCTGTCTAGTCCACACCAGTGAGTACTTGCCACAGCTCTGAATTTCTTAATGCGAGCCGCTCTGCCTCTGCTTTCTGTGCTGCTGTAGAAACAAAATACAGAAAAAGCTGAATAATGAATCACTGGGGAAACTATTGCCAAATAGGGGCACAAACTGCTACCTGGGTAGCAGTAATGCATAATGTTATTTATAATTCATACTTCGGTGACATGCTTTTGAAGCAATTACACAATGCCTCCCTTCCTATCAATAAAATACATTTCACATATCTGAACACTAATGACTAGAGCTTCACTCTGGAGCAACACAACGCAGTGGATTAAGCGTGGGGCTAGAAGGAAGACGTTTCTGATCCCATCTCACCCGCTGCTTTGCTGCATGGCCTTGAGCAAGGCACTAACCTGCGGATAAATATAATTTTTGAACACACAGGGGACCTGTACAATTTAATTAGTTAATATTTGCAAAGCACTCTGAAAAGTGTTATAGGAATTATAAATCACACTCTATCGTTTTGGGGGATTTTATTCCAAGGTGCATTTGTGTAAACGTGCTTAGTAATGTAAAATTGCAACAATGGCAAAGTTTGATAACCAACCTGAAATGACTGGCGCTTGTTAGACTAAAATTAAAAATAACTAGTAAATCTAATCTATGTTTGAAAAGATAATTATATAAGACAACTAAATATACGTATTGAAGCTAGGAAACAAGTTTATTTTGTTTGTGAAGGATAAAGGTAATGAATGAGATATACAGAAAGGCATCTATGAAGCAGTATGTGTTAGAAATACCTCTCTTGCTGTGCCATACTGGTTCCTGAATTAGCCTAAGTGTTCAGGTTTTTTTTGTTTGTTTGTTTGTTTTTAGCATCCAGACTCTGTTACAGTTGCAGGTTAACCTCTGGACCTGATGAAGTTAATGGCAAAACTCCGACGGACTTTAACAGAGCCAGGATTCCTTGGTTATTCCAGGTTATTTTGCACCTAATTTAAATATTTTTCTTGACAGGAAAATATTACTCTGGGTAATGGTATGGTAAAACATGAATTAAACTGTAATATCAAGCACTTCCAAATGATTCAAAAGAACAGAACAGACATTCTAATGGCAACGTTTCCTTGCTCTAGCCTAATCTATTCAACAGCCATTGGTAACTTAGTGTTACAGCAAAGACAGGAAAAAATAATTTTGTGTAGACCAAGCTAAAAGCATTTTTATTTTTAAAATTAACTTTCTTCAGGGAATAATTTGACAAAGCCCCTATTTCCTAATACACTGTCTTTTAAGCAATACTATCCTTATAAAACAGGCAGTTCTGTCCATTTCTTTGTACAAGCTGCTTCTGATTTACAATTTCAGTCCACCTGGCAATGTTCATAATGATCACTGGCTGATGGGAAATCTGTTATCCTGGCAAGTGGCTCTGTGACATATACGGGCAAATTTCCACATCAAAACCCTGGAATCTCTGTGCATGCACAGAAGGACATCCTTTGATTGTATTGCTCACCCTGTCAAATTATTAAACTAATGTTGGTTTGTAAAATGTTGCCTATGCAAAAAAAAAAAAAAAAAAAAATCCAAAAATCCTTCTTACAATAGTGTAGATGTCCATTTGGATTACTGGAACTAAAGACTCACACGTAGTGCCTAAAGAGCCATTCGGAAAAGATATACAGGGTTTTCAAGCTCTTGCAGTAGAAGCCTTTAGTACTGCTTTAGGCATATTCCTTTTTATATACAGACAGAGGATTCTAAGAAATCAAATTATAGTAGAAGAAAGCTTGTACAGTGCCATATAAATACCCTATAGAAGTAATCAGTATCTGAACTGCATGAGATATCATACACTACAGTAGTGGCATAGACCCAAAATTAAGATACAGTGGTTCAGTTTCTTCTTGAGGCATTCACTGTGGCCTTAAAAAATCACATAGAGTGAGATTCGCCATATATAACTGCAGCAATCTTAAAGTTAATTATTCTCCCTAAGCTATTTGCCCAGGCTTTATAACCAGTGGGGAAAAACAGGCACCTCCAAAAGGTAGATGATCGCAGCAGAAGAGGTGATTGGACCTAGAAGCCCGAAAGACTTGAGCCTAACTTTTAGATAGCTTAACAAGAGATAAACCTTGTTGCAAAAGGATGTCCAAATTGCACAATCCAGCACTGTCCAAAGGTTCCCTAAGCTAACTGAGACATAGCACAAATGTGTCAACTCGATGGTGCCCTTGGGTAATTAGCCCACTTTCAACTCAAGAGTATTTTTCACTGCACAGTCCCTTTCTCTTCTGCCGTGGGATACACATCTGAGACTAAACATTTTTGATGAAAAAATAAAATAAAACTAGAATAGAAAGTATCCTCGAAATAACCATATAGTGAGGACATCACCCATAACAGGGATGCTCGCCTTCCTTACTGAGCTCTACTTCACTAGTGTGTTTCACTTGCATCCATAGGTGCACACTCCCTCTCTTTGCATTAAAGATTAAAATCAGTCAGTGCAATTTGCCCAGTGACTCTTTGCAAGACTGAGGAAAATCCCCATGGTATGACTGCCTGTGCCACGACGAATACTCCTGGGAGGGTGGGGACCTCCCAGGTCAATTCTTGCTGCATGCAGGGCTTGAGTCTCCCACGCGAGGGGTGTAGCAACCACGCTATCTTCTTTTCTAAGGTGTCTGATTTATTTTGATCAAGGAAACATATCCCAAACTCGGGAAATCTTTGTGACAAAAGTCTAATTGAAACTTATATATTCCCATGATTTTGCTTTAGACAAATCAGCATTTTCCAGTGAAAAATGTTTTATTGAGAAATTCTGGACCGGCACTAGTACGTTTTCCATCTGTGCGCCAGTTTTAAAATGAGCACTTGTTCACAGAGGGCGGATGTGTGAGAGGAGTGAGAAGCAAAGTTCACACAAATACTGCCAAAACACCCTCACTTATGTTTCTCAGAGACTCGAGACAAAGTATTTTGTCTGTATTCGGAGAAAAAAAAACTGAGGTGAAAGTTCTCTCCCATGAATAGTACAATGGTAGTGATGATTGCCACCGCAGCAGGAAAACAGTCAATATAAGTGTAGAAAATGAATGGCTGATGGGAACACAGTTATAAACTTCAAGAGATAAAAATCAGCCACAGAAGCTAATTTAAATTGAAGATGAAGAGGCAGAAGAAAAGAGAAATGAGAAAAATTCAGACTTGAAAACTACACATCAATTTAAGAGCAAACTGGCATTGTAGCTATGTTGTCCATCAATCAGCTGCGGAATTTCTTTCTCACTAGTGCAGTATTAAAAACTATCTTCAACTGTATTATAGAAATAAAAACCAGCAATATTTAAAAATTAAGTAAGTTGATCACGTTAGCATCGTTACATCAATCACATAACAGAGCCAAAGAGAAGGAGGTTGAGACAAAGCCCCTAATTTCATTTTCATACACCTAAGCACTCAGCAGCATCCAGCTCAGTGCAACGAAGAGTACCACGCTACAGGTCATCACTGTCACATCCGAAAGTCAGAACAACTTTCTGTGACTTCACTATGCCTGTAACTACAAATATTCAGGATTTCCTCATTGAATTTTGTGTCACTCCATCATCCCAGAAAAACAAGAAGCTACCTCAAGCTTGATCAGTTATATGGACTTTCCATCTTCTCCTGGTCATTGTTTAAAACAAAAAATGCCTTTGTCAAAGGGGTTCCCTCTGCTTTAACTCTTTGGATTGCCTACATTCCCTAAAGAGAAAAGAGTCTAGAGAGAAAGAGGAATTTCCATATTTTTGGATTTTTACTGACACACTGATCAAAAGTTCATGCTAAAAATCATCCTCTGCCTCTCCCACTCCTGTCCTCAGCCTTGGCAGGCAGGAGATCATACGTCATGCGTTTTCAGGGGGAAGAGAGAAGCACACTGTAAAATAATGCCATTTTACTGTTCAAGCATGTTGTGGGTAAGGGGGGGATGAACTTCTTGCTCAGTGTTTCTGTTACTATGTACAATGGGTGAAGCTCCTGGGGGTACTCTGAGCCCCACCTCATCGGGGCTACTTAGCTGTGGGATGGCTGCCAGGCTAAGGGAACAGCATGTTGCCTCTGAGGTGGGACCTTAAAAAGTTTTACTGGTCTTCCAGGGCTTGACTAATACTTTCTCCTCCCTTGATTTCATAAAGATATGCTTCTAGAGCATACCTGAGATTTGACCCTGCATATATGATGCTATTCTTACTGTGTAATAAGCATTAGTGGCGTCAGATACATAGTGGTAAATTTGCTCTTTGTCAGAGTTACATATCAAAATAAGTGTGTAAAACATGCTACAAAAAGGATGAGCTGCTGTTTACAGTGCAAAGCCCACTAAAAGCTGCATATTGCTGCAATATTTATTATCACTCAGAGCAAATTATCAGAGATTAATAAATTATTCTTAGCCCATATTACAGTAGTGAATAGTAACTGCCATAAAGCAACACTCTCACATAAAGAAATTTCACTGAAATACCTTGTTTCAAATTAAGACAATTAAGACTTTATTTATAACTTTATACTATTGACTGAGTTTGCTGAACTGAAGAATGACTATGAAAACCTATCCAAAAGAAGTACTAAAAAGCCTGGATGCTCAGCCAATATAAAGCTAGCAGGCAAGAAGGCAATTTCCCTGAGAAAATAGTCATACTTGGTTATTTTACAAATATGCAAGCAAATTACATTCTGTTCAAGTAAATACAAACTAATACCGAATAGGCAGCTTTCGTTATTCGATTGCCAGAATTTTTAGTGGTAAGAATTCTTTTCGTGTAAGACTATAGTGCACCTGAAACAAAGCAGCAACACAGAAAGATACCTTCCAGTTTTTAAAGGACATGATCCCTTACATGATACCTTATAGGTATTCCAAACTGTTCTGTGACCCAGCCAGGTAAGGGTAATTTCCAAGACAACAAATCTAAAATATTGCTATACTAAAAAACCAAAACCTCCAAAACTACCATCTAGTTAGTTTCTTTAGCTTGCTGTTAAAACTTTGAAGTTGCTAACTCCATCTAGTAGATTTAGATCAAAAGACAGATGTTGGTGCATTCAACGTAGACTTGTCACTCTCAACACACTGGTTCCTGAAAAGGAATCCAAAATGTCAGAGCCAGGCATTGTGGATTTGCTTACTCTCACCTAACATCGGAGATCTACAGTGCTAACACGTATGTCCTAGATATGCATGTATAGGTGTCCCTGGACCACCTATAGTCAATGACAAGGAACAGGCAGGCACTCATGAGCTTAACTCTCTCTCTCCCTAAATTAAATAGCTAGAATAGCTATTCAAAAGAATTACCACTTGTACATGCCAACTGCTATCCATTCGGTACACAGGAAGGCTAGATATCTAGCTTGGATGCACGTATCTACATTGCAGATGTCCATTTAGGCAAGACGAACCCCACACCCAGAGTCCCCACAGAGAGCACACGGGGAAAGTCAAGCTGTCCACATGGCAAGACCCAGAGCCCACACACTGCACAGGGAGCTGCAAGAACTGACCTAAAGGAAATATCGACTACAGGAGCCTCAATTCCTTTCTGCTCTCAGAGCTTAGGTGGCAACAGTGAGATAGATAGACACGCAAAATCGTTATGCCGAATAATTTAAAAGATGTCTGAAAATCAGCCAGAAAAAGGTCAACTGTTGTCTTGCACCTCCCACTAGCATGTACAAACTAGTCTTGGTATTTTGCTTACAAAAAAGCAAGACTGCACAACAATCCAAAATCAAAGAAAAGGACGCTGCCATGCTCTTGCTGTACTTCCATGCCGTTATCCCATAAGAATAGAAGATTACCTTTCAGTAACAATTTCTTTTTGTTGTTAACTGCATAACTATTCACAAGAAAAAGCTTATAAGCTCACTTAAGAAAGAAAACATTTGATGGGATGGTCTTATAGACTGTGAGGTCTAGCCTGCTTAGCTTAGACGCTTAGCCTATACCTGAGCTTTATTGCACACTGAAGCAGTCCTTTTATGCATGCACCTACACTGCCTGAATATTCAGCACAATGGTAGATGCATTTCAGTATCTTCAGAGGAAACTCCTGTCTGCCAAGTTTAGATGCTTAAGTAAAGTGCACAGGATCTCCCCTTGGAAGGCTTCAAGGGCACTTTCTTCCTTGCAATGACTGTACTTCGAATGCAGGCTTTTATTTTAGGTGGATTGCTTTGCTAAACATCTAATATTAAGGTACATACTAAATGTCTAAATTATACAGAATGAAGCCTGTAAGGCATGATATTATAGATCAAGAAAGAAACGGATTGAGCAGAGTTGGTATAATGTGCCAATGTTTCTTTTCAGCTCAGCAGCTGTATGTGGGGTATCTGTGACTGAGAATGAAGCAAAGAAAAGACAAATTGCAGATCACAGTCAAATTAGATTTTCCTAATGGGGCTTTTGAAATAAACTAACAGATTACTGTTTAAATAAAACCTGTAACAAGGATCAGTTGATGTTAGATTATTAAATTTCTTAATTTAATTCTTAAACTCCAGAGCCAGCCAAGTAATATTCAGCACGTTTTCCTCCACAAATTGTGGAATGCATTATTATAAAAAAGCTTTTCATGCTTTGACCAATTCTCTAAATGTTCAAGCAATATCAATCACAGAAAACAAGATATGCCTGCCAGTCATATATTAAAAGTATTTGCTAGCTCCCTGTGCCTCCTCTTCTCATTAATTAGACAGAACTACTTAGTGCAAAATCACTTTTTTTTTTTTTTTGGCTTACTATGTGTGGTACAAACTGAGAAAAAAAATACTTAGCACTTCAGGTCCTGGTGTTGTAACTAGCAAATTTAAAATATGTGCTAAGCCTGTCAATCAAGCAATGCTATCACCAGTGAAAAATCTTCTCCATCCTTTATCATAGTCAAGAACCAAAGTGTACTAATTAAAGTAAGAGCTAACACCTTGGCTTGTCCATGAAGAACTCCCTGTCTGCTTATGTGGAATCCGCGTTTGGGGCTGACAGTGATGGTGCTGGAGCAGAAGGCCGATTCATGAGTGGCTGGTGAAAGCCATCCTCCTCCTGAGATGCAAGAGGCAGATTGCTTTAGAGAGGCAGTGCGGCTGGATGCTTCTACGGGCTCTCAACTCTTGGGGTCTGCACTACAGAATCAACATGGCAAGTTCTCTCCCCCACAATACCACACCTTCCTTCTTTTTCTTTTTTGAGGAGGTGGAAGAGGGGTAATATAAGGAACAGCTCAGGAAGACAATGCATCCAATGTGTCCCAACTGCCTGACGAATGCAAAAAAAAAAAAAAAAAAAGTTTCCCCTCAAATATAGCTTAGTTCTCTCTCAGCAAATAAGAACACTGTTATGGATACATCAGTGCTTTCAGCTACTGATAGCCAGGAAGAGAAGACAAAACAGTAAGTACTTTAAGGCATCAGGTTAAAACATTTAAAATGCATTTATAATAAGTTACATAATAACAATGTCTAATGGCTTTTTATATTCCCTCCTTTTTTATAAAGTGTCCAGAATGTCCATATTTTGAACCACTCATACGAAGTAATATATTTTGTGAGTCTAGCACAAGCTTAATGCCTCAAGGCTCTACTTCTATTTCCAGCTCTACTTCAGACTTACAGGGTGACCTTTACACATAACTTCATTTTCCTCACCTATAAAATGAGGATATTAATACCTATTTACCTCACAGTTGGTTCCCTTCCAGCTGCTACAGTGACTGGGCAAGCTTATGCATCTACAGAATTACTAATGCTCCTGATAAACTTTTTCTTTTTTTAAACAAATAATAAAGAAATTAAATTAATATCTTATTGTCTGTATTTCCAGTAAGTTAAAGTACAGAGAAAAATAACAGTAATGGAAAAACTGTTCAAAGCTCCTTACTAATTTTCCTTCAATTATGCTATTCTTCAGGAGAAATGTGGGGAGTTCCTACTTGACAGTAACTTGAAGAAACTTCTTGATGCTGCTTTCAGTCAAGAAGAAGGTTCAGATTTTTCAGTGAAAAGTCTTAACACAGTCTCCCATTGCAGAAAATATAAACGCTGCAATATTTGCAAGGAAAAAAAGGGGAAGAACTTACTTTACTTTGAAACTTCAACTAACAATTAGGGAGGAGAGAAAGAAATAAAAAGAGAATCAGAGGAGGGAGCCAGCAATCTCTTCCTAAAGGGAAGAAAAGATGCTAGCAGGTATGCTGGCTCGCATCTGGGATGACACCTCTGCAGAGCAGCTGATGACTGGTGTTTCCATCAGCCAGCGAACACCTTGCCAATACTTATCTCGCTCTGAGAAGGTGATACTTACTCTTGTACTGCTCTGGCTATGGAGAGCGCTGTAGATCCAGTTTCATTAACGCTATCTAAGGTCACATTTGGCAGGTCGTCATCATCACTGTCACTTTTAATTTGTCTGGGAGATAGGCCTCGGGGGTCCATTTGTGCTGGAAAGAGACATATAATGGATTAATATGAGTGTTCTGAAATTAATCTTGTCCTAGAACAACATTAGGGTGTACAACACATCTATTCGCTTATACTGGATGGCGCAGTTTTCTCCTAGCCTCACAAACCAGATGATGGATTTGCAAAGTCATCTAGTAGTACTACACATACACAGAAACATTTTCAACTGTATGCAAATGTGTGAATACACATATACTATACAAATGCATTCTGCGGACTTGAACCACTAAAATAAAACTACGTATATAATATTTGTCAAAAACTCATTTTACCCTCAAGTTAATTATTCTGGCTGCCTTAGAAAGGGAAGAGGACAGAATGGAGCACATCTGCTTTATACAATAAGGCAATACAATAAACATTTA
The DNA here is from genome assembly GCF_040807025.1 of Struthio camelus. NCBI lineage: Eukaryota > Metazoa > Chordata > Aves > Struthioniformes > Struthionidae > Struthio > Struthio camelus. The sequence goes on along the minus strand of NC_090942.1, from coordinate 178,174,829 downwards.
AGAGTAAATTTTACAGCAAAATTTCAAGAACAATCTTTGATTTTGGCAGTACATCCTGAGATATCAGGCTGGGATTCACGTAACTTCAGTCAACTAGAAGTTAGGCATCTGAAACAGGTCAGTTGTCTTGACTTCTGACTCAGTGCAACGTCACTGTCAATCTCTGAAGATGGCTTCTCTCCACATTACATGTAGCAAAGCCTCTACAAGTAACTTCAAATAGACAACTAACTTTCAAGCAACTGATGTTAGGTGGACTTAGTCCCTTCCTTTTAAGTCAAATGTTTTGGAAAAGCCATGCACTCTCAGGTCTTACTAGCAGCTGAAGATCAAAAAATGTATGATGAAGGGCAGGATTATTTTCTCCATCCACAGTTTACGGTATACATACTATAGTACGTGTTGCGAAAAAAAGACAGGAAAGGAAAGGTGGGAAAGGAGGGCTACCTGCCTTCCCTGTTGTCCTGGTTTCTGCCTCCAAAGGGAAGTAAGGATGGCACCTTCTGTGGGAATAACTGAGTCTGTGCAGGGACCCTGACGCAAGTGGAAACCGAGAGAGGGAGCGAGGGGGACATTTGAGCACAAGCATGACGTGGAGCACGCACTGGACCTGGGGGCTGCTTGTGTCAGGGGACAGACCCAGAGACAAACTTCAGAGGTGATGCAAAGAGAGAAATTTTCCTCCTGACCTAGCAAAAATCACATGCATTTAGTAAATGCTAGGAGACCCTAAAAACTGCTAGAGTAGAAAGCAAAGCCGGGGAGACACTTGGTCCTGCAAGGGAGGAGCAGGGAGGGGAAGGGAGGCAAGAGATTTGTTTGCAAACGTGTTTATTTTGTCTGGTCCGGTAAAATAGATGAATCCAAGCTTACTCTATTTAAAGAGTTAACTTTTTCCAGTTTGTTAGTTTGTGCTCTCTTACAACACAGCTTCAGAGATCAGATATTTTCTGGGTTTTGGAATGTGCATTTCAAGAAAGATAGCTTTCATTACCTCTCAGCTCTAGCTAACCAGAGTCCTGTCACTGCAGGTATCACAGGTTCCCTTTAGAGACAATGAACAGTTCAGCAGGTCTACTCCCAGAGTAACTCTGAAAGTTACAGTTAAGTCTCCCATTTTGTCATGTTTCTTGCGTTACCACGTTCATTGACTCAAGAAAAGGGACTGAGTCACACTGAGGAATGGGAGGAATATAGATACTCCAAGAGTTGTGCAGCCATAAAGGTAGCACTGATGGATAGCCGGGCTCTCGAAAAGAAAGTGCTCCCCAAATGAGCGCTGCCTATGGGGAAAATTGGTCTTAAATTTTAATTATATCTTAGCTGTTAACCACTCCTGAGTGAAAGAACAATGACTGATTATAACTTCTCTTCAGAGGCACTTGTACTTATGCTAAAGAAATTACTAAACAAAATACTATTGTATTGAAAATACAGTAAGTTTAAAAAGCTAATGCAACAACCCCAGCAGGAAGCATAGCGCACTCACGGAGGCACAGTACTACTTCTATTAGCTTTCTATTCACAGAGTTTAGGTGCTTCAGTAATACTGACTACCTCTTGATTCAGTTCAGATCAGTTCACAACAGGACAGTACACACTGCATGTCTGAACATTAACGATAATCTAGTATTCGATTTAAAAGCAGCTGAACAATCTGTTCAGCTGATTTAGAGGTAGAGAAAACTACTGGAAAGAAGTGTTATTTTCGAGGATACCTTAATCCCAAATGATGCTGCCTTGTTAACAGAAACTTTATATATGAGATAATTACTACCCATTTTACTACTTTTGCAGTTACAGTGAATCTTGTTACAAGAAGTTATATGCTATATTTACCCAATATTTAAATGCTGCTATAGGTGATGGTTTTTCAAAAGCTAATTTTTGCGTAGAAGATTAAAATTGTAATTAAAAAGCTGTGTATGTGATATTCAGCATTAAATGTGGCTTCATCTGATTTGCACTATGGCAAAAGTTTTAATTAGGTAGGTCAGAAACTTTCTTGTGTTTAAACTCAAGGATAATTTAAAATCGCAAAAGTGGTTGAATAATTTAGTTCATAATACAGTTATTACACACCAGTTGTGATCACTTAACTATGAATACACCTATATAAAAAAAGCTGGTATAAATGTATATAAAAATATATTACCTTTTTTGTTCCTTATAAGACACACTGTTTCATTATTATTACAGATTATCAGCACTTCAGATAGTATTGAGATTCCTATGAGTCTCATAATGTAATGAGATGTAGTAAGATGAAAACTCTCAAGTATGTTAAAATAGGTCATTTCTAGATCTTATGGTGGGACAAATGTACTTGAAAATATCACAGATCTAGCCACAGAGTTGTTAGTCGGGTTGTGCTTTTGCAGCTAACGATAATTTGGTTCAGTGGACATCATTTGCCTCATTATAAGCCTATGGTTGAGGGCACTGAGAGCTGTTGTGGCATGTGAGCATGGTACGAATGAAATGGTAAAAACAGAAATACATTGTCGGGGGAATTCAAAAGCGAGGAATTCAAGGACACTTTTTGTTATATGTTTGCAATGAACTTAATTAAAGATGAGAATTAAACTGGAGAATCCAGGTGTTATTCCATTATTTTTTATGTCAGCTCACATACACATCCTTTTTTTCCCCCTTTCCATTTGCAACCTCTCCTCCTGCTCAGGCTCTGCCTCTCCACAACCCTTTCACTTTTGTGGCTCTGGGATACTTTGCAAGTACTGGGGGAGAGCGAGTGACGACTTTCACAAGTCTCTGAGGAGAAGCTTGGCCCTATGAATGCTCCTTGCTCCACGTTGACCCAGCAGCTCAAAGAGCTCAGTGGGCTCCATCCTTCTCCCACTTGTAGACTTGGCTGGCCAAGACATTTGGAAGCAAAGGTGACTAACCAGGAGGCTGAACTCAGCCTCTGCCATCTGGTGTAAATTGCCCTGTTCTCTCAGCACAGCTACAGCTGCTGCAGGGAAAAATAGCTTTTAAAGATATCCCCCTCCCTCACATGAGCCAGATGGGGAAGTAACTGGCTGAAAGCCTCACAGATATCTCCTCCTCACCATTTACTACAGAGTACAAACTGCAGGATGGGATTTTTATACATTCAGAGTTTGTGACTCCTGCTTATGTCAACAGCTTTGACTTTCTCTTGGACATCTAAGAACAACTGTCAAACTGCTGGCACCAAGGTTTATAAATACCAGTAGTGGTTCATAAGCACTGAATTTAGAGTAATTATTGGCCTGATGAACATCAATCTGTGGAAGAACTTAGAAATGTAGGCAAGAGGTAATTTAACAAATGAGATAGGAGAAAGGTGGAGAGCAAATACATAATGGAAGGCAAACAAGGTGGAGGAGCGTCCACAAAATGTGCCCATGCATTTTAACCTCACTTTGTGCTGTACCTTGCTCTGATGACCAAGTTTCTCCTTGAACTTAGGACTACAGGATAGGAAGGGACCTGGCTAGGTCACTGAATCCAGTCCCCTCCTATCACAGGCAGATAACTCTTATACTCCAATTAGTTAATAACTATCAGCCACTGCCTTAAAACGAGCTGGCTTTCTCACCCTTGCTACTCCTCTTTGAGGGCAAGATTTGTCTGACCGAGCTACTTAGTCGTTTTGTGAAGCTGCGGTGAGAAACAAGTTAGAGACTGCTTTGGTGGGACAAAAGTGCAACTGAAAGAGTCCACAAGAATGACAGAAGTAAGCTACATGCTGAAAGGCCTGGCGAGCCAGTGGAATTGTTTAAGAACGGTTGGCTGCAAGCGCACAAGGCTGAAAGAAACGATCCTTTTCACTAAAAAAGTACAAAGGATCGCTCTTGACACATGCCCGTATCTGCAATCATTTCTCAGTGGCACTTTGCCAAAATGTATCAAAAAGGAGTTTCCTGTTAGGCAGTACAAGTGAGTTCACTCCTTGAACTTGTCTCATGGTGGAATGTGCAAAAGGGTCTTGCGTTAGATGAATGCAAGCCTTTAAATACTCCAGAACTTGGTCTACCTTCAATGATACTGTATTTGTCGACTATCAGCTGCCAGCAGTAAAAAACTGACCTGGATCGGATATAAGCTTGTTGCTATTTCTGTTGAAATAGCAGCCTCAGCACACTATAACAGCTTTTTGGCTTTACAATTTACACTGGTTGTGGCAGCCAGACAATACCTGATCCAGTTTCTTGAGACAAAATTGCCCCTTCTGAAGTGCTGCAATGCATCTAAACCAGCATAATGAGTTCCTAATGAGCACTGACTGACTGTGGGCCTTCTGGCACACAGCTGCATCGCTCCTGACATGGTACAGGATTAACCATTGTATGGGAGCACTGGCTAAATCTCCAGGAGTGACAGCCCGCAAGCTCTAGAGGACCGAGGAGCCTCCAGGACCTAGGGGAAAGCATGTGGGTTCCACTTTTCCAGGTCACGGGACCACCGAATGGGGCTGTCACTCCCCTTCTGTGCTCTCTAAACTAGTCCTCCTGTCTGTATAGGGGCATCTCTTGGGAAGCAGGGACCACGGATTTAAAGCTGTCCAGGTGATGAGCGCCTAGCACATCGGCCGCTCACTTCTGGAACGAGTGCTCTAGTTACCAGACTGCTGAGTAAAGAGTATCCTTCTCCTTCACTGAGCTATGTCCTAAGAGGAAAACTCTGCGCTCTTGTCACAAATTGACAAACACACTACATGTGAAATTTTGATTTGGGAATCACTCCAGGCATGCTTACATGTCTTCTGTTTCCCATCAGTATTTGGGCACAATAAACTGACCTGAGCTCCATACAGAGGGCAGCTCCTCCCTGATACTTCCTAATCATTTTGCTTATTTAGAGAGATTATTTAGAGAGAACCAGCTTAAGCGCTCTGAGCTGATTGGCTAAGGCCAGGCACCATCAAAAATCCTCAAGTTGGATGTCTGTAATAGGTAGTTTGAAGCTGGGCCCTCTTGCAGATGAAAATGGCCATATATCAGCACACTGCTATAGCCACTGGCAGGTTTTGGTAAGCACATCCTAATTTTTATTTTCAAATCAAATTTCACAAAATGGATGAAAATTAGGTTCACTAAGACCCACTAGACATAATTGCAAATTAACACAATATCTTTGATTTAAAACAAATCCAGATCTCTCGGTTTTAAGACAAAGGAAATATTTAAAAGCAGGAGAAAACTAAGTTTTCCTTCTTTTTATAGCTAAGCCATGAAGTGTTAACTAACGCTCAAATGACTCATTATGGGACAATGTTTGCTGGTGTGAAAATAGAGAAATAAAGTAAAATTTCAGCATCATGAAACGTTGAAGCCTCTGGCATGTTTTATCTTAATACCTCAGTTTTGTGAATTAAATTAGCCCTCTGTTAATACCTTTGTAAATATATATCCATGTAGGCTTGCTGATAAGTCACAAAAGAATCATGCTTAGTCGCTCTCTTAAAATGATTACAAACTATTTCTGCTTTGTGAATGAGAATATGCAATTTGGAATTAAGAGTTAATTTGTTTTTTTCTCACATATTAAACTCCACACTGGGCTTTCTCTGAAGATTGCCTAATACTCAACACACTAATCAAATAAACAAAGTGCTCCAGACAAACCGGTTGCTCGTAACAGGATTTCCAAGCATCCCTGGCATCCCTTAACTGGAGCTTCAGACTCGTCAACCACGTGCAGGGTTACAAAAAGCTGCAGCGGTGGCATATTTCAACACAGGACTCACTGCGTGTAATGCCAAGGCCTGTGCTACGTGCAAAGTCAGCCTGGATGACCGTTTGCTCCCTCTGGCCTTACTATCTCTGACTCCTTTAGAGTGGAGCAGGGGGAGGTTTATCTCTGGCATCAGCTCCCAGCTAACCGATTCAGCTCCCTGCACCTGCGTACAGTCCAGTCTCTTTGCTACACTGCTCTCCAGGTCGGCCCCCGTGTCTCTGCCACCGGGATGGCTGCCAGAAGGATGGTGCGAAGGGCAGGAGGGTCTCCACCGTGCCACCCTCTCTGGCGCTGCGTTGAATCGTGCAGCGGCTTCCCCCTCGGCCGCTCGCGGAGCAAGCGGCCGTGACGGCACAAAATACACGCGACTCCTGACAGCAGCCCATGAAGAGGTACTTGTGCCACAAAACTAACCTATCAGGCTGACCGCGGCACAGCTGGTCCTCGGGGCTGTGAGCAGCGTCCGGCTCCGAACGCTCCTGTTCTGCAGGACCGCAAACGCAGCACTGCACCGACCCGCTCCAGAGCGAGGTATTTGTGTCGGCAAATATAGCCAAAGATTTTTGTTGCAATGGAAGTTTAAACTACGCAGAAATTAGTAGCTTTAAGGTATCTCAAATAAGCTAGAGTCTTGCTTGCTATTGCCAAATGTCTTTCCTAGAAACTTTTTCTCTCCAGTTACTTTCAGTGCACGATGGCATACAAAAGGTAACTAAGTATAAAAAGAAAATTACCTCTATTTGTAAATGATGGTCTCTTTGCCCTACCTCCCATTAAGACTAGGAAATCAAATATCCACCCACTCCCAAAATTTACGTGTACAAGAATGTCATTAGTACTGTTGTTACATGCAAGTGTGTTTGTGTGTGGGCAGAAAGAGAAGAGTAAAGTAGAAAAGTGACATTTGTTGCTAAACTCCCATAATGACAGAATTGGAAAATAGGGTTATGAAAACAATACAGCACCCATGCTTTAACAGAATCCACTATAATCTGCCAGGGTTAGAAACACTGTGAAAGAGGTGGTTTGAACCCAATAAAAATAATTTGTTATTCTTACTGACCCCGTTACTCAACTGCACCTAAGGGTACATTTCCATTAGCCACCATCATCTCTCTGTGCACTGGGCATCAGGAGCACAGTGACATAGGGAGTGGAGGGAACAGAGTTTCATGCCCTATATTCAGCCACCTCAGGCCTCTGCGCTGGAAATGTAAGTTCCCTACATTTTGCATACGGTCTGTGGAGAGAGACAGGTGCCTCCGCATCCAGAGCCTTGGTTAGACGATGTCAGTCCCCTCCTTGCGCTCTTAGGGTGCATGTGAGCACCAGCTCCGGGAGCTTCTTTGCCAGTCTGAGCCAGTGGGAGAGGAGGTCGCACAAGTACCTCTGCGCCTTGCTGGAAGGAGGAGGAGGAGGGTGGCCCTGCGCAGCAGGCGACTCAGCCATGCCTTAATTTGACAAGGGGGAAAGAAGCAAGAATTTCTGGATCTCAGTAAGTGCCTGATAGAGGGGGGAAAGCAAACAGCACTGTGCAGCCTCACTTGCGTTCTACCACAACATTTAATGCAAAAGAGACTTCTTGCTGACCAGTTGTAAGGTTGAAGAAAATAATTTTTGGCACCAGGGCCTCGATGGGCAAATTTGGAACAGGAAAGAGGAAGACAAAGTAATCATCCTTAAAACCAATAACTTATGAACAGATTATTATGCACTGCAGTGCATAATATCACTCTCTACATAACTTTGCTCTCTCCATTTAGCATCTGACACGTAGAGTACTTGAAATATTGCAAGATGGAAACTGCTGGTCAACAGTGACTTCTATTCTTTCTTAAAATGCCCATGTTTCAAATACCTAGATAAAAAAATGAACCCAAGTGGATCAAATACTAAATACAGACACTAGGACTCATCTCTATCTTTCTGGGTTAATTTTCAAAAACAGGTTTTAGAATTGTGCAAGTCTAGTCCCGTGCCATCGCCTGAAGTCTATTTCCAGACTGAGACTAGACGCGACTGCTGTCTCTGTACCATGCATTCCCTTGGCTGCTACGCCCCTCACAGGCACAGAGGTCAAGGCTTAGAAAGACAGCCAAGAGAAACCTTGGATGTTGATCTGCAAAGCTCAGTGAACCACACCCTGACATACTTAGCTTACACTTTGAGACATCACCCTTGCAGCACTGGGTGCTGCAATGAGGACTGCAGAACGTCATAGAGGAACAAGGATGCCCGCGAGCCTGCAACAGCCTGTCCTGGCTGGAAGGAGCACACAGAGCGGTATATTGACGGGGGGAAAAAAGCCAGTGAATATCATTATGTACTATTTGGTGGTGTGGAGTGAGCTGTCAGATCTCTGGCCATGTGAAGCAAAAAGATTTCACTCAGCAGACAACCACCTACTCCTACCCATTTCTGAATATCCCCCTTCTTGACAGCTCCACAGAGAGCAGGAGCCCAACGCTGAGTACCTAAGATAGGAAAACACCAAAGGAGAATGTCACAGGCGCTATTCTGTACTTTTAGCAGTAGAAGCAACACTTCCAGAGACAAACGTACACGAACTATTTCAAAGGGAGTCCCCTGAGATTAGGTATTGTACTCAGGTTTACTTAATGTACTTTAGACAGCTGTTTTAGGAAACCAAATCCTTGCTTTACAGACATAACAAATGTACTCATTGTGGGAATTATGGCGTTTATGATTTTCTCCTCGTAAGCAGGTACTTACTATATGAAGCACATATACGGCATTTTTCTTCTCATTTAAAGTTCATTATAAGCACTTTATGCTTTGGAAAACGCTTTGAGCTCACCTATCAGATTTTCAATCGAAATAGCTTGGTGCCTGGTAGGGGCAGCAGAATTGGTCGATTTATTTCATAAAACTTTATGTACAAAGCAGCAATATCCATGAACTTAATGGTCAGAATATAGAGTCTACAGGGGTAATTTTTATTACAATTTATAGCAAGATTACCCATACTCCACAGTTTTCAGATTTTATTGTGATTTTATGGGACTATATGGCTACAGCAGTTAACTGCACCGAGCATAGCTGTGGTTCGCAGGGAATGGGAAGTGGCACTGAACACACACTGTAACTAATCTACCAGAGAATATTAATTGTTATGATCAAATTAAAGGCAATATTTAAAATCATTTCTCAAGGCAAATAATTTGCCACAAACTTGTAATAAGAATAGGTGCGTGTAAAAATATAGAGGTGAAGAGACTGCACGGATAAGGACAGAATATATTAAATATTAAATAAAATACTACGTAGTCACTACAAAATAGTAAGAGATTGCAACTATCGCATTTCAACAGTCTAGAGATATTTTAGACACCAGAAAGTTTCCAATAGGTTGGTCCAAGTCAAACCCGAGTCAGGGATAAAATAAATGAATTCCTTCTCAATTTCAAGAAGCAAAGCATCTCCAACCTGTATTTTAACTCTCCATTCTGGTAAGAAATACTACTTATACTAGTCCTTAAATACAAGAACCATCTCTAGTAACACAGCTTCCACCCCAAACACAAGCCTCTCCTCTGTATGTTTCTCCTCCTGGCTGGTTGTTGCCAAGCTGTTTCTCCTTTCCAAGAACCACTCGTATTTCTTCCAGACAAACTGAGGGACAGAGGGAGAGGAATCAACTTACAAACATTTTGGGGGGTAAGTAGACAGGCTGGAACATGCACAGCCTCAAAAGATCTTTGTGTGCAGCAGCCAAATATTACAGCTGAACTAGAAACTCTCCACCCCAATGGAATTTGAATCCAAAACAACAACTTACTAAAATGTAGAAAGGCTAATTATTTCACATGAAATGAAAAGGCAACAGCAGTGATTTTAATTAAGCCTTTCTTCCATAACATAATTTATACAAACAGACCATAAAATCTGATCTTTAAACATATGGAATGGTTCTTTGATTTCTAGCTCTGTAGTACAAATTACATTTACTTGTACGGAATACATAGGCATTACAGTAGGCAGAAATAAGAAGCTACGTTTTAAAACTATGGCTGTGGATAACTTAATCTAGTAGTACAATCCGATTTAAGTCTCAGCAATGTCTGTAGCAAGGAGTACTGCATTTACAACTCATTAATATATCAACAATTAGAAGTATGGAATGCATAAGCTGTAAAAAGATGCAATCCAGGCATTTCTGCTGGGTAAACGTGCAAACAGGGTAACACGAAAATAATCCGTGACAATGTTGTTATAGGTGGCAGCAAACTGAAATTCAACTGGCAAATTTCGATCTGTAAAGTTCTGAATGCCTGATTTTGCAGCTACTTTTATTTTCCGAAAACTTAAAAACCTGTAATACTGAAAGAAAAGCCAAACCTCCAAAAAAGAGAAATATTAAAGTTGCACAAGTCCTTGGTGTGCCATCATCAGGGAGGAGTTTCTAAAACGCCCTTCAGTTAATAGAGGATCTCTTCCAAGCTACAGAGAACAACTATTAAGGGTATTATCTTTGACAAAATCTGCCGCTAGAGGGACATGATTTGCCAGTAGTATTCACGGATCTCATTTAAAAATAAGGCAAGGGAAAGACACAGGATAACGGGACCAGAGCTAACAGGGGAACATGTTCCTACCAAGCCAGGCCATTTTGCGCCCATCTATCTGAGCCTCTCCTTTACCTCATCACAAATTCTGCCTCTATCTCTTTCCTACCTTTCTATTGTCACACTCTTGCTATTTGCCGTTTCTGCCTCCTTTCCTTTCCCACCTTTCCTCCTGAATGTGTCCACACATCCAAACCCTTCTCATGACTTCTGCCCTTCTCCCGCTTCCCTTTCATCCTGTGTTTACCCTTGCCTGTCTCCCAGCTGCCCACCAGCCTGTTCCTACTTCCCACGAGAGCTTCTCATTGCCTTTCCCCATGCAGGATTTTTATCCTTTACCCCTTATTTCCCTCCTCTTAAGGGGACTCAGAGTTTTTGCAGAGCTCCAACGGTGGCCACATTTCTGCAAATGCTTATGAAGATTAAAAAAAAGACAACAGTCCAAACTGAACTTGAGGTTCATGGCACAAAAGCAGAGAGGTTCTAGAGTTTTGCACCAAAAAAAGTTGAAATAAATTTTTCCACATGGAAAATGCTACATTTTTCTCTACTCCCAGTCGCCGGAAGAACGGAACACTTTTTTTTTTTTTAAGGAAAGTTTCAAGAAAAAAAGAAAAAGAAAGAATTGGCCTGAGGCATACATGTTGCATGGAAAAAAAGCCTAAATGGTTAACATATAGACAGACTTTGAGCAACTAAAGACAGAATTTTAATGGAAACTGTCAGGCAGCCTTACCTATACATGTTGCTACCTGCTGTGCCTCTAATTATACCTTTTAGCAATACACACCATTGCTGAACAGGGAGAAAGGAGGAGGGGGAAGAGTTTTTCATGGGATTTTAACGCACTGGGGTCCAGGAGGGTTGGGAGCAGTGGAGGGGCACCCGCAGCAGGAGCAGCTGCCTCTGCCCTGGGGGAGCACCTGCAGAGTGAGAGACATGTGGGCTGTGCATGTAACGGTCAGAGTAATCGCTCGGGTCTAGTTATAGAAAGTTGTTTAAAAATTTGTAGGTGTTCAGTAACAATTTATAAATGTCTAGTGTTGTATCCTGAATGTACAGCTTAGAGATTACTGGCGAGTTATGTGTTGTTAATAAGCGGCTCAACTGCTTTGATCCTGATTTTCGTTTTTGTCCTGCAACAAGCAACAGCCTAACGAAACGGTGCTTTTATGGCATGGTACTAAGGGTTCCTGATGCCCCTCTCGGGGCACAGGACCTGACGCGATATTGCCAGAGCTCACGGATACAGAGGTTAATTCTTTGCAAACTCATCTGGTTTTCAGTGCTGCAGAAAGGGTTCGGTTTAATGGGAAAGTTTCCAAGTGAAATATATGAGAGAGAAGGCAGGGCAGAGAGCAGAAACGAGCAAGACGTTTGGAGGCAAAAAAGCAGATCTGAGACTCATCTGAAAGAAGGTGTGGCTGGAAGCAACAGCATGAACGATGCCACAGAGAAGGAAGTGTCGTGGCAGAGAAGGAGATAACAGGACAGGTTAGAAATATTAATAGATATGGAGGGAGATATGAAGCAGAGCTACTAAAACTGAAACTCAAAGAATAGTCAGCAAGGTGAGAAGGACCAGAAAAGTGGAGAAAAAGAAGACGAGAGGGAAAATAGAGGAGGAGATAATGATCCCTTGTCCTGAAGGGAAAAAGAGAATTCAAACAGATAATGAAAAAAGTATTTGCTTGAACTCTCTAGAAAGCAGAGGTTAGGAGGACAATTTTGCTGTAGAGAAGGAAGGTGGATTGTACGGTTCCTGGGATGGACTGGGCTCCCCTAATGGGAGGGGGCAGGAGATGGAGGTGGCCTGAGAAGAAGTTTCTGTAATAAAATGTCTGTACTCAAACCTTGAAGGAAGAAGAAAATTCAGTATGAGGAAGATAAAACTGGGAGAGGGGAAGGAGTAACAGGGAAAATCTCTCTATATACATCCTATTTCTTATACTCTTCCCTAAGTACCTGGAAGTATCAAGAAACAGGCCTGAACTTTGGTCTGACATAGTCTGGCTAATTTTAGCACTGAAAGTATCTCTGTTTAGGAAAGCACCTAAGTTTCATTCAATTCAAATGGACTTAGAGAGAGGCTAATGTAAAGTATAACCTTACGTGCTTCCCAGTCACACCCTTAGATCATTAATATGGTCTTTGACTTAGATCCAAAGCAGAAATAATACAGAGATTACAGGACAAATGTTGCTGATACTGTGGATTAACTGTGTCTCAGCATGCTTATTTTCTCCTTTCTGAAAATGATCAACATTCACAAAGAAGTTGAAAGTAGTGACTTCAGATAATTTTGAATCCTTCAGCTGGCTAGAGGATTAGCAATCAATTCAATTTGACAGTAGTGTACTGTTACCATCCAAGTATATTTATTTCTTGTTTTCAGTAAAAAAGCTGATCGCTGAATGGAAGTTAGCTTGTGCATGTATGAAATGCATTTAATCAGTTAATTTATGCAACATCATTGTATTTTATTATTTATACTCTTTTATATTGAACAAGTACATGCCAATAAAAGCCAAAAAAGATGAATATCTAGAGTGAATTTTTGCCCATTATTCTCCTATTATATTTATTCAAATTAATCTGAACATTTACATCAAAAGAATTAGCAACAGCAAAATGGGTACAACTGAGGAGAAAAAAAATTAAAAGAAAGCTTAATCCCTTCTTTTTCTTTAGCTGTACATTAATAGGTGCAGCAGGGCTGGTTAATGATCTCTGCCAATAATAGCACAAAGGAGAGATTGTCAGGGCAGCTCGGGAAGTCTGAAGCTCGTGGGCTGAAATCCCTACAGCACATTAAATTCTGGAATTTTGTTGATGAAACTAGGGTAGTGAATTTCTAGTTTTGCAAGCTCAGGAGGTACTTCCCATAGAGGAGACCATTACCACAGCCAGCTAGCACCTTTGAAAAGAAAATAAACAGGAAAAATTCCGGATGAGCTCAAGGTCAGGTGCAGCTCAAAGCTCCAAAACCAAAATACAAATCAAAACATTTTTTTCTTCAAAAAACATGGTGCACCATACTGCTTTCATTTATAATTTTTAAGGTAATGGCACAAGGTCCTAAAATTATGTCACTGTGTAAAGTGTAATAAAATGTCTTAAAGCATCACTTCCACACTGAAAACAAAAACCAGATATGCTGTCAGTTAGTTTCCTATGGTTTAAGCCTGTCAGGAGGACACATTCCATACTCAAGCTAGGGCACCAAGGGAATGGGAGGGGGGCAACCAAGGATTTATGGACAACATGATGCTATTAAACATCAGAATGACTCATCACTGTAGTTGAATACAGTCACCAGTACAACAAAATCAGACATGAGAGTTGAAGAAAAAAGATCTTTTAGTTGTAGAGAACTGTTCATTATGCAATTAGGCACACAAGAGATGTGCACATTTTAGACATTTAGCCTCATAAGACATTTTAGCCTCATAAGACCTGAAAGCGAGATTATCTGTTAGTATCCTCCCTTCTCACCAGCAGTACCTCATTTTGGGGGAGAATTAGCTGTACTCTATTCATCCATACACAAAGAACCTCCACCTCATGTTCCCACCACTTTCATCAATGTCTCCTTTATAAAGCAGCACTTTTCAAAGTATCTGGGCACATCTGTTTTCTCTTTTCCTCCTCCACCCATCATGTCACCATCTCTAACCATTTTTTGCTCCCTTGGTAGCTAATATACTTAATACTTTCTCACTTTTTCTTGCTATCCAGCTCCCCTTTACTGTATTCTTTGGACACCTCCCCAAGAGTGTATCTGTCCTTCTGGCATGTACTTTCTGCCTGCCTTCACACTTCTTCCATGGCCTTTCAGGTTCTGTGTCTGCAAAACTCATTCCTACCATATACACCTTCCCTTCTGCTGTTTAATCTGGAAGTAACTTAATTCAAAACATTGCACTGCCACTTCTTGAGTTTAATGAAACCTAGCTCTGTACATCTGCTACCGCTCTTTGTTCAGAAAACCTTTCCTCCTCAGGTTCCGAAAGCCCAGCAAATATTTCCTTTTGCATGGAATCCATTTCTCTGACTCCCTCTTCCCTTACCATGTCTCGTCTTTTGAGATCTGTATCACCTGGTGAGTTTTCCATGTTCACCTATGAACTTTTACGTATTATCATTATTGTGTCCTATTTTTTCAGCTTCTGGGAATGATCTGCTCATCTCAGGATGACTTGCCCTGAATTGTCTGAGCATCCAACCCCTGCTGACCACAATCTTTTTTTTTTTTTTTCCCCAAAGAGCATCCTGGATAAGATTTGCAAACGTTACTCCCAACAGTGGAAGTTAGATGTCTTTTCAGCAAATGAAATAAGAAGTTTGCAAACTAAGAGTGTTACAAGGTCGTTACAATTTCTTCATACAAGAACGGTTTAGAGACACTAAAGATACATAAAACCAGTTCCATCTTACCTTTGATGTGGCTTCTCCCATCCTCCAACAGTGGTACTACTATAGTGTTGTTCATATTCCCAGGTGATCTCACAGCTGTATAGACAACAGGTACTGACTGTACCACCACTGGTATACGGTGCACGTGACTCATTTTGTTGGACTGTAAGTTCATGGGGCTTGAAGGTGGTACTGGATGGATGATGTGCAAAAACTGCTGGCCTCCAACACCGGATGCAGAGGCCACAAGAGGTCCTGGAGTTAATACTGATGGTACAGATGCTGCTGAAGACACAGATGTTATTACTGTGGGTGATGAAGCTGGCCGACTAGAAGAAGAAGAAGTAGAAGTAGAAGATGGGGAGGAGGCTGATGCTGTTATGGAAACCGGTGAAGATGAAGCTGCTGTAGGGGACGACCTGGCTTTGTTTATTGACAAGTCCACTGGTTCAGTCTGTGTTTGGAAATGGTCTGTAGATAATGAATCCTCTGGGGGGTCTGCCTTCATGTTATTTAGCAACAAGGGTACAGCTTCCATATCTGGGTAGTTGTGGATGTTTGGAGACTGTTGGGGAAGGACAAAGGAAAACATGTTTAGTTACATATGTGACTAAAGATTACCTACACACACAACTGCTAACACACACTTATCATGCAATTTGGTTCTGAAAGCCACAGGATTTCTTTTCCTGCTTCTTTTGTCAGTTCATAGTTTAAAGGACAAATCATGATACAAATCACAGACACGTACAGTTTTACTAGACTATTAAAAAAAGTGTTCTATTCCCTCTTCTGGGAGGGTGGCAGGATTAACTATACAATAACACCCAGCTCAGGTTTCCTCTAGACTATTCAGTAGCACAAATTTTTACATCTCCTCAGGTAACCACTCTTTATACTTACAGGATATTTTTTCTAATATCTAACCTTAATAGTTACTCTCTTGTGTGACCTCCAACGGACATGAAGAAAAATCGGTCACCGTTGTCTTTCTAACAGCTCTCCACATGCTTGAAGACTGTACTGTCACCCTACTTATCTTTCTTCTTCTAGATTAAGCAGACTTTCCTTCATCTTTTCACTGTTAAGCCAGCTTTAAAAAAGTAAGTCCTAGCGCTCGTTTGCTCTTTGCAGCAGTCTTTGTAATTTTGTCCATGCATGCTTTCAGAAGGTGATGCTTTACCCTAAACACACTTCTCTAGTACTGAAAAGAGCACATGTTTAATAAAAGTGTGACTTTTTGCATTTTATCTAGTTACTGATAATGACTTTGCAGATCAGCATATGATCCCACATCTATATGGTTAACCTGTTACACATACTAATGGCTCCAGCTATTTCATATTCTGGATTAGCCTATTAGGCTTCCTTTGACAGTGTTATAATTTCAATTTTTTCATTTTATGAACATTTCTCCCAAATTCTCAACATGATTTTTTGCTTTAGACCAACTCTTTCAAAGTTGGTCTAAAGTAATTTACTCTAGACTGGTGTCGTCTGCTATTTTTATAACTTTACTTCTTATTTCAAACATCAAAGCTGTTAAAAGAATTTCTGAATAATGCTAGGCCAAAGATAGATCCCTGGAGAAGCCCATTTGACATCTTTCCTTTTTAACAGTACACAATTAATAACTACTGTTTAAAAATGTTTTTTCAAGTAATTTTCAATAAGAAGAGCAAGGAAAAAAATACCTATTTATAACTTGGCAATACTACAAAGTACACCTTTCAGCTACTCAGCTAAATACTTCGGTGGCACTGAATTGCAACAATGTTCTCTATGAGCAGCTTATCATTAGAAGCAAATTCTGATTCTGTATTGTAGTCTTAAAAACCAACTTGGTTAAAAAACAATTGGAAAGCTACTTCAGACCTCACTTAACCCAATACAGCTCTTCCATACCCAGACGTAACAAATTATCTTTTTATTTCTTTTACTGCATCTGAACACCTCTAAATAGATTCCCATAATCTCCAGATTATAGAGCTTACTAAATGTCTCAAAATACTTATGAAAAATTTACCCCAGAAATATTTGAAGTCCTCTATTCTGAGTAGGCTAGCAATCAAACAACCTGTGAAATCACTTTAGGATTTTTATAATTAACTATGTTAAATATTTTCATTGAGACTCGTTCTGGTTTTGAGTCAGAGCCAAATTTCATCACCAGAGTTCTACTGCAAAAGGAAAACAGAAACACTAACATTAAAAATTGTAGTAATAACACCCTAAGTGGCTATTATCCCTGACATGCTCAAAGACAGGATATTCTAGTAGATCCCATCCATTCAGCCGATTTAGACTTGTTCTTTGGTCTGACCCTTTCCTCCACTTGAAAATAAGAACATCTCTGGGACAGTGAGTCTCTTGCTCTATTCATATACAAGTCAACTTCAACAAAGGGGCCTCAATTCATCTGGTCCCTAGACCCCGCTGTTCTGCTGTAATACAAACAATAAAAGCAGAAATTCCTCTATGCAGATAATGGGAAATTCTATTGCCAAAAAAGAACATACAGTAAAGAGTAAGTCACTTTTCAAAGCACATAAACAAGCAGTGAGTTACAAGGTTTGGAAAATCTACTCTTCAGCAAGATAAAAAGCCCTGTAATTGCCAGTGATGATTTCTTATAACCTCCTCTGAAACACCTTATCCTGACCTTTGTCAGTAATGAGATTCTGCGTTAGACATATCATACGTGCAATGGTGAACACAAAACCATAAATATAAATGGCACAAGTAGTTCCTTTTTCAAATATTGACAGTAGATGACAGAGGTCTTCTACATGCTAAGGGCAACATACCAGTTCTGCTTAACTTAATGGACGGGTGATAAGAGTGAAGGTATACTAAAACGTTCATATGGCCAAAGGCAACTTCTTGTATCTTAGTCCAGTGAGGGAAGGGAGATAGATGGGATCCACTCACAGACAAGAGAGCCCTGGTCTCCCCTTACACACAGGGCTGGGCAAGGATACACCAGAGGGTCATCTAGAAGCTGTACAAATTGCCAGCTCTATCCACAGGGCAGATGAACATGCCATGGAGGAAACTCTGCACATGTTGATGAACTCCTAAACTTCTCCTGGGTGCCAGGGGCAGATTTCAGATTGACCCAACGATACCAGCTTCAGCAGCATGGCTCATTGATATGCAAGCTGAAGGACTATCCAGCAGTCGCTGTGCTCCGTTGCTCTTTAGGGGATATGTCCTGGCATCCTGAAGTGCTCCCAGGCAGTGGGAATTTGGTACACCAAATGCACTCACATCAGGCCAGCCAAACTGCTCCCAAGAGCTTTATGAATTCTGGGACACTTCCGAGACTGGGCACATGGATCAACATGGGATGATTTTAGCCAACGTAACAAAAGACAGCAGGATCCATATCAGAATTGCTCTGTACATCCTGAACCTAAGATAAAAATTGTATACAGAGAAGTGCTATATTTTGTTCTGGTGGTGGTGACTGGAGAGATCTACACCAATAACTCACTGCTTAACAACAACCTACTAGTATAAGTGTTTCTCCAAAATCTCAGATTTTAATTCAAGCTGCCAAAGCTCTATTTAAATTGTATTTGCATAAAAACGCTAAACAATAAATTCGCACTATTTTCTAGAAATGCATGGCATAAACAAACCTCTTCCACCATTGACTGCTAACTTAGAAGAAGGAACTTGTCTGACCAAGAATATGAACTAATCCAAAAGCGATGGCTAAATTCTCAGTACATTACTTAGCATCTCCCTAACGTGTTAAGTGAGAATTAACTGTTCATTTCCCTGGACAATGAATGTTGCTGTTAATTTTATTTAACAGAACCACTTATTTTCTAATTCAGAGGATGACAATGCCATCTCTGGGACACTCACTGGTATACTTTCAGCCATTCTTTCTCATAAAGTCAACTGAATGAAAAACAAGTTGGTTTTTTTTTTTCCCTATTCCTGCCTTTCCATCCTTATTGAATGAACTGGGCTTTTTGTGGTGGCGTGGGCTCAGCTGATTGCTAGCTTTGGGGTCTGAAACAGATTTTCCCCATCTAGCTGCCCAAAAATGGTTGTGTTGGTTTTTCGACCTTCCTTTTGCCTTCGGGGTCTAAATTCTATTACTGAGTGTTTGGCAGCTTCCAGTGAGGTTGGTGGGTTAGAAAGGGTTCAGCTGGAGGTCCCTGTAAACTAGCAGGCTGCTTGGGTACTAGCCCAGACCATGGAAATACAGCATGAGGGTACAGCTTCGTACACCATGCAGCTTCCCTCATCTCATTGCTCCTTCCCTCTGGTATGAAGGAGAGGAATGGCTCCAGCCGGGACTTCGAGGCAAATCTCAACAATGCATCTGCACCAGCTGCCCTCGTGTCCTTACACTTGCAGACCTGGGCCGTTCCTCATCAGTTGAGGTCTAGGCTGGAACAGAACTGGAAGGCACTTTTAGGATGGTTCCCTACTAGAAAAGGTTTATTGATAAAGCTGTAGCCCCTACTAGTTAGTGTTCTTGGCTCATATTTTTTGTGTCTGTCCTTTAAAGATGTATTCTCGATAGTGCTCCATTTCATTAGCTTGCCGTTAATGAACTCCTGTCAGAAACAGGACATATGATTTCCCTATTCGCATAGGGGCTTTTTAGCCGTGTAAAAAAAGAATTCCTTATTTCCTGCTTCCCCATTCTTTATGGGAAAAGAATCAACCAACCACACAATGAACCAAAAGATCTTTGGCAAAGCATGGCACATTTATGAGTGACACTGTGTTATCTGCTGGATGATCATTCTCTCCTGCAGAGTTCTACTAAATCTTTCCAGGTTCCTGAACTCTATTCTCCTCTTATTATAGCCTAATATTTACTATAAGCTATATGTTTACTATAGGGGTTATTAAACTCCTTTCCACTCCATCATCCCACCCTTGACAATGCTCCCTTAATAGCAACATTCTTTCGCATCCATAATTAAGCCACAAAGAGCTTATAATTTCTACATAACAGGTTAAAATTAGTGCAATATCAAAGGGTGTTTTTTTTTTTTTTTTAAAGCAACTCATCCTGATGCCTTATAGTTCATGGATCTCCACAGGTTACTAAGCTTCACTGTATGCCTTAGTGAAGTTTACAAACCTCCAACAATCAGCTGTCAGCTTTTAAACTGTTCTTTCTTCCTGGCAGCATTCTGTCAAGGTCAAATAATTTTTAAGAAAGCATACCAGAAAAGCTGTCCTTGATGACGGAAACCAAATAGACTAAATTTAGCAGTCATAAAATAAGCTGGCTTTGAGGATAGGAAGTTAAAAAATAAATTGCAAAACATTTAACTCTTCAAGGAGTCAGCTCACACAAAATCTCCTTGTGGCTGTCATCATGCAGCCCCACCTCATTCTTCTCTGGCAGGAGAAGTTTCAGGCAAGATGATTTTGCTTTGTCAGAGTTAAAGGAGAGTGAAAGACTCATATTCTTTCTGAAAAAATAATCACAATCTTAACCATGTAGTTGCCACTGCTGTACCGCAATGATGAGGCTCAGCAGTGCAATTATGCAGTCTGCTGGGCAGTCAGCACACAACTGCATCTAGCTAGAACAGCTTTCAGCTCTGATTATCACGTTTGGGGGGTGAAATCTAACCAACCAAGAATATTGTGGATTACAGATTTTCCAGCACTTCACAGAAAAAAGAAACACACGCTAGGTTTGAAATGACAAAGAGCACTTGCTATAGCATAAATAATGTTGCCTCCAGATAAGACGTAAGATATGTTTGAAACTCTAATGCCACAAAAGCTGCTTTCAGGCGGATTGGGTTTAAAGTGCATGTTCACCTTCTCTGCTTTTTTATAATTACAGTTGAGTATTTTCCTAATCTTTCCTGTAGATATGGGCAGAAAGCTCACCCCCCTGAACCTCCACACTGCCTATAATTCTGCAACAGGCTGCCACAAAGACTATCTTCCCGTATTAGTTTTCATCCTGTCATGCCCCAGATGAGGCACTTGCAGAGCAGGAAAGGCTGGTACCCAGCGTGTGGGTAAAGCAGTAGCTTAGGCACTTCAAATAGCCCTGCACATTATGGCCCAAAGAGGCCCAGTTCCCAGCCTTTTACTCAGAATTTCTTGTGCACTGAAGTTTTTTTGTTTTATGTTAAATAATCCAGGAGTTAGCATTCTCTTTAACATTAGCAGAAGAGAAGTCTTTGAAAACACCTTCCTGTCATGAGAAATTACATTCACAACACTCATAAACCTCTACCCAAAAATCTCCGTGTCAACCAAACCGAACAAAATACTCCAAAACCAATCCATCTGAAGAAGAGAGAAGTAATACAACCTGCAAAAATGAACTAAACAACCTCTACTTCAAACACTCTGCTATCCCTCCTGAAAACAACATGTCTGACACTCAATTCCACTCACTTTGAGATGCAATCATCATTAGTAATTTGTATGAGGGGTATGCTAGTGTATGAGAGGTGACAGGCAGCTATGTAAAATCAGAAAGGCAAATACGCAGACAGGTGAAAACTAAAATTGAGCAAAATATTTGAAATTTTGTTTCCAAATGCAAAAGCACCAAGTGAACATGCATTTGTGTCTTTTTGCTTGAGGCTGCTGCTTCAACTCTTCCCGGGCTGACAGAACCATTCAGTTGGGATTCATTAGACAAATGCAAGAGGTCACGTTAAAGAAGAGAGCAAAACATAAGACAGCTGGATCTTTTTGCTTTTTACTGGAAGCACAAACTAAGAAGTGGCTTACAATTAGTTTTCAAGAAATGGTTGCTCAGGGTCAAGGTGAAATTTGTGCTCCAATGTAAAAAGATATCCCCAAGAGATTGCACTCCCAAATAAGATCGAGTTAGACTCTACTACAACAACTCCCATTGAGGATTTTCTAAAAAACATCAGTTGGCACTAAGAGAGATGGAGGGGAGACTCCAGAGGTTATTAAAATAAATAAGGGTTCATAGAAAATGCATATATACAAACTGGAACTGATTCAACAGGAAAGACTGAAAGATACCCACTTTAAAGTACTCGTGATTCACTTAATATATCATTATCTCAGCATAATACTTGGATGTTTAATTTCAAAGCGGATATTTCCGACTCTCAATGTCTAAAAATAAAATTTCTATTCTTATTGTAGTTCTGAAGAGGCAAAAGAAAGCCAGTATATGGCATTAGGTGCACATGACCCTTGTTTGAAGAGTGTTTTTAAATCTATAGTACCTATAGAAAAAGATGTAAAGTAAAATGGAGTGACTGTGAACCAGGGAGACAGAATTCAAACCAACCATTCATAAACAGACAAGCAAAATTCAAATTTCCAAGGCTGTAAAAACACTCTTTTAACTTTTCCTGAATAGTCACGCTATGGTATGATGGTACTGCTTGAGGAGGTATTCCACAACTGCTCAAAAAAAAAAAAAAAATTGTATATGCAGCAACCTTTTGCAACAGCTCCAACTAGGAACTGTGAAATGCACGTAGAAAGGAAAAGAGATCCCTATACAAATAGCATTAATTTTTAAACACGTTTAGCAATGAGCACAAATACATTCAGCATGAAATGACTTATTTTTAAATAATACTTTTCCAAAGACAGTGTAAGCGTTAAGTTACTTATTATTTTATTCTCTCTTCCCAAAACTGACAGAAGATTTACCAAAGGATTTCTCCAATGGCACTGAAGGAGAAAACAGCTGACTACTTCCTTCAAGAGCCCAAGAAACTAATCAGTCCCTGTACGATCTGGTGCATTAAACGTAAACATGATACATTTCTTGAACCCAAAACCAAATTCTCAGCATTTCAAACTCGGCCTGCCATGATTTTTTTTTTTTAAGGCAAAAGAAACTACCACCTCCAGCCCCTCCAGCCTACAGTCATTAATACATTCAGAAAACCAGGTGTTCAGCACAGATGTATTATTTATATTTGAATAGCGTTACCAGTATGCTCTATCGAAGGAAGAATCTGTTAAAATAAACTAATTTATGCATGTTAGCATGATGCTGTTCTTCAAGAGAAACAGGAATGTAACAGAGGTGTGGAACAACACAAATGTAAAATGTTGTTTGTAAAATTATTTGTTTTAAACATAAAAGGAACATTGATAATAAATTAATATGCCTTGTATTAATGTAGTTTAGATTCAAGAATAATTTATGAAGAAATGGCAGATCCCTAAATAATCATTACAGGGAAGAGGTAAAATATTATAAAAAGATATCTTATTCCTTTAAATTTAAAATTATTCCAGGGATTAAAAAAACCATTATTTTATGAATTCTCAAGATGCTAAAAAATCTACATATCAACTTAGTAGCCTAGTAGCTATTCTCACAAGTTTTTCTCTCACATCTTTGGATTAATTCTTCCTCTTTTTACTTCCAATAAGTTATTCTTTTTTATTTTCTCTAGCCCAATTTTAAAGCAGAATCTTTCTATTTAGTTCATCCGAAAACACTACATGTTGAAGAGTACAATGAATTAAATGAGATTACTTGAGTTATTAAATGCAAGTCCTTGACATTTACATTAGAAAATATTAAGAAAAAATTGT
Source organism: Struthio camelus (assembly GCF_040807025.1). Lineage (NCBI taxonomy): Eukaryota > Metazoa > Chordata > Aves > Struthioniformes > Struthionidae > Struthio > Struthio camelus. The sequence continues at coordinate 178,151,550 of NC_090942.1, read as the reverse complement.
ACTAAACATATGTTGGAAATTTTAAATGAATTTTGTTTTGTTTTGTCAATCTGGAGTAGTTACTTGACGTAAGATGGAATATACCGGGAACTTTATGCAAGTATCTGTCAAACATGTTTGCTGGCAGAGAGGTTCACCAAACCAGCAAGGCTTAGAGAAACTAATTTTTGAAAAAAATACTCAGCAATATTCACATTTCTAGATGAAAATATTCAAATTATGTTTTAAGATTTATGTTGATCTAATATGGAAGCATTCAGTGTTTCAAAGCAAACCAACTTGCACCTAAAACAATCAATGCCAGAAGAATAATTCATAGCAAACATTTGCTAAAGATCCACAAGTTAAAATTTGTATGCCAAGATCTGGCAATTTTCCCACTCTGCACATGGGCACAGTATAAATGTCTTAGTGAAAAAGGACCATGACAAACAAGTCATGCAGCTTTCATTTATACCCTTCAACTATCTGCAAGCTACGATGCAGCTGCGAGCGAAACGTAGTGATGTCTCCCATCAGCCTGGGAACTCAACACTCCCAAGCTGATCTTACACATCCAAGTCATTGCTCTTCGTGCAAGCGATGCCAGATACCTCAACAAGACTATTGTGTAAACTGACATGAAAAATGCATGCAAGACTGGGCAGTTGGATCTTTTTAATCACTCATTACTCAGTCTTTTTTGCATGTTCTCTCTGGTACTGAAGTACCCATGGACTACAGTAACATTATACATGAAGTTGGAACAATTTCTCAGCTAGTGGATAAACACATTGGGAGTGGTGGTTGTGGAGGCGCCATACCTGAAACTTGCATCTGATATGTTATCCAGTACAGAGCAACTTTTTTTTTTTTTTTTCAATTTCTGCCTCTCCCTACATGTCTTTGTTCATCTTAATTTCCACCAAATGGATTCCTTTTCCCAAATGAACCTCATTCTTCTATCCAACGTCTGCAATTCTGAAGTCTACATTGATTTTTTCTGACCTCCAAAATAAGACTGCTTCTCAATTTTGACATACCATTTTCTTTAGCAAAAATAAATATATTAATTCTTGAGGTTCCTCACTAGAGCCTTCTACAGTTAGATCTGACTGAAATGAGGGTGGGGAGGGGTTCACTTGAGACAGACGAATTTTAAAAAAGGTTTTACTTGAACCAGCAGTTTCTAGCATCTCTGACCTGGAACAGACTTCCAGGAACATCTGCCCCAGAATTGGTTGTCTGTCCTAGTCAATTAAACATTCCTGGAACCATTCTCTGGCATTGAGAATCCACAGTCTGAATTCATATGATCAAAAGGTCTCATCCTCCAAGATAAGATTGCTCTGTCCCTGCACTCATTAAACTAGATACAAGAAGCTTGTCTCTAATCCTCTAAACTCCTTCTCCTCTTTCCCATTGGTTCTCTTCTTCGGGGACTAGGCAGCATGGAGAAGGAAATCAACCAATCTCAAAGAAGGAGGAAGAGCCCAGTTCAGCAGAACAACAACAGTGGCTGGAAAAAGACCTACAGAAGCTTTCTGAGAAAGGAAACCCAGTCAGGTTTCCTACCAGCTTTCTGGCAGTGAAACTCAGATGGGAAGGTGGGGATATAATCAGCAAAGAGACCAGGGCACTGAGGCGTCAGGAGAGGTGAGACTGAGAATTAAGGGATTCAGACATTTCACATTTTAAGAGAGTCATAAAGTCATCTAATATGACCTAAGAGGCAACTGAGAGAACTAAGAGGTTAAGATGAGTGTGGGAAGGAAATGGTGCCCTTCTCTCTAGTTGGAGAGATGACTAGAGGGGTTGGCTGGGAAGGCTGCAAGGCTTGGCTAGATAAAGGAACTGTAAGGAACAGTGTGCACACCAGTCTGGAAGGGAGGAGAGGGTCAAGTTTAGGGTGAACAGACAAAAGAATTTGTGCCAAACAAAACCAAAATGCCCTGACAGCGTCTGGAATGGGACCCAAAATTGTTGAGCTTCATCATTACTCTACTGTCAGCAGATATCCCTGAAAACCACTGGTGAAACATCCTATCCCTTGGCAATACTAGCGCACAAAAATGATGATAAAAGAGCATACTGTGATAGTTGCCCACTGAAGGGTCTGAACAAAGTTTGCAAAAACAATACTCATTCTAGCAATCCCCAAAGGCTCATTGCTTAATCTTTCAGGCTTACTAATATTCTTTCAATGCAGTTTTTTGGAGGGGAGGATTGGGATGGTTATTTTTACTTTTTCTCCAAACGTGAATGCGCTTTGATATAAAACATGAATATATATGTTTGACAAATTAGTTTTTAATATATTTGGAATGCATTTTGACTCAGTTCATTGACCTGGTATGTCACAGTACTTACTGTTACAGAAAGAAAAAAAACAAGAACAAAAGTCTATGCCCGCACCTGTTTTGAGTCTTTATATATACTACAAAAGGTAGTTAAAGGCTGAATAAGGACAGGATATGTATTATGAGATGGGCACACTATTGATACAGTATATGGAAGAGCAGACAAACACTCAGCTACACACCATTTTATACAACACTGCGGAGTTGGACTGTAGAGACCCTCTCTGTTTCAGGTTCTATCCTGTAGCAATAATAACTACTTACTGATTATTGCAAACGGATTACTCTTCAGGAATCTCTTTTATATGGGGATAATAAATACTACTTCCATTTTACAGAAAGAAAAAGCTGGAAGGAGAATCTGAACTGTTTTTCCAGAACTAGCGTATCACCACTCAGAATTGGAACAAAAACATTGCAATAAAGAATAAAAAGTTAAATGTATTCTAACCACTAAGCCACCACTAAGATTACATTATCTTACTCTTTCTGATTTTTTAAAGTGTACTGAATATAAACAGCATGGAACAAAATTCACTATTATTCACATTAATTATTTTCGTATTATAAAGTAAAGCCTACACTGCGTATCTATAACAGAACTTTGATTATATGAAATTATCATATTTGAATTCTGAGACAACTGTACACACTCATATTCTTATTTCTTAATATCTTTATTCCTGGGAACAGTATATATCACAGCAACTGAACTAAAATTAATACAGATATATTTTAAATAGTTAATGATATCACAGTGATTTTTATTACACAGCAGAAGAAACTGAGCATTTATTTGTTTTCCTCAGAGCAGATTAATACAGAACTAATATGAACACTATATTATTAGTCATGGAAGACATCAGTGTACATTCGTTCCATTAGTCTAATTGTTTTTAACAGAGGAAACATCAATTTTCAAGGAAGGTCTTCATAACAGCAGATTAATAACTTCTCATTTCCTAAGCTTAGCATAACACTACCGATCAACTTCAGAATGTATCACACTCCCTAAAATTAAATTTTGTTAGAGAAATTTTGAGAACACGTAATACATACAAAATACCAGCTTAGACACCGAAAGCTAACCTGTAGGTAAAATGATTCTCTTGAACATATATATGTTAATTCAATGACAAATTCTTATATGATCCCCACAGTGACAAGTACAACTAGGCACAAACTATTTCTCCCAGTCGTCCAGAGCAAAAGTGGAGGAAATGGAGAAAATAACCATTTCGATTTCCTCCAAGATTTATTTTTCAACAGAATGAAAATTTGCATTCAATTTTCTAGCTCTTTAGAAAATTTCATGAAAAATCAATGACAATTTCAGAATGGACCATCATTAAAGATGCACATTGACCCATTTGATACCACTCACCCACTGCTTAGGCAATCAAAGAGTATACTTCCTATTTTCTCATCTTTTTGTTATTCATTTACTGATCGTAACAAGCTAGTGAATTTGAAATTAATTCCCTAAAGTTTTTGGTTGACCTGTATCTCCTTTTCCTTCTTCCAGCTGCCCCATTTTTCCTTTTATAACAAAATGATATTTTGGAAAGAATTTATGCTTGCCTCTTTCACTAAGCTAAATAATTTGGGCTCAAGTTAGATGCTTAAACCAAGGCATCCAACGCCCTTTGAGACCTTCTGGGGTGCCCCAGAGGCCTGTGGGAGCAGGCTGTCACGGCATGAGCCCTCAAGGACGCCCACAGCCCCCAGGAAACCAGGCAGGCTGTGCTAGCCACCTTGGCTGGTGCAAGACGCCCATAGCCGGCACCCGAGTCGAGCCTTTCGCCTAACCACTGCCCATGCAAACCCCAGGGAAACACCCACAGAGGCACCTCCTGCAAACACTGGGGGCAGAAGAAAATGTTTGTGTTTTGCTTCCAGGTGGTGAAAAGGTTCTGTAATGCTTTATCTCATTTTTTAATGGGCAGGCGCACTGCCCAGCCTTGGGTACAGTGACATATGGGTAAATGAAGAGTCACGCATACCTGCACGTTAGATACGACAGCACATGGCTGGTACTGGAAAGGGAGTACAAGTTTTGCCACATCACTGATATCAGTCCCCCTTTCTGAATCAAAATATCTACTACGGTCAAAGAAAGAGAGCCTCTAACTCTTGTGTTTACACTGTCTCTGGGCCTTTATTGCTGCATTTTTAGATACGTACATAGATACATGGATTCACTCTAGGCAACAACCAAAGTTTACATTAAGGACCTCAAGTTATTTAGCATTTTCAAATTACTCCTCACTGTTCAAGGAACACCACGGTTTAAGATGTGAGAGTTGATCCATTCCTGAATATGTGCTGCTTTGCTGCCCTAACTCAGAAAGGAATTCGAGTTACACTGAAAACTTATTTAGTTTGTGCTTATTTAGTTAGTGCTCATTTAGTTTTTGGGGAGTATGTGGTAACTTTGAAAAGAGTAAAAATTAAATAGTTTTATTTTTCCATTAACTATCATTACCATGAACAAAAAAGTAAGATAAGCATATCAAATACATCTCTGAGTAGACATATTCAAGTTTCTGCTTCTACTGAAACACAGGCACTATTTCTCCTTTTGACATGTGGGTCCTGTGTTTAAGCTATTTTACAGCAGTGATTAGTACTGACAAGCCTTAATATATTACAGATTAAAAGGGATAATTCTCATTTAAGTTTGTTTTTTTTCATATTGAATTAAAAAAAAAAATCTCTGTCTTTAATATGCACATAAATGCATGCTATTGCCTTTAAAATCTAATGTGTGAAAACTTAAAGCTGTAAACTGCAGCTGTTTTAGAAATGCCTTGGTACCTCATGAGTTAGCTTCAGTAATTCATGACTTCTTTATTCAAACTATACAGAGGACTGTTTCTGGCAAAGAGGAATGCATGAACACATCAGGTATGATTCCTCCATGGTGCTACCTAGGTGCAGAGCCATGCTACAGCTGTGTTGATTACCTCAGGTACACTTTTCTGAATTTCAGTGCACTAACCACTTTTGCTCTGTTTTACCCGTGATGTCCTTTGCATCTATACACAGGTATACTCCATAAAGTATTCTCATTCTGCAAATGCAATGCAGATGATCTCTGTTGGTTCATATAAAGCCAACCACTTCCTCATCCTCCAAAAAACATTTCAGAGGCACAGTGAGAGCACAAGTGAAAATTGCTCTCCCACGGCACAAACAGTCATTCCGGTATCATTTCACAATATGCTCCTTGCTGCTTCAACAGCTTGTCTGGTCCATGTTTTGCAAATATTATACCAGGGCAAGTCTGCTAGATGGCCATGGCAAGGAGCTCACCTTTTGTGTACTCCCCAAGCAACAAACTTCATAGCAAAAAACTGCCGTATCAGCAAAGATCAGTGGGTATATCACTTCCCTCTCCAACCACGAACAGGCCAGATTTCCAAAATAAGGTTGAAGTAGCTATGTAATTGAGCAAATATGTAGTCAGAAAATTGTGACTGCAAGGAAGGTTTCTTATAACTTCATTAGTTACAGACTAGAGGGAGTTAAGAACTTCAGATGAGATTTATATAAAAGACTCTCAACAATTAAAAGCCAGCACACCGAATAGAAAATCATCTAACTTAGCCAGCACAGAAGCAATTTCTAAGAACAGTGGAACATCTAATACCTGTCCACGTTGATGCTTGGTGGCTTAGCAACTTCCCAATCTTCCACTGAAGACTCCAGAACTGGAAGCCTATTTAAAAAACACGTAAGTCCCTTCTAACAACAAGTATAGCAGTTAGCAGATGTGTCCTACACCCTTCTTTGCTTCATAATTTTATAGGAAAATGCTGAATATTCCTCAGCGAGGAGGAACCTAAATTTATGTTTTCTGGAAGGAAGCAGTCATAAATTCTGGTCCCATTTTGCTTCAGACAATCACTGGATAAAATACACGCGAGGAGTATTTTTTAAGTAGGGTTTGAGACTGCCTGTGCCTTCCTTCCTCTAACACAGCAGTCAGCAGCCGCTGGCCCGCGTGCCGGAGATGGCACGTGGGTAGTTTGTGAACAGCATGCAGCAGGAATTAGATGCTAAAATCTTCTATCCCTCACTGAATCTAGATGTCATTGATTATCTGTCTGGTAGAACACTTTCAGTTAAAAGAGAAAAATGCTGTTGAGAACACCACTCTTGAAAATCTGCCTAGCCATATCCTAACAAATAAACTACAATCAAAATATTCTCCCTCTCTCTCCTGTCCAGTAAATCTTACAGCCTGTAAAGTAGAACAGTTTCAAAAGGATGCATCAGAAGGATCCCATCTCAGAAGAGCCTCATAAATGAACCTCATAAACCATAAAAAGCCTCATAAATAAACCTTTCATTGGAAGTATGAGATATAGATTTGAATCTCTTCAGGCGCTGGTGCAAACTGAAACCAGGTCTTCCAAATCATTAATGGTGAAGTGATCCATGCTTCTAGGTAAAAAGAGGGCACGAACATTACCTGCTATTTCTGTATTTTAGAATACAAGGTTTCAAAGCATTTAAACCAGTCTGAGTCAGTACAGTTAAGGTTTTAATCTCTCAACCGCTAGGTCAGATCGTCTCAACAGGAGATATATGGAGAACACCTGTTTCATTAGTCCTAATTAAACACAGGTTTCACTGAGCTTCTCTGCCTTTTTGAGAGGACCACATACACATTAACAAAAAAAAAAAAAAAACCTCTAAGAAATGTAATAAAAAAAATTGGTGTATCAAAAGAATTCACAGTCCTCCAAATTTTTGTGCTCAAACAAAAGATATAAGGTTATCAGTTTTGAATTTTGGCACCTAAGTCCCTATAGACATTTCATGTCAGAGCAGGTTGAACGCTCGTTTACTTTTGTGTGTAGAGGATCAGACCTTTTTCAGGGGAGAAAAGGAAAGTCAGATTCATACTTGGCATGACTAGGTGTCCAAATGACTAGCTGAACTGGACATCATTTAGAATGACAGCAGTGCTGTGAAAAGCCTGCATATAGTCCCATTACAAGATTTGAATAGAACGACTCAGAGTTAATATAAACCCAGGTGGTCCTCACAGACAGATAATGTACTTCATCATATCACAGGATAACAAGAACCTCGATATACAAGAGCCCATTCTTCAACTGCATTTCTGAGGAATCTGTTTAACTTCATACCCAACGATTCTACAGCTTAGACCGCAATTTACATTCAACTAATAACTAATCTAGTCCCTGCATAGGATATAATTGATAGCTTTATTGCTTTATTATCCTGGAATGTAATGATAGACTTTATCACTATTTTTTTTCCTTCCCTCCTTTTTAAAAATGGAGTTCTTACATGGAAGGCAAATAACAGTTATACTTTACTGTCTGTGACAGATATTGCAATTTTATTAAATTCAAAGTAAGCTGGCAATCATACTGAAAGGTCATCACTTGGGCTTTACAAAGCCAGGTGAAGTAGCCTAAAGACTAAATACAGCAGCTGTGCTATGTGGACAGAACACAATAACGTCAATGCCAATAGCCCAGTAAACTAAAGGAAGCAGATTTTGTCTCTTGAACTCTAATTTTGTTACAGTAGAATTTACTATTTTCTAAAATTTGCTTGCTTAGTTTCGTGGTTCAATATGTGCTCCACATAACATTAGATGGGGAGGCTACTCTTGTTGTTGCTGCAGCTCAGCCCAGGTAGTAGTCCCATGAGACGCAGTCATTGCTCAGAGAGAACGAGGCAGTTGCTGAACCAATTAATGACTCTTCTTCAGAGGGAACAGTTTTTCAAATGGCCAAGCAAGCTGCTTTACCAGCTGATCTACTTTGACTATTAAAAACATGTACCAACAGTACATGTAGGGCCCTCTGACCACCAAAAAGATTACTGAATGTGAGAATTTATCTGGGGAATTTTCAGGCTATTGATTCATATCCAGCATTTCAAAAGAATATTTGTTTGGGCTAAAATGTGCAGACTTTTTTGTGTCCTACTTCAGGCATCAATGCTGTTTCAAAATTCTGACCTCGATATAGTAAAATACAGAAGATTAAGAAGCCTTAATATGAAACAACAACTACACTTTTTATAGTATTATCTAAGAATCACATTAAGGAGCAAAAAGAAACTCGGTAAGTAAAAAATAACTCATACTTTGCTTTCAGCTTACCTGTTTCCAAAGATTTCACAGTATATAGAAAAATAATAATGCATATGATACTGTTGAACATGGATATATTGATTACAAACAGAAAGCATGACATTTGAAATTACATCTTCATTACATTCTGAAGTAACAGCATACCATCATGCAGGGCTATGTTCATCATTGTGAGATAAAGCCAGTTGTCTCTGGAAGATGAGTTTACTCTACAAATCTTTAAAGATACAGAAATACATCTTATGAAAAGAATGTACAGCTTGCAATAGCAATTTTATATCACAAAACAACAAATATGGTAACTAGTTCTTGGAAAGGTATCTCTAAATTTATTTTAATTTCATTAAGCCCCTCCTGCGTGAAAGGTTGTGAATGATGTGAGAATTTTCATCCACTATTCCCCTAATAGATTAGCTTTGTCCAGCGAAAGAACTAGTTCAGCTATTCTCAAACAAGTGGTCTAATCCTCCTGGAGGACAGAGAGTCTTATGTTGAAACTTTTAGATACGTCAAAAAGCCAAATCCTTGGTATATAAAACAGTAAGAAGTTGGCCACTATCCCCATACATTTTTGGTGACATACTAGCACCATATGTAAAAATTAAGGAAGAAAAAAGCCACAAAATGAGTGAGAAACAAAACACACACACAGAGGTCAACCTATTTACTTAACCTTAGAGTTATTCCTAAAGGGTATATATGAAAGATAATTAGGAAAAGGTAGCAGTTTGTGAGCAGGTTTTAAGTTCATCCAGGGAGTCCTACATTTCCATTGCACAGGGATGTATACAAAGAGAGAACAGGGAGAAAGAACATCACTGGGCTACCTGATCTCAAAATCTTGGTTAGCTTTAAACTTTATTTCCTCAAACAGAAAGATTTATTTAAATAAATCTACTCCTTAATCAGAATACAATTGTTTAAAAATCACAATTTATCATCTGTTTAGAATGTCATAATATGATATATGTGATATGTTACTGCTATCAATTACTTAACCTAGACAAAAAACCCTCTCCCTTTATAGATAGGTATTTTATGAAATCTAAGAGCCACTTAATTATCAAATATTTTTCTACATACAGGTCAGCACGCCTCTGGAATCTTGCTACGAGTTTTGAGAGCTGTCTTTCAGTTAACTTAAACTTGAGTGACAAATCACCAAATAAACCTAGATAAAACACTGTACCTGCAGCCCATGAACAAAAATAGATTACATACATTGAAAAATAATAAAATGCAGAAAATTTACTGACCAAGAAAGGGGTGCAACTGTCAAGGTATTTTTTATGAGAATAAAGCCATAAAAACTCTGTTAGATTTAAGTAGCCCTTACAGACATTTTAAGAAAATGTATTTTCAGTATTCTAAAAAAGCATCGAGATATACCACCATAAAGTTCTGCCACAAACAGGTTGTAAGAAGGGACAGTAGTCTTCTCCACTCCCGTATTAAGATGTCTACAGTGCAAATGTCTACATATGAGCTAGGAGTCTAATTTTCCATTACGGTCAATACAGTCAACGGTCTAGAGAGCTACTCAGCTGAGCTGAGCTGTTATCTCCTTCAGGATGAAAAGGACAACACTTCAGACCCCAAGCTCACCTGAAGATTAAAAAGTGATTTCCAGCAAGCTAGAGATGAGCTGTGAGGTTGGAAAAGTATGGAGAGATGCTGCATCCTTGCGACAGTGCTACATGGAAGGGAGAGAAACTATGGCCTAGATCCCTCAATCTGCTTTTTTGACTTTCTCTTTCTCTCTGATAATATGAAATTTAAGGCAGCTGGACTTCAGGACAAGCTTATGCCATATCAGCCAAAATTAAAACAGCATAAACTCCAGCTGAGATTTACAAGTAGCCAGTGCACATCATACAGCACCGATGCAGGAAGACATTCCCGTTATTAATTAGATTTAAATACTGGCCTATATATAAACACACTGAAATGAGCTAAAACTAAGGCAACATGAAACACATCACTGAGACATTTTCTAATATTCCACCTGCATAATGAAAAAAGGCTATTCTTGCCAGAGTTAGAACATAAAATGGACTACAAAAAATGCAAGTAGGGAGCTGCATACTTCCTGATTTATAATTGGGAACTTCCAAGTTGCAAAATGCTTAAGTGATGAAAAAGGGAGGCAAAGTACCTCGATAAAAGGGATGGTCTTATTCATAAATTCTGGTTGATTTCCTCAAGTCTACCAATATCCACTGTTTTGTGAAGATTAACCTTTGGCCAAAGGCATACAATCAGAATATGGCTGAAGTAAAAAGATAAACAGCAGAGCAGGAAGCAGATATAGGACAACATTAATCATCTACAGTCAAACAGAACCAGAGCATGTTATTGAAAGAATTTTTTTTTTCTTTTTCAAACAAGGCACTATTTAGAAGCTTTTACAGGGCACTAGAGTTGGAGAATGTCAAGCATACGGAATTTTAGCTTTAACTTAGTTTTCCCAGGAAGGATATTAATGCCTTTAGGGCAATCAAGAGAATGACAGGAATTAAGAATATTTATTCTTAGAAACCTGTGAAGTAGTTCAATTTATTCTCAACAGAAAGTTCTGAAATGACCAACACAATGAAAATTTCTATATAGTAATGAATGACTTTGATAGAATGGAATAATACTCATTGTTTGTATTAATGATACAGATACATTTTAAAACAGGAGAAGTAACAATGCAAGAAATTCAGAAAGAGTAAGTACTACACATATGAATTGCTGTCTACTGTGTTTTATGGTGCATCATAAAATTACTAGAAATTAAAACATTTGAGTATAAATAAATGTAATTCCCAATGTAACCCAATAGATTGTGTTTTAGATGCTATTACTATACACATGAAACAAATAGAAAAATAATAAAAACAACACTTGTGCTGTTATAAAATGCTATGGGTGGCTAACGCAATTAGTTGGGAAGGTGTGACTAAGTTCAGTATGAAATTGAGTTCAATTCCCTGAATCAGTTCATTTATTGAATAGCAATTTCTTATAAAGTAGATTATAAACATGAAAAACAAATTTTATTTTCCATTAATAATGAATAAATTCAACTGATTTCCAAGGACGAGGACCTATAACTTTTTGTTTGCTTAAACTGAAAAGATTACTACTAATATACATATGGGTATTAATATGAGAACCGCAGAACTGTCCTCACATGTTCATAATAGAACAGTTAGAAAACTGCCACTGAGCTCTAGGAATAACTAACTCCATCACTAGTTAACTCTCTCCTAACACCATCTGCTTAGAGAACACTCAGAAAGGTGGTAAATGTTTAACACAGAGGAAATTGATGACTAAGTATGTGGCAGCTGCAATCAGTACAGCACTTATTTTTGGGTGATGAATCACCACTTTTATCCCAGCCTCACAGTACTGGCATATTCACTTTGCAGAACCTCTTTTCCAGATGGCATCAGTGGCAGGGCAACAAACACCTCTCTTGGTAGAGCCATGTCAAGAGACTATTTTGAACAAACTGGAAAATCTTATGGCATAAGGCGACTGCATGCAATGCCACTTAAGGTGATTTACCAGCCACACTAAGCTGCGATAATACTCTGAATATAGTATGGGTCTACTTGTCTGTAGATCTCAAAGACTGTGTTTATAGTCCATCACCTTTTCCATTTCACAGGTGGTAAAATTAATCAAAGATCAAGGATTCAGTGAAGTCATGCAAGGTGTCAATGACTGAGCTCCAAGTGGAAGCGAGATCCGCTCCCTCACAGTCCGCTCTGTTACACTGTCACACCACAACAATAATATTTCCAGCTATGTCAAAATCTTGAATAAACTCGTAAAAATCTGAAGCAACACTGGATAAGCAAAAATTGGAAAAATATTGGCTAAGCAACATTCTGACATACTCAGTCGAACCTCTGCAATTCAGCTTTTAGCACGGGAGACTGGGATGAGAGCCAGGAGACGTACCTGATTTTGTGATGAGCTAAGACTTTTGCTCTGACTACTGTCAAAATCCACCAAGACGACAGCAGGGCAATGCAGCTTTATGTGAAATACGATGGAAGCGCTCTTTAATGGCAATGTAGGTTTTCAAGATCTATCTTCCCTTCTCCTCTTTGCCTCTCATTCAGAATTTGGGATTAGTTCAAGGTCAGACCCAGATTCCACTACTTCCTCATCATCTCTTGAACATAGATTTTTACCATAGTAGCGCTCATAGTTTCAGTATGAGTATGTACAAGTCAACAACTACTTTCTATAGCATTTCAGCTGTGTCACAAATGACATCACAATAACATCATGTTAGTCAGATCGACCGACATTTTGTCTCAACAGTAGAGCTGTGACAAGTCAAGAAGCGGATCCTACATGCTTCAGAGTAGTTACTCGGTCAGAATAGTACTTTTGGCTTAGCATTAACTTTGATAGAAACAAGAACCCCATGCAAGATCAGTACAGTATTTCCCTTTGCCACCACAAAAAAGGCATCTCATATTTCAGACACCTTCTTTGGTACAGCCTAGGGTACCAACTGAGTGATTATATCCTTTTCGTTCTACCTTTAGACTTGCCACTAACAAGCACGAAAGGCTTTAATATAAACTCAGCCCTGAGAATACATCTATCTATATTGACAATCCACCCCAAACCCATTCATTCAGGGATGCATCAGTAATAGTGGAATACTCAAGGTATAGCTATATAACTAGTATATAGCTAGTATTTATTAGTATATAGTATGTATTTATAACATATAGATTATGAACACACAGACACACAAATATAATGAAGACATATATAAAAGAATGAAGACATAATATGAAGACATAATACCTTTTTTGAGACCAGGGCTATTCTTTGCTCTACCTAGTTTCTACTGACTGACCTGCAGAATAGCTGAAAAATAAACATAAGACTCCGCTTCAGTTACCTCATTTTGTTTACTCCCCTTGCAAATTCTTCAGGAAACAGAAAGGAAAATCGGTTCTTCCCTTTCAGCCGTTCAGTTTTTATTAAGATCCCCTCAATATCCTAATGAACATTTTAGTTTTACAATTTCCAATTCATTTCTACTTATTACAGCTAATTTTCAATCACAGCAACTATAATATTGCCCCTTAAAAGATCAAAAGAAAATACGGAAAATTCTAATGAAATCAACTGTATTTTCCATTAGATTCAAGCAGTGCTTATGAATTCATTCCTTGAGGCCAACCATTAAAATGCCTCTCTTAGCTTTGGCTTCTTCTTCTTTTTTTTTTTTTTTATCTTCTCCAGAAATGCAGTAGCCATGTGTGTCATTCAGCAATAAATTTTCTTACAGTGTATATACTACATATTGTTGTTACTAACACCCAGAAAAAGTTGCTTAATATATAGTGCATACACACTTGTTGCTTCTAAATAGCAGTATGTCAGTATGTAAAACAGATATAAAAACACAGAGCTAGTTCTACTCCTCATTTTCATTGCCACCTTTGGAGAAGAATTGTAATTGAACATTTGTAATTCATATATTATTTGAAGGACATCACAGTATTGTGTTATACATCAAGCCTCTGTAAAGCAATAAGGTCTACCTAGTAGTCTGCTTTCCAATGGTAATGAATCTGAATTTAAGTTCTATTCTTATTTCAATTTACCATGCATAACTGTTTTTTTAATAATATAACTCAAAAATATGTCCTCCATGATGGTATCAGATACACTGATGTTTTTAGCATGATTAATATGGAAGACATTTATTTCAAAGATACAATACAAATAAAAAGTCAGGTGTTCCATACTGCAAACAATTGTTTCAATAAAATATTATCACTTTCCAAAATAAGACTTCAAGCAATCAATTCTCTTCCCCTATATTACTTTTAGCTCAAGATAGTTACAATTACAGTGTCTGCACGGTGATCTATTAAGACCTTAACAAGACTCAGCAGTGTTGTATATAAATTTATTCATACAGGAGATTTCAGTAGCATGCATTAAGAATTGAAATAAAAGTTTGCAGAAACTGTTTTCTAAGCTTATACTCTAAGATAATCTTTTTAATAGGACATTTAGACAAAGATGGAGGATTTCAGAAAGAATTATGTCTCTGCTACAAAATATACTCTCTCAAAATATCCATAGAACCGTTAAAACCCTTGTTAAAACTATTAGATTATCGTCACTAGTATTGTTTGCAACACCTGCACCCACATCTACGAAACTCCTTCAAGGCCTTTGCCACCATATCTGAAGGTGCTTGACATGCTCCATCCTCAGCTAGAAAGACTCTGAAAGAAAGAGCAGGGCCAAGGTTACCTTTGGAGAAATATAAAGGTTATTTTTATGAACTACATCTGTACATCTGTGATTATACACACATCTTCAATAACTTGCCACTGAAGTCCAGATCTACGTATCTTTTTAGGTGCCTAAGTCCCCTTTGTTTAATTGGAAATCAGAGACGTAAACGCTGCGGTAGATTTGGAATAAACTCTGCTTGCTACAAGGGAGGGATATACCTTCAAGTTCTGTCCATCTGTCCTTCTGCTACTTTCCGCTCTTTCCTTACCATGTATAATCTCCGTTGCTACTGTAAAACCGAAGGTGATCATTTCTCAAACAACCTGTCAAACAACTGCTGCTAAGCTACAGCTAGCTAATCAAATGCATCCCTTTTGAAATGTACATGCTGGTACTTTATCTGCCACTTCAAATTAGCAGCTCCAAAAATTCAGGTCCATTTGCAAACCATAGTCTGTCCCAATCCATTATCACATGACACTTGGTCAGCAAGCAGATTGTAAATTAACATTTCCATCTTCTGTTGCAGCCTTTTTGTCATAGTAATTACAATAAAATCTCTTTAATCAGCAGAGTCATAAAATAACTAAGATGGATGCCTTTTATTTGAAGAAGACCTTGTGGTACACATTATGTCACCAGCTGCAAAGGGAGAAATCAGGGTTTACTAAGGTAGCAAAACAAGAAGCTTTCTCACACTCAGGCAATGGCCAGCTATTCAAGGCAGTGCTTTTTACTGCTTTTAGAATGAAACAAACAAAAAAAAATCATACTTCAAATCTTCCTGGATATTTTGATTTTAAATTATTTTAGTAAAACGATCTCTATAAAACGTCTGCAGATCACCTAAGCCAAGAAAGACATGCTCCTGTAATATCATTTCTATAGTCTTCAAGGCAGCCTTTTCAACAGGGCTTATAATTACGAATGCTTTTGATGGTGAAATTGGGCCTCTGCTGTTAATCAAAGGACCAAAGACACCCCTCAGCATGCATAATTCTGCACCTCTTTGTTTCAGGGAATTCTTGACAGGAAAATAATGGTTCCTTCCATTTCTTTCTTCTCTGTCAGTTAACTAGGGAAGGTTATTCTGCTTAAATCTCCCAACTGCTGCTACAGCATAAATTACTGAGGAAAAAAAAGAGTCAGACACACATACTTCCCAGGCAACATTTTGCACATGATTTGTACTGGGGATGAATTAAACTGACTTGGGCAAAATGGCATTTGTTAGAACCTTAGTCAAGGCATATGGCCTTGACTGAATTCAGTGACTGAATCAGGTTTAAGGAAACTTTAGTCAGGGGAAACTGTCCCCCCCAAAGCAAGCTCCTGTTTCCCATTCTTCTGACTTCCCGAAATATGATCTCATTGCAGATCCAGCTAACCTCAAGCACATCACTGCCAAGATTTTTCAAAGGCTTGAAAGACCTGAAAACAAAGAACGATATATTTCTGAAAAGCTTCTGTGTTGAAACGAGGTCCATCTTAGATAAATCTTCAAAGATTACCTACTGCCTGCATTTCCAGGGAAAAGTATTTTGGTCTATAGGACGCAACTGGTCTCACACCTTACAGAGCTCATCTGTCCTCTGGGCACAGAATTTATGATAATTGGGTAAAAAAATTTTAAATATTATGTACACAATAATGGGGGATATGTGTATAAACAGAAGAAATGTAAGAAGCTTTACATAGCCTCAGTCTTCCAGACAAGTCAAATAGTTAGTGAACCCATCTTCCAGTGTTTTGATCCTGTCATTGATTTATCCCCCAGAGACAGATACTGAAATCACTGCAGCTAAAGAGATAAAAGAAAAGAGCTCTCAGAAATAAACCATGCTGGTTTGCAAAAACTTCTTATACTTGCAAATTTCTTTAATCATTCCTCTTACAATATGCAAGTTCAAGACAATACATCCAAAGCTTTCCTAAAATTTATCAAACTAACATGTGATAGGCATCCTAGGACAACCTCTACCATGAGATAATTGCTGCTGTGCTGCTTCCTTGACGATTTTGGCCAAACAGGCTTGTACCAGATATGGGCCTTTCCTCAACTTGGCTATATCGCCTCTGCACCACATCCATGAGCTTACATCTCTTCCCTTGTGCAGGACATTCATAATTTAATGAATTTACAGTTTTAGTAGGAAAGGATCCCTTTTAGGAGAATGGCAACATGAATTTTACATTCATTTGCTCCTTTGTGTATTCCAGTGTTCTTCAAAGAGAAAGTGTCAGTAATTAATGCAGGTTTGGAGTAGGGGTGCATTTTCACACGTTCTTCCCAAAAAGTTGGCCCACACATGAGGAAGATGTCTCTGAGCAAAGGCCTTAGAAGCACTAGGACCACATTTCTCTGGTAAACTGTCATTTATTTTTATGCAATAATTCAGAGCTCCTCCTGCAGGGAGAAGCACTATCTTTTTTATTGTTCATGCAGAACCTGATCTAAATATGTAATTTCATGACATGGTCTATTTTATTGGCTTTATAGTTCCTCTATACTATCCAACTTGATATTAAAAGCCTAATTAAAAAGTTCCAGAAGTAACTGCCATATTTAATTTGTCTTGACGAAAGGTACACAAGGTTTCTGTAGAGAATATCATTCCTGTCTACCTGCCAGAAGCAGGTAAAAATGGTGTCAACAACAGCTGTTTCTTTCTAGCTTGCAATTAAAAGGAGGCTGGAGTCTACACTCACAGGAGAAGCCACAGAAAGACACCTGGAGACACAATGATCACAGAGAAGAGAGAGACCCAGAGATAACTGGTAATGTCATACACATTATTGAAAACAACAGCTAAATGCTGTTCTGTCAAACATGGTCATGTTGCTCCTAAAGCAAACTTGAGGACAGTTCTGAAGCATGACTGAGTATTATAAGATATCTTAGAGGACTGCATCTCATCTTATTTTTAGCTTTAAATTAGATAGCCTGACAAAGAAGTGTCCCTAAGGGCCATTCCCACACACTGAACATTATCTCCTGCCACCCACAGAGATCACAGGGCACAGCCTTCCCAAGCTCTACTTTGTGCTCCATATCAAAGAGTAGTATAATAAAAGTATCTTTGGGCAACTCCCCATCTCCTCCCCCTCAAATTAGCTCCTCTTACAGAATTACTGATTTATGCTGTTATACAATGTATCTCAAAACTTACTTTAACTTTCTGCCCAGACCACTAATCTGACCACTGGAACAGCAGGAGGGAGATTAAACTTGATACCAGAACTTCTCCACAAAGAATAAGTCTTTTTTTTTTTTTAAAAAAAAGGAGCTGTTTTTAATCACTGCCAACACTCTGTGAGCCAAAAGGCTTAAACCTGATCTTAGTTAAAGTCACAGCTAAGAAAAAGAACTATTAGTTTGAAATCAAAAACTTCACAAAAATTAGAGGACACATTCTTTTTGATCAATCACATTGATTTTTGATACATAATCAAACGTTCTATCCTCAGTCACGGTCAGGGGATGAAGATAATAAATTTCCTTATTTAAGTCAGAAAGTATACAAAGTAAACACAGAAAATTCAACAGCAAACATCTTCAGATATGCTCTGAGTCCCAGTAGGTAGATCCAACCAAGTCTATGCACTAAGAAACTTAAAGCTTGTCTGAAAAAACAATCCAAACCCAAAACCTTTCATGGACTACCCTTGATGTTTAGTTTCTCACAACTTTTCCATGTCAAAGATGCTGTATAGAAAAAGGGGATGAAAAGAATTCACATAACACAATGTTCGGGAGTATAGACAAGTTTGGAAAAACTTACCCTTTGAAAAAAAGAGGTATTAAGAAACTACCATACGAACAAAAAAAACCTCGCAGAACTTTTCCATATATACTAGCAAGCACAGTTCCTTTCAAAAAGAAAACAATGTGAAGTCATTTGCTGCTTAGTCTCATTCTTTTAGATCTTTTTTTTTTGCCTTTTTCCCTGACACAGTACAGCAAAGTTATACAGGGTAGTCGCCTATAAGTGAAGCATACTGATTCAGTGTTCTTCTAACAATACCTTCCATTACACAACTTTTTTTTTTTTTTTAACTACTGTTAAACTAAATACTCATCATAGTATAGCCACAATCCTGCAAACAGATATATTTAAGTTTTGACACTGAGATCCCCATTCGTTTAAAGTTAGCATCCTTTCAAACACTGGATTATGTACACAAGAGTTGCATGCTACAGCAAAGCCTGCTGACGTGTTATCTTTCTCCTCTTATCTCTCTGAATCTCTTTAAAATTTGCATTTTTCCAGAGTTCCAGTCACCATTCAGGCACCTCCAACTCTGTTGCTTTGCAAACTAAGCCTGTATTTTCATTTCAATGTAAGTCCTTTTCGCTACTACTTTCCAGCAGTAATAAACACAGATCTTTCAGGCTACAGCTGTCTTCCAGCTTGACATCACGTTGAGAACTGAAGAGTAATGACTGCTACAGGAAAACATCTTAAAGTCAAATGCTAGTTTCCAATGGACTTTGAAACTATGTAAGCGCTCAAACGTGAGTTATGAAGCTCATTTTCTTTGTACCACTTGAAGTCAAGCAGTTACCTTAACTGACCCAGTTAAAAAGGAAAATTTCGAGTAGCAACTCTCTGAACTATGCATGCACAGACAGGGGCAGAGATAGTGGAAAAGACTGAAGGCAATAAAAGGCACCAGAAAGAAAAATTATTTTTTGAGACTCAAGCAGTGATCACATTGCTTTAAGCATCTAAAACATAGTAGCAGACCACAGAAAAGGACAAGGTGGGTGAGAGGAAGCCTTTCAGCATTTTGACCGCCTAAGAAGATAAACTTAAGTATCTGCAAATGTTTACTGGGCTCTCAAAGTTTATTCCAGCACTATTCCAGCAGCAGCAATGCTTGCTCGTGACTCCGAGGCAGCTCTGAGCTGAAAATATAACTCCACATTGACGTTAACAAGTACACTAAGTGAATCATTACCCTTTTTTTGTCTGGAATTACCTACCTATTAGGCACTAAAAACAAGTGTATTTCTCCTAACATCCATGAAGTGTAAGTGGGTAAGGAAGGAATATAAAGTAATGTTACATTCAAATGTTTTGCTTTGGTCATATCTGACTTTCAGATATCATAATCTTTCAGAAAAGCATTCCTACACCATTCTCTGCTTGATGGTGGGTAGCTAGGCAGAGTTTAAATGAATATAGGTTCAGCCATTTTTGAGACTGAAGAATAGTCAAGTCAGGAAAAGAAATATAAAGCATTTTCTCAAAGACAAGCATGTTTTTGCATTAATTAATCTACAAGAGAAACAATTCAGGTTTTTGGTGGTGTTTTTTTTTTTTTTTTTGGAAACCTGAGCAACACATCTACCACAATGCGGTCCTGGTCTGTGACAGAATTTTCTACATCCCAATGCAGTACAAATCTAAGCACCTACTACATACATGGCTACGGGAGGAAGGACTGTATGAGTGACTTTATTCACCACACCTAGAGATGCCAGAGGTTGCAGCAGCATCATTTATTTACTCACACATGCATATAGCACAGAGACTGAGGTAGGTGCCTTCGTCCTTCTCTATGTATTTCTTTGAAAAATGAGCAGAGGAATCAGCCCTTACAGTACTAATAAAATGTATTCAGCGTGAGACACTATTAAAAAGTAAGTACCTAAGTTCAGCATTCAATTTGGAGCCTGACTAGCCTTGAACAGGTATCTCTGGACCTATCTTTTCTCGTTTCTAGAATAGGGTAACAACTACTGTCTAATTTAAACAAATTAGGCCCCCAGGAATCTTCATATAGTTACGGTAAGCTGCCTGTAAGCACAAAACATTTGTAGGGCTTGTACAAAGCAAGGGAAACAAAATGCATAATGTTTAAAGGGCTTCAAGAACAACCCCAAACGGTGGTAAGACCACTGCCTTTCTCTTCCTCTCTGCGTAATTTCTCCTCTCCCCTTGGATACTAACCCAGATATAGTTAGGGATTAACTTTATGAACAGTGACTGCTATCAGTGGTGCTCTTCCATGTGTTGTTTACAGTCTTCACTGTATGAATAGCTGAGTCCAAAAACTCACTGCCTGCTGTTTTGAATTTTGGAGGACTCAACATGAACACAAACATGCCACGTATCACAACCAAACCTTGAAACTACTGGCCTCACTCACGCTCAGCTCTGTCTTACTCTGAGATGCATCTACGCCAGATTTTTATATTGCTATTTATTTTATCATGTTACCTGAACGCTTTCCATATAAAACTGATAGCTATAGGGAAGTTCCTCAGCAGGATCCCTCACAACTCTTCATATTAAGAAAAACGTCTGCTTAATGCAGTGGGCTGTGAGAAAATCCAGTTTGTGGCAGGACTTGGGGGATTTTACTGTCTTTAAGAGCGTTTAGGTAAACGTAAAGCCAAAGTTACGCCAGTCTTTCTACAGTAAGGTCTTCTCAAGGTGATGATAAAATGATGATAAAAGATAAGAAAAAAAGAGGAGGGGAAAAAAAAAGGATTGGATGAATTGTGTGAAGCTTCTACCTGCCTTCTATGTCTTTTTGATTTACATAAAATGCTGCAGAAGTAGTCAATGACGCTTTTTAATTTTCACAAAGTTTCAGGCATACTAATTAAGATTGGCAAAGTTCTGCAGAGACAAGCTAGCAATACATTAAAGGTTTACTAGCTCTTGTTCTGAGGTACACTGAGGCATCCCTTTGTTTTTTTAATCACATTCTCCATTTTTAGGCCAGTGTAGTCCTGTTCCTGTCTCAGCTGAGATCATGCACCGTGCGGTAATATGCAAAATGCCTGACTACCGATATTAACAGAAGAGCACTGCACCATATTAATCATGCAAGATATGATCAAAAAATTATCTTCCACATCCATTTGCTACATTTCTCCTCGGCTCTTACTAGCTGTTTATTTAGCTGCCTAAATCACTAAATTTCAAATGCAGAAGGGGACCTAATCATGAATATCAACCAACATCTTCTGACTGAACTACAATTTAAAATGTCAGTTCCAGGCAAATACGTGACTAAAACTCACGTGGGCATCATTTATTAACACTGTAAAATGGACTGCTGCTAATTTTTTCCCTCTAGTAATGACACAGAGCTGGCCTCTAATCAGAGGTGCACACACTACGAGGTGTAACAGGATCACCTAAATTCTGCCAGCTGATTCAGGTTTTCACATTTGTCTCACTTCTTCGTGTTTGTCTCAGTTCTTAATTGAAAATCAAGCAAAACATTAAAGAAACGTATTCTATAACGATGATGGACTATGTACTAAAGCATATTCGAGGGATGCACCATCCCCCAACATGAAGAAAATGGCCTTTGCAGAAGATCACAGAATCACGGAAATGTGCATGTTATTAAGATAGAAGTTAATTCATCTCGTTGTCTTAAAAATGAAACCAGACACATTTACAGCAGGTTTGTCCAATTTATTGTTAAAACCTTCAGTAACTGGAGTTTTACAACCTCAGGAGGAGGCCTGTTACAATCTTTAACTATCACTAAAGTTAGAAAGTTTTTCCTATCAAAACTAAATCCCTTTTTTCCAATTAATTATGCAGATTATTTCTCATCATAACCTCTGTGAATATGAAGAACAATTTTTTACTGTACTCTTCATAAACAATCTTTTCATGAATTTGAACACTATCATTTTTTCTCCCTTCTAGACTAAAAAAAGTTAATCTGTCAATGCTTCTTCTAGCCAGTGATTTCACGTCATGTATTTATTAACTTGATTTTCCATCCTAAAATTGTCACTTTTCTTTACCAATCTTCATCTTATCCAAATCTCCCTTCTACTTTACTAATTTTAATCCTATTTTCTAAAGTGCTGGCAGTCCCTCTCAGTTTGCAGTCTGTAAGGTTTGTATAGCCTGGAGAAGGGTTGGGTGATCTTATCAGTATGTATAAATATCTGAAGGGGGAGGCGAGAAGGGCACGAAGGAAGAAGATGAAGACCAGATTTTTCTAAGCAGTGCCCAGGGGAAGGACAAGAGGCAACGAGTACAAATTCAAATACAGGAAATTCCATTTAAACATAAGAAAAAACTTTCTTAGGGTGGTCAAGCACTGGAATAAGTTGCTCAGAGAGGTTCTGAGGTCCCCATCTTTGCAGATGTTCAAAACTTCCCCACGTACGGCCCTGGGTAACCTGCTCCAGCTGAGCCTGCCTGAGTGTGGGGTTGGACCAGATGATCTCCAGCGATCCCGTCCAACCTCAGCCATCCTGCGATTCTGTGGTTCTGTGCAACCGCCTCCTATCATCCAAGACTTGACATCCCCACTAGATACACACTTCTGCCAGAGGACATACCATTACCAATTACTCTCCAGGGGAACATTTGCAGTTACCATATAGGTAACTATATAAGTATAGGTAACTATATAAGTAAGAGTTTTACATATACTATAAATCTCCAGATTGTTTCTGAGGTGCCATATATGATTGTAACCAAAGCCCTGCTAAAGTCAAGAAGGAACACTCACACTGTTCCTCATCTCAGCTAAGCTTCAGGGTCACCAAGGTACTCTGTCTCAGACAACTGTTTTAAAAAGTCCCTTTCATAAGCTCATTAAGCGCCATCTTTAAAGTAGCTTTTGTCCTCAGTACTGCAACCAGAAGATTTAAAATCTATGATGTGCTCTGTTACAAAACGGTCTTAGAGTTTGCAGCTAACACTTATTCATGGCCACTTGCTTTTGATTAGTTATGCGTCCAACCATCTTTCATGGTATCAAAGTTAGGTGGACTGGTCTACAATTCTGAGATCTTTCTTCTCTCTCCATTTTAAGGTATGCTCTCTATATGCCCTCTTCCAAAGCTGTGGGATCTCATCTGTCCTCTATGAGTTCTACATGATGATTGCTCATGGCTTCAAGACTACTTCAATTCACTTCTTGGGTAGTCCAGAATAAATTCCATCCTAAGCCCGCTAACTTGAATGCAGCTAATTTAAGAAAATGTCCTTTAACCTGTTCCTTCCCTTCCTTTTATATCCTGTGCTCCTACCATTTTGCTGTTAGTTTCAATTGTGCTAAGCATTTGATGCTAATCAACCTGTTTTGTAAAGACTGAAGTAAAAAAGGTCACCAAGTACTCCAGCTTCTTCTGTTACCCAATATTTTCTCATCTTCAGCTTTAGATAGTGGTCCTATAGTCTCCTTTGCCTCTCTACCACTTAAAAAGCTTTCTGCTATTTACCAAACCTTATGTTACTGTGCATTACATCCCTTACTATTTGCAATCCAGCATTTATTAATTTGCCCTGCATACTTTTGATGTTCTTTTATCTTTAACAGCCATAGTGCTGAAAGAGTTTGAAAGTATTTCCCCACTTCACCCATATACTGCTGTTCATATACTTCATTCTTATTAGCCAACGGTCTAGAATTAAGTCCGAGCTTACCTACAGAGCGAAACAGCTAAATGATCTCAGGTTCTTAATATTCTTTTGTAACTGTATTTCAAAGCTGCACTAAATAAATCAGTCAGAGAGCATCAGCAAAGCAGTCCACCCACGTTTGCAACCTTTCTTTACCTAATGATAATTACAGATTGTACTACAGACAGCCTTTAATAAACAGCAACAAGTTTAGAAGGAAGACATCTGTAGGGATCCTTCTGTTGCCATGGAAATATCTTCAGGCCAAGCTGTCTTCAGCTCTAAACATTACCTCCACATTAACCTATTATTATGCTTTTCTTTGTATATTAGTACAAATTATGGACTAACTCACCCCAATCGGTGTCTTATAAATGATATTAAGTCTGACTTTTAAGCACCACAGAACAAGGAGTCACAAATGCTACACAATAGAGTAACTTTCTTTTAATTTCTGACAAGCTGAACACTTGCCTGATGTTGCAAGGATCTTATTCCATGAGGTTACAAACGTTTTCAGCTTCTACTGACAACCAGGAAAGTTAGGGCTCTGAGTACTGAACTGAGTCCAACAACCACCAGAGCTCAAAGCTCCCCTCCGGATTTTCTTCATGTCTATTGAGTGGTTTATTATTACTTTTTTTATATTGTTGTAAAAATTTGGACCAAATTTAAATCTTGTCAGCTCAAAATATTGAATAGATGACTACTTTTCAAGACTACCACATTAACACGGTAATAATCATGAACACAATAAACAGCAATAATAAATGACCTAGAGCTGAAACGGTGTATAGTGATAGGCACAATAACTGTGTACAAGAGAGAGTCTGTCTTGCTCTGAGGACCTTCAATTCTGAACTATCTCAAAACATTTTGCAACTATATGCACATACCACTGCAACATAGTCATCTCAAAGCGTAGCAGGTATTAAACAACTCGCAAACAACATATAGCATAATAGTGGGATCTTTAACACCCACACAGAATAAATAGGATCTCAGTTTTTAAGATCTCATCCAAAACACAGCCACATAGCCAAGTGTATGGTATTCAGTTTACTTATTTCATATTAATGAAGAAAAAAATTAAACTCTGCTGGGATATGAGCCATTGGTCTCAAGAAAGCTGAGGGTTACAAGCCTGAAAATTAGACTTCTCATAATTAACCACGACGTTTTGATTGCTTTTCTAAAATCAAATCAGATGTAACTGAAAACGTTCCTTTGTAATACCGTATTCTATATTGTCAATAACTTTTAAACAGAAAATCAATCAAAAGAGTTTTCCCTAGTGGCTTAAATTGCAACACTTAAAATTTTTGCAACAAATATTTGATGATGGACTTTTTAAGACAATCATTAAGATCGCTGTCCAGTGAAATACAGGGAATACCTTAATTAGAAACTGAATGATATGACATGAAACCCATACAAAAAGTTATGAAAGGAATGCCGGAAAAATACTACGTTAAGGCTGCTGGTGCATATCTAACATGAATTGTATCTGACACCGAAAAGGCTGTTAGTGGAGTTTCTCAGTTAAAGAAAACCATAACAACATTATTTTCTATTAGAATAATAAGTATACATAAGGAGAGAGCATCTACCAGTTCTTTGACTCAAGGCACTAGAAACCCTCCCACTGCCACACAGGAAGGAGTTGCTTGGGGCTGGTAACAAGAGGCCAAGAGCACGAGTGTGCAGGATGCTCTGCATTGCCAGCAGTCCTGCCTCATGCCATGTGGCAATGACAGCGAAAGGACAGTATCTGCACCACACCTGCACTGAAGCCCTAGTACATCATCCCATTGCTGGTAAAATATTTCTCTGGGTACTTAAAGTACATGGTCACACACCACCATTTGTGCAAAACTCTCTGTTCATTCAGCGCTCATGATAAATGGCAATCACTGCACGAGATAACAGTTCGTATTTGTTATTCCACTATCACGTAGGGGTGCTTGATGCTCTACTTCATTTCAAAGATGCCATTCAGCCACTTCACATAATATTAAAGCTCTCTCATTCATTCCCTGGAAAACACAAGAGTTCAAGCTTGGCTGAATTCCCCATGGCTATCCAAACCTACCAGTCAAGCCCCAGTGCTGAAGGAAACAGAGACCCTGCAGCATGGAGACAGTAAGGACATCACGGACTCTCGGACTTCATGAGCTCCATTTCTACACCCAGCAGGGCACAGAGGATCTGTACTATTTCTCCTTCCAGCCTTAGTCTCTAGAAATTCTCCCTGGCATGGCAGTGCCCCAAGAGTGAGGCTCCACAGATTAAAAAAACAAAACCAAAAACAAAGCAGACCCAAAGTTAGCATTACGAATTACAGCAGATTCTGCAATAATGCCTGTGATAAATGCTGTGGGAGAAAAAGGAGGAAGAGGGAGACATACACTAAACATCCTCCACATTTCATAAGCCAAAGACGTTAAAGACAAACAACTGAAAAAGAATGGACAGCCAGTCACAAAATTTAATTTAAGCTGCATTACATACAAGTGATGCCTGATGAACAGCAGACACAATGAGAGAGTCAGAAGAAGGAATATTATTTTTTAATTAAAAAAAGAAAAACAAAAATCTGTGCACATCCTAACTTCAATCCAGCTCATTACGATCACTGAGATAATGACAAATAATCTAGCAGCATTTAGCTGTACAGTAAATGATCTCAGGTAGCATTACTGGCTCCACAAAAAGTGTATATGCTAAGAATAATGCAGCTATTTAAAGAAACAATCCATAATCCCACTAACACGTTCCATATATAAAAAATATACTCCTGTGATTTGTGTTTTTTTTTTTTAATTTCAAAGTACACATAGAAAGGAAATTTTAAAATATCATACTTTCCATTTAATCAAACCCTGAAGCAAGGAAAAGGTGGAAGTAGATAACCAAAGCAAAAATTGCATTAATAGAATGTCGTTTCCTAGGCAAGAGGGCTTCACATTCAACAGCTTAGCACTGAAAAAGAATTTGCCACTTGACATACAGTAGTTGCATAATTGAGAAGACTGATGGTAATTAAATCAAGAGATTGCCAAAAAAGGTCACATTATTAAATATGCTATATTCTTGGGCCTTTAAAGAACACTTAAGACATGGTACTTCCATTTTTAAATGAAATTTCATAGACTTCTCTTATATTCCTTATATCAGATCTCTGTCTACAAGGAGTTGCAGAAGGATCTTGCAATACCAAGTGACAAGGCAATAACACATAATGCACGTGGGAAAACTAACTCTTGCTATACATACATTGTGGTGAGCTGTACCCTGGCCACATGTGCAGATGTGGCTGTTCTGGTACCCGTTCTAGGGTAATGGGCAATATTACAGCAGTTCTATTGGGAAACTTTTGGGAAACTTCCTTTTTTAAAAGGAAGATGCCAGGTTGCAGTGTAAAATGTGTAATATACTCTTTTAAACATTGAATAGAAGAAATACATGGAGGAAGGGGTAAGACTCTTCCTATCTTCCAAGGAAGAACTTCAGTTTCACTGGGGACTTTGATTAAGTTGTCTTCCTATTCTGAACTAGGAGTTGGGTTTTTTTAGGTAACATTTTTGTTTTAAGCCAATCACAACTTAAAGCATGGAAACTCACTGTAAATATACAATAGATGAAAATATTAATGCCTGAAGAGACCTTGAAGCTACAGAAAACAGTTGTTTGAGAATATCAGCTCAACCACATTAGGACGTCTTACCACATGAGGAATTAGCATGGAGGAACGAAACAGAAAACACTGCTGTACAACTGAATAAATTCAACATGCACCATGTAGGTCTGGTTCCCTCTATGAGACTCAGTTCCTCTAACTTCTGATACATATCTGACTGCTAAGTCTGAGCTGGTTATCCATGCACCCATCCCACCCACTGGAGAGAAACTGGAATGCCAGACGATAATTTGTCTTGCCTTTCTTAGAGGCGCAGGGTCATTAGTTCAGATATTGATAGCTAACTTTTAAATACCTAACTCTGTGAAGAAGAATCACACATCTGTTACTTTAAAAGTTATGGCAGAACTGAAAAAAATACAAAAGAAGGCTGTTAGGATAACATGAAAAATGAACAGCTTCTATCCAAGGAGATAAGGTATATAATACACTTTAACCTGGGAAAAAGATGACTGAGGTCCTATGATAAAGGTCATAAAATCCCGATTGACAGGTTAACTGTTTCTCACAGCATAAGAACAAGTGCAAATAGCAGCCAATAGCTGTAAAATAAGTGAAAACGACTAGTTTTTCATGTAACATCTTCAGTTATTGAATTTATTGCCATATGTATTCCAGTAACCAAAAGTGTAAGTTAAAAACAGATTAAACAGGTTCATAGAAAAAAGTTCATCCGTGGCTATTAAATGCAGTGTTCCAAACACAACAATGAACTTAAAAATTATCTAAAAACTGCTGACTGATAGAAGTTATAACCAGGGAAGAATCATACAACATATGCCAGTTGTTGTTGTTTTTTTTTTTTTTTTTTGATCTTCCCTTTCATCACCTTTTGGAGACTCCTGCCGGATTGCGTGGCTAAAGTGTGTGGCTTGACTCACTATGCTAGTTACATGCTAAATAAATCAGCTAACTTAACTCCTATCCCATTCCATGGGGACAAATTTGGAACCATAAACTGTTTTAACGCACAGTATTTTTCATCACATACCCACATACAAAGATTTTTTGTTTTTTGGTTAAGTGTCAAATTAGATACTCTGAGGACTGCATCACCCTAAATAATGCACCTGGTATTCAGGTAGATGCTGTTTGGCTACACATCTAACCACAGCATTCTTGTTGTCATTTTTCAAATAATAAAACCATGCAAGGGATGGTTTGATAAAAGAAATATGAAATGAAGTAGGTTCTTCCTTCGATAAAGGTTTGTTTTTTTCTGCATTACTGTGAGAGCAGGGCTCATATTGCTGTGCCTCCACTTTGCTGAAGGCAAAGTTTTTTCAGTGGTTTAGGATTCAATAATTTTACATGGCAATACAGCATTTGGAGGCTGCTATTCCACTAGTCTCACCATTTGTTCCACTGCCTACAAATGAAGCCATCCAATACCTCCTGTATAAGTTATTTAGGCATCAACCTGGTGATAGAGCCTTGCAGAACCTTTATTGTGCGGTTGAAGTACTAAAAGACAAGAACTGTACTTGGATTTAAGAACACTAGTGAAATACATAGGGTTGATTTTGAGCATGCTTTTATTTTAGACTGAGGGAATGTGACACAGACTCAGTATAACACAATAAAGATAAGATTCCACAATATTAGATTTAGAGCCATTTTTTCTTATTAGGACCACAAAGTTCATGTGAACATTACCTCGCGCAGCATACATCTCACAGCAAAAAGGCAGCAAAACTAATATCTGTTTTTCGTAAAAAGCACTAACTTCGTGTTCATATCAGGGTGCAATGGAAGCTGTTGTTTTCTATCTATGAATGCTTTATCGACTCAAAGTCTGGTTACCCTAGATAAACTTTCTTCCATATGTTCTTCCCTGACAACTGAACTCAGATAAGGTTTTCCAGCTAAAAACTGACCAGATTAAAACGTTCAGGGCATTTGTGACAGGAGTGTTTTCCTTGGCCGAGCAGAGTCCAACCTCCTCCTTTTCTCCCTCTGAGCTTAAGGGAAGCTTGAGTGATGCACAGTTCTTTCACTTCTTCAAGGTCAAGCTTGAAGTGGTGGGTAACAGTGAACTAAATGATTTACTTGGGAGGAGACACACTCAGAATTCAAAATTAGACTGAGCCTTTAACAGAAGCAGGACCATAATGAATACCTTTATCTGTATCTCATATGAACACGTGTTTTAGAAAGCTTCAGGTGAGACACTTTTTGCCCACAGCAAATTGATAAGTGAATTTTTAAAATATCTCTATGAATACAGTAACGTGCTACAGAAAAACAAAATATTGAGAACAGGAAATGCATAATGAGAACAGTTTTTATTCATATTGAAGCTCATACTGAAAACCCTGGTCACTGGATAAACAAATGCAAATGTTCAAAACCTAGCAAGTCTTTATGCAGTGTGAAACAGTATCACTGTATAACCAGTAACTGTCTTATTCAAATTGATAACTCATTTTTAAAAGCTGATCTGACCAAGTACCTCCTGCTATTAGTTGATGACCTTCAATTTTAAGCCATACCACTGGCACCTAACTGGGCACTAACCAGCTTAAAACATTGCAATTTTGTGTGCATCATTTTCAGGTTATTAGGCTTCTTACAAAGATGATGAGTTTCTTCATTCAAGTTCCTTTCAAGTTCCTAAGATACATACTAAGATCATATTAACATTGTAGTATTATTCATTAATAATGAAAAAAAAAATTATATCACTGTGGACCAAAGGAAATTACATCATGGGTCATACCCAGACCTTGAGCTATAGGTTCTCCTGCTGTTCTTGCAGAGAGAAGTAACATCTGTCTCTAACATTCAGAAGAGAGAGAATATATTGCTTGCAGTTTGATTCTTCTCCACATCCATAAGGAAAGGGATCAGTTTTCATGTTTCTTTCATGTAAACTTGCAAGTGAACTGATCAAGGGCACAGTCAGGTTTTATAACAGCAAACAAAAGTCAGGAGGAGGAATCATTCCTATTTACAGTCTAACGCACAAATGAACACATCCCAAATATAGAATATACTGAAGAAGGAAACATGATGTAGATTGTTTCCTATCTTTGAAACTATGTGAAACAAAAGACTCTGAATGCCTTGGCTTCCTGAAATATCCCGGGGTAATCAGTAGGGCGTCAAAATAAATAACGATACTCTCATATCATCGTTTTTGCTCAGTCATGCCAGGATGATCTTCCTGTTTCATGTGAGATAATGATGCAGTAAATCTCAACAGATCTGTGCCACTGCACTCCTTTTTTGCATGACGTGCTCCAAGATTTCTAGCATACAGATACATAGCCCTCATAAACAAAGGCCTCGATTTTGCAAGTTCTTGTGCAGCTCAAAAGGTACTCTATTACCAGAAACAGCAGAGACTACACATAGGCACCACTAAGGATAAGCATTAGACATAGTTCATTCACAGTGTTTGCACACCGCCATTCCTTTGCACGCCCAATCCCTCATACTCAGAGAAAAAGCTTTAAATAAGCAGCAGCAGATTTTGTCATGAGAACAAGGTTGCACAGAAAGCTCCGTATCATCGTAACAAGGGCAGCCTGGGCTGTAGCGTGGTTCTATTATTTCACCTAACGTAACTCAGCAGTCCTCTGCTAGAGTCCATGAAGCCTTGTTCATCTATTCAGCACCTGCAAACTGCATGGTGAAGCCAAAAGCACGCATTTCATCTACACAGCCTGACTAAGGGCATCACCCATGAGTTATGGCAAGCCTGAGCCAACCCAACAGCTTAATGCCACTGAGAGCTTACTGCCACTCTTCCCCTGCCCTGCAAACCTCCTCTGCTTTGAGTTTGCTCTGGCACTTGTCTGGCCGCTCAGAAAGCCAGAATTATTTGCCATTTTTTCTCCCAGGCTACTTTTATGCCAAAGCGGCAAGCTGACCTGGCTTGTCAATGGGGTCAGTGACAGCTTGGGGATGACGGTCAAAGAGGCAGGCAAGGGAGAGGGAAAAAAGAAAAGGAGGAATAGGACAGCCTTTCCAAACCATAACGCTCTGTGACTGACCCAACTTCCACTAAAATTAATTGTAAGACCATTACTGTGAGGAGCATTAAATCTTATTAAGATTGGTGAGTACCTGTGTTCCTGTTCCTCCAGCATAACCCCAGAGAAGCCACTGAATGCTTTTATTCAGCTGGTTTCCTAAAACAATGGCTTACATTGCCAGAAAGAGCAGAGATCATCATTAAAACAACAACTCAGACGGGTGGAAGAATCTTGTTAACCGGTCCCCTAAGACTGCTGTGTCTGAGAGAGGTACAGCAGAAAGAATAGGAAAGTCAGAAGAAAAAGCAGCAGAGAAACATGAAGCATTTGCACAAGGGCAGTTGCACAACGCCATACAGCAGAGGTATCTGCCCAAGCTGGGGCCCAGAAGCAGGCTAGCTCCAGCGGCACAAAACTCTGCGGGGGCTAGTTTACGCTGAGATACTCCCTACTACTGCAGTTTGGCTGCTTTCAATATCAGAGCTGGGAGAGTAAGTGCCTGAACCTTAAGATCGGGAGTACTGCCCTGAAAAAAACTCACCATCTGAATGTTGCTTTAAGGGCCCTGGAGCTATAGCAATGGAACTGCCTTGCATTGCTAATTCCTCCTGCAATCCACAAACAGAAATCCAGGATTTCAGATAAAGCTTCATTGACAGTCAGAAGGTTTAACAGAGGTACAGCCTAAATGCAAATAAGCACATGTCCAACTTCCAGGACACTTGGCTAATCCGGGTTTAGAAATAAATAGTTACAACAAATGTCAGTGCTAAAATTCTTCTCAGTGTTTTCACATTGTGTTAGAAGAGACAAGAACGACAGAAAGCAAATATGCTAGTCAGTTATTTAAAAGGAAGATTCAAAATGCTTATTAAGGAAAGAAAGACTTGTGAAGGCCTTGTCTGACTTTTTCAGTTGCTCCACTCCTCCCAGAAGGAGTGCAGTGTTCACATCAGTGTATTTCTGCGGGTTGGATACTGGCACCCATCACCACACCATATACAAACACTTCCCAGGTTCACAGATGGGCACAGCAGGATGCAGGAAAGGACAGCAGAAAGCTCCTACGGAGATATTCCCAGTGCTGAAATTCATAGGGAGACAGCGACGGTCAATTATTAAAAATAATGTAACCTTTCATTTTTTTTCCACTGGGCGTATTTTTTCTTAAAATTCCCACTCAGCAGTTATTCATTACCTATTTTCTCCTGTCAGAGAAATTAGTCGGTTGGCATGGCAACATATTCCCACCCTGAAATTCTCTCCGTGAGCCTCCCTTCAGGTTCTGAAGACTGCGAATATCACTGACCCTTT
The DNA here is from genome assembly GCF_040807025.1 of Struthio camelus. Taxonomy (NCBI): domain Eukaryota; kingdom Metazoa; phylum Chordata; class Aves; order Struthioniformes; family Struthionidae; genus Struthio; species Struthio camelus. The sequence continues at coordinate 178,118,398 of NC_090942.1, read as the reverse complement.
TTACCCTTTCACGCCATTACCATCCATACCCTGTTCCTTCACACAGTGTTTTAATTAAATTGCATCTGGCGTCCATGGGTGCATACAGTCATCTTGTTTTCTGATGAAAGCATTCTGCAATGGAGCTAGGGTCTAAGCTGTGGTTCAGGACGCACAGGTTCAACATAAAGAGCTGCACCTAAATATACAGAGGAAGTAGTCAGCGTTCAGTTATTGACCTATTCCATGCATCCTTTGAGATGAAAAATTACTATCTGGGAGAAAAATATTTTTCCCCTTTTAAAAGGAGGACGACAAGCCCATTGCATGCATCATTTTTCAACAGAAAGTTATTTTAGCATAGTATGCACTCAAATAAAGTACATTTGCTGATGTAACTTGCACTCACCATTAACTACTGGATAGCAAGCAATAACTTGTGTCTTTTTAGAGATTATACAGTTCTAGAAGTCATTTGAATGGAATCAAGAAACATCAAAAAATCATGGTACACAGCCAACAATACACTGACTCCTACACATTTCAGAACATACTCAACACTAAGATGAAAAATTAGCCCATAAAGACTTTTTAAAATTCTTTTCTCCCTCACAAAAATCTTTTGTCGAAGATTTAAAGGAAATAGCTTTACTTTTAATAGCAGATTTAAAACAAATTTAAGGACAAATATCACATCTGACATGTACTACATTACCCTGCCTTAAAAAGACAGGAAACTTGATCTAGTTGATTTCTTTCAGTTTTTTAAAGACCACACCTCAGTGGCTTTCAAGATTATAATAGCACTTTTCACAGTGTTAAGGTTCAGTCCCACATGATGCTCTGGCACCAAGTCCTCCAACACTCCTACTGTTCTTAAATATTAGGCAGGTGCTTATGTTCTCTGCTGAATGGGACTTTGAATATTCAGGACCTTCCAAGAATTAGTCCACAGCCTACCTTCCAGTGCGGATCATATATTTCATATTCTGTCAACGTTACTTGGATATACTTGATATAATCATTTCATATTCTGTCAATGTAAGTTGGATATACTTTATTCTGAGCGCTGTCTGTTTATTTTCAACTTAAGGTTTGCAGACAGGAACTTACCGATATCAGGGTCTGAGAAGTTGAAAGTCCTTTTCCATAATCCATTTAATCATACCACATTTCTGTATAAATCTGCTGTTCTATTCTTCAGTCTTTGCTAATTATTTGATCTTATTCTCTCGACAGTAAGGCTCCAATCTAGTCAGTGAAAGCAGGGAAAACCTCAAGGAGTACTCTTGGGTAGGCTACAAACATTTAGGTAGTTTAAAAACAGGAGTAAATTTATGCTTAGATATTCAATATTAACAACATGTGTATTTATTTTATGCTTACAACTGTCCTAAATTTATCATTTATCACATCAGTATTCTAAATGATTATTCAGAAAAAAAATTAAGTGCGCTACATGTTCGAAATAAGTCATTCAGACTAAATCCATTTATGAAAACGAACGTGTATAGAAATGAAGGAAAACTAAATTCAAGTTTCAATGAGCCAAATTGTGTACTGTTTTCCAGGAGCTAAGGTAAGTAACACATACCTTCCCACTCTAGATTTTTTTTTTAGTCTATACTGCAAAAACAAATATTATTTAGAAGCCAAGAAGAATCGTCTTGGCTTCTGTTTTATGCCTATCTGCTGTTTTTAAGCCTTCTATCTCGAAAATCAGTAATGCTTTCTTTGCCATGTTACATAGCATGTTGTAACTTGCAGATCATATGGAATTGCGGATGTTGCGGATTTAACAGTTTATACCTATGCACTAAACTAGATATGTGAAACAACCTGAATTTAGAAAGAAAAACACCTAAAAAAAATCTTCCTCTACAGAATCCTCTCTGAGCTCTGGTTTAGAAGACAGACTCATGCATGTCTGAACCACCTCGACTCAAGGAATAGTCAACGGTAGACGGGAACTTCCCAAACCAATGTTTTGCCTTAAAAATCATAGTGCAAAGCACTACTCCTACCTGCATAGGTTGGGTTTTTTTTTTTTTAACCCATAAGAGAAAGTCATTAACAATATTAGTACTTTATCTGTATTTGATTCAACAACGTATAGAGATATCCATACACAAACTGTAAGTATCCTATTAAATATAAGGTTGTCACAGGAAGTCACCATATCGCATTGTTCCACAATACACAGTAGTCACAGGAATAAAAAATACTTTGCATTTCAGTAGGTTCTGAATGCCACGGCTTCTGCTCTCTCCAGAAACGGACAGCTTTTACGGTGACCCCTAAAAATCCACCAATCTGGACTACTGTGAAAAACGGAAAGGTAAATCAAGGATCTAGTATGAAGAACGCTCTCTTTGCCACCTCTATCTATATCATTACATCTTAAGCTCTCACTCCAGTCTCAGCATGGCAGTAAGAGGTGCAAATTTAAGGTTTTACAGGTCAAAACCAACATCACAACCTCCAGATATGGAGTTCAGAGAACAGTAGCAACATATGATACTGAAGACAAAATCTTTTTAAAGATAAAATCTTGAGTGGCCCACAACTCTGCAGACTGATGGATACTGGAGGCTGTATCAAAAGTAGTACTGAGCTTGCTTTATTCTTATTGTTTCCTCAGATACATGCTACTAGTTATAACATATGAGTGAGAAGAACCCTTCATCTGATTCACTGTGGCCATTCTTATGTTCGCATACTATAGGAGAGCAGACACTTTCAGGGAAATGCTTTGCAGCATCTCATGAAAGGCAGCTGTCAAGAGCCAGACTGACAGATCTTTACAAACAGCATAATTGAACTGCAGGACTGGTCAACTGGTCAAAAAAGCAAAGAGATGTATCAGGAGACCAATATGCCTAACACACAAAACACGACGGACCTCTATTGCAAAAGGCAGGACAGCAGGAGGTGCAGGTAGGGGTAGACTGCAAAGGATGAACACAGAAACCCTGCCCAGGCAGGCAGGGATGGGGCCGAGAAAGGCAAGGCTCAGCTGCAGTTCAGGCTTGCAGGGGCATCAAAGGCAACAACAAGAGCTTCTACCACCACGTTAGTAGTAAAGGGCAGGGCAAGCAAAGTGTGTGCCCATGGCTGAATGGGGCCCGAGACTCGGTGACAGCAAACACAGGTAAGGCTGAGGTGCTCAGTGCCTTCTCTGCCTCAGCCCCCACCAGCAAGGGCTTCTCCCAAGTCTCTGTGCTTAGAGACAGGATTGAAGGAGGAGAGGAACCGCAGCTGTGCCTGAGCATCCAGGCAGGGATTACTTGAGAGGACTCGACCCGGACAAGTCGAGAGAGCTGGTCGATGCCCTTTCAGCGCCATGCTCCACCACGTTTGAACACTCATGGGGATTGTGGGAGAACCCGATGACTAGAAGACAGCAAACGTCGCGCCCCGTCTTCACAGAAGTCCAAAAGGGCGATCTAGGGACCTACAGGCTGGCCAGCCTCTCTTCAGTCCCTGGAAAAATCCTGCAGCAAGTCCTCAGGGAAGGCTGAGGTTCTGGTTCTGGGCCCATGAAGGAGATGACTGGCAGCAGTCGGCCTGCATTCGCCATGGGCAAATCATGCCTGGCCTACTGGATTGCTGTCCGCAGCAAGATGTCTGGAGTTGTGCATGAGGGGAGAGAAGTGGGTATCGTTTGCCTCAGCTTCAGCAAGGCTTTCCACCCTGTCTCCCACCACATTCTTGTGTCCGAGTTAGGACATTATCAGCTGGAGGGGCGCACAACCAGCGGGGCGAAAAACTGGTTGCGTGCTTGGGTTCGGAGAGTCGTAGTTAGTCGCACCCTGCCTGCAGGGCAGTAACAAGAGGAGTACGGCAGGGCTCCGTCCTGGGACGACGCGTCCTGTTCAACACTGTTATCAGTGACGTGGAGGAGGTGACGCATTGCACTCCCAGCAACTGTGCAGACTGCACTGAATGGGGGCCCGGTCAATAAGCCCAAGGGCAAGGCTGCCACCCAGTCGGACCCAGAGAGGTAGGAGGAAGGGGCCGACAGGAACCTCATGACATTCAAGAAGGACAGATGCGAAGTCCTGCCCCCGGGAAGGAAGAGCCCGTGGCAGCGATCCAGGCTGGGGACTGAGGGGCTGGGGCGCAGCTCTGTGGAAAAGGCTTTGTGGTCATGAGGTCAGCGAGCTGAACGTGAGCTGGCAGTGCACCCTGGCAGTAGAGAGGACCAAAGGCTGTATGGGAACTAATCATCAGGCTCCCATTACCTAGGGGTAGGTCAGGAAGGAGTGGGAACCAGGATCTTCACAGCAGTATAGGACAGGAGGATGGGAGACAGTGGCCATAAGTTGAAATGAGAAAGTTTTTGACTAGATATAAAAAGAAACTTTTCCTCCATGAACGCAGTCAGGCAGTGGAGCAGGTTGCCCAGAGAGGCTGTGCAGTCCGTGTTCTTGCAGTTTTTCAAGATCCATTCGGACAAAGCTCTGTGCAATCTGATCTGACCTCAGAGCTGCCCCTGCTTTGAGCAGGAGGTTGGACTGGAGACCTCCCGAGGATACTTCTAACCCTTATTATCCAATGATCCTATGAACTGTATACACATCATATCTATATTTAGACTATTCTCAGTTCTAGTCATATGATCAAAATACGTTATCATAAAACATTCCTATTATAAAATCAATAATAAATTATCTAGTAGGCCATAGGATATTATATAATTGCATTATGAATCATCTGATCTAGCTAATGGTACCCTTTCCTATCTTTCCTTCACACAGTAAAAAGTTGTCCCCCTCACCAAGAATTCCCTGTTCCACAATACAAAATAGACGTTTATGATTATGCTTTTAGTGGAGTACACCTGTTTGATCACGAACAGCTGTACAGTATTAAAAGAGCAAAGCAGAGAAATCCAGCAAAGGGGACCAGGAAGCATTTGGAGCCATTCAGGCACACAGTACTTGAGAACTATCAAGCCAGAATATGACTAGACTGTATCCAAACCATCTATCTGGCAGAAAGCGATTAAAGAAAGCCATCAGACAGAAAGCGGCAAATGTTGTGAAAGGGCATATACCCTGGGTTACATTTTTAATTTTTTATCTGTGATGCAGACAGCAGAGGGTGACATTGCTGTCTTTCAAGGGCAAACTGGTGCAAATACTAGAAAATTCCCAGTAACTCTCACCTACACCAACATAAGCTCCACAAATAGAATCACACATGAAGATCAACGCCGAAGTCAGTCTCTCAGTATTAACATTTATCTCTAGTGTATATTATGAAATTAGGAAACAGATACTAGACAAAGCCTACAAATGCTGTAACCATCTAAAAAGATGGGACTGAGATGACGGTGACATGCATCTGTGCTGGCATTCCCTAAAGGAAGCAGAAAGCCGAAGTATTCAGAAAAAGCAGGGCTGGTTGGAGTGATCTGATAATACTGCATCGCAACAGTCGCCAGCCTTTTTGGTGAACAAACTCCACTCGAGAAGATCCAACATCCTTCCTCGAGTGTATCACTGGGCCCAGCCCACCTCCACCTGCAGCTCACTCCTTGCCTACGCAAAAGAGTTGTGGCTCGTTTGTAGGATAGTGGTCCTTGGGGATGGCATATCAGGCGCATATCAGGTGGCCCTGGGTGGAGCTGACACGGACCTCATCGTGCTCATTTGCGTGGGCTCGATGCTTCATCCCTAACGCACTCATGCAACAGCCTCACTGGCTGCAAAGCATGGAGAATAACCTGCAAAAGCAGGAAAGGACCAAAGCCTTCTTTCCCTCTTGTTGGCTTTTCATCTGTAATTTCTATGATTTTCTGGCACACTTAAGCAATGCAACCAAATAAGAACAACATTTGTAAAAGAATGCCTGTGAAAGCAGATGTCCCTAAATAACAGTTTATTAAATACTCATCCTCCCAGCATGAAACAAAGGGGGGAAAAAAAAAAATCAAGAAAACAGGATCCTTAAAGCAATTTATGTAAGGGCTCATCTCCACAGAGAGAAATAAGGAAAAAAGCCAATAACGCTAAAGAATATATAGCTCTTTCAGTACTTCCCAGCAGGATACAGAGCAAAAGTAAATATACATTAAAAATACTACTTATAGTGCAACCTCAAATAGAAAAAAGAGTTAAAGAACATCAGCAAACAAGTGAAAATGAGAAATAATCTTGTCTCATAACAAACAATAAAGATTAAAATCAGTTTAGTAATAGTGGAGTTCGTATCATGCTGTTGAAATGCTCCACGATACCATAAATTACTGAATTATATTGGCCTATGTTTATTTTTCTTAAGCTAGCTAGTATATAAAATAACAATAATGTACACTTGCATAGTTCTTTTCACTTCTACTATCTTCTATGTCCTTAAAGTAGTAAAGTACAGCAATTATCCAAGAGAGAAACAGAAATGCAGAGGTATTTTGCTTCACATTGAGTCAACGCAAAGGGAAAGGACTAGAGCCCAATCACTTTTTATTTTCTTCCATTCTGAACATACCAATAGGTTCTGCTTATTGAAATATAGACCATCATAATGAAGTGATTACTCCAATGAGCATTAAAAAAACACCTGCAAGTAGAACAAGACAAAATGTAATGATTAATTCTTTTTGGTGCAAAATGATTAGAAGATTTTGTGATTCACAATTATTTCACTGAAATGTTTCAGTGAAAATCATTCCCAATAAAGAACTCCGAACAAGTAAGAAGTTACCATGCATCAGCAGATGTGCACTACCTGCCTTCATGCAAAATTACACACAACGGCAGAAAGTGTGAGGCAGTTCAAGGTAGCTTTCTTCTTAATAAAACAGGGATTACCTATCTCACTTTTATTGATTTCTTCTTATGAACACATGGACTACATTCCATAGGAGCCTAATAAATTTCTTTTCAGCTGCAGCCTAAATTACACTTGAGATGCCATACCAGCTAAGCAAAAATATGGGAAAGTACCTGCTTTTTAGATGCCAATAATTGTGTTGTGTGAAGTATAAGATCACATTACTGTATTTTATAACTATACTGCACTGCTACACAAAAGAGAAGTGTGTTTAGTTTTAATGTAAAAGTGTAGCAGAATTTTAGAGTATAGTGCTGCGTATCAATTGCACTCCTTTGAGTATAGCAATACTCTCGCAGCAGGATGCAAAGATCAAAAAACCGTACCATCACTGTTTCCCAAAACTAGATCAAAATGAAATCAAGTTGTATATGCTGGATTCCCAAATGGAATGTAACATGGAGCACACAAGCATCACTAGAATCGGGGTTATCAGGGGAAGGAGTATAAAGGTAGATGTTTGGGTTGAAAATTTTTCATACCAATTTTTTGATGCTTTCAATTATGTTTTAAGGCACTATCAGAAATGCTCACCTTTCACATCTCAAAAACATGCCGAGGGAACAAACACTTTTCAAACAAAAACATGGATTTAGAAATTCAGAGGAATAGGCAGGTATACAGCTTGGATGTTCTCTACCTGTTGTTCTTTCTGGCTAGAGTTTCTCAGCTGAATAAATCTTCCATGAGGCCATGAAATTCCCACCATAAGCTCTGGTAACTGAGCAAGCTGACAGGTCATACCTTATCAAAAATGTGGACTGTCCTCAAGGTGAGCCCACAAAATAACTGAAAGGGAACAGAAGTCAATCAAACTATAATGATGCACTCCGATACTATCCTCAATTCAAAGGGTCGACTTTCCTTCTCCCAAAGTCCATATTTGTTACAGCCCACATAAAGACACAGAGTTATCAAGTCATACATTTAATGCATGTGATACATTGCATAACAATGCTTTAAGCACAAAAGCGTAACAGTATTCATTTGTGTTGATTTCTGGGTAAAAATCACACATTTGCTTTGAAACTCTCCCCAGCCTGGTACATAAAATCTCATCCCTACCCTCCACTAAATACGTAGTCATAAAATCTCCTTTCTATACATGAAATCATTTTATTGAGTGTCCTTCTATCATGATATACCGGGCAACTCTTCCTGTCTTGTTAGTGTTTCCTAAACATGAGCTGTTTGGAGCACAGACCTTGCTTTGCTCAGCATTAAGCTCATTTTAAGCTTGCTACTACATTCTTAGTGTATATGATCATTGTTATCTGAAGATGTCCATTAAACTGGTGTCTAAACACACTTTCAATTAGTTAAATAGGGATATCCAGGGACTGTCCTTTTACTCTTTATTTGTACTGTGCCCAGCGCAATGGAGTCCACATCCACAACTGAAAATCCTACGTGTTACTACAACACAAACAATAAACAATACTAGATAGAATAAGGACGATATTCCCTGCAGTGCTCTGTAATAGCTGACTTAACTGCCTAGGAAAGGAAAGCAATGGCAGATAGCGGTCAGTAAATTAAGTCTCAGAGGATCTGGGATCCTTCTTTTACTGAGAATTTTAGACAGCGTCATACATCTTACAACCCCACCTGCAGTTTTATATCTGTAAACTTGGTTAACTTGGCAAAAAGGCTGCCTGGCAAGTGTGATAGTGAGTAAGTGAGTGTGCTGAGCTATTTAAGCAATCTTTTCCTATTAGTCCTAAATATATTACCCTTCTATAGCACTTTTGAGTCTGATCCTGCGGAAAAAAATCCCAAACAAATAAACCACACTCACAAACATGGTGCTAAAAAGCCTTAGTTCTCTTCTCTATGAGGGGAATGGCTGACTTCAAAAGGAATACGAAATATGTGCAACAGTGGAAATATGGAGCATTCAGTCTTTAGGGACAAGTCTAAGATAGAAGACAGAACTGCACAGACCCCACCCAGACTGGTTGGTTCAGGTCCCAGGAGCCCTAAAGCTGTCTCAGAAGGTAGTTTCAGGTATAGTTAATCAGCTTTAACTACAGGTTTTCACCAAAGGGGGCACCCACAATCTTCTTCCCACCCTTTCTCTATCCATACATATGATTTTGCACTAGTGTGGCTGCAGGATGTATACAGTAATTTCCTTTCTCCCTTTGGGCTAGTTTTTCCACTGGCTCCGTGAGTTGATCCAACTCCTCCTGATGTTACACAGTCACTAGCAAGGGATACAGCAAAAATGCTAGGCCAAGAGCAAACGGGCAGGGTAACTTTTAAGTGGCACGTGAGCTGCCACCTAACATGAAACAGCACCTGCAATATTTTTCATCTTGTGGTGCTTCACTTGGCTAATAAATCCAGCTGATGTAGCTATAACGCTTCTGGGGTACAAACATATTCCTAGGCATATAGCTCTGCTGAAGCCTATAGATGCATCTCCTCGTCAGGAGCCAGTTTAGATATGTCTCACGCAGCACTGCGTCACACCCTGTAGATACATCCTCACTGGCCTTTGGGAACAGATCTTCATCTCTTTCTAAGGAACAACATCTATTTATGGCACTGTAGAGCAACAAATGAATCATATCAGCTGTATTTCTAACACGGCAGTAGCATTCCCGGAATATTGTCTATTGCAATAGGAAGGAAAAAAACAAAAAGTTAGAAGGGCTAGTGTCTGTGCAGAAGGGAATGATACATGTACACTGTCCATATGTTGGCTGTTTCCCCAGATCAGCAGAGCTAAACACGAAGTATCATTTCAGGGGGAAAAAAAAAAAGAAAAAAGAAAAAAAAAACTATTTGGATGAAGCAGAGATTTACAAATTATAATCAGAAATACTAAAAGTATTTTTCTTCTAATAATACAAAGAGTGTATGCAAGCCAAAAGAATCAACATAAAACAGTTTCCAATATAGTCAAAGGAGGAAGTTTTGCTATTGAGACTATCCTCAACCGCATTTCAGTAGGCATTTTTGGAAATCTTTGAAAATAAAATGGACTTAATTAGCTGGGCTGAAGTGGAACTAACACATTTATGCATATAACAACACAGGCACACATGACATTCTGCAGATAGGAGATGACAAGATAATTTGGCTAGAGAAGAAATACACATGAGAGAATAATAATGGCTTGTTACAGGGCTTTGTCATTTTAGTCATTCTTTTCATAACTCAGTCATGGTCACACATGGGAATGGAGATGGATCAAGCAGAATTAGGGTGTGGATTCAGAATAAAACACATACTCTTCAAATAATAATTTACAGGAAGACAATGAAGTCACAGGAATGAACAAGATTACAGATCTGGGGGAAAAAAAGGCTGCTGAAAATTTTAAGTACATTATTTTTTGTCTTTGAGGATTAAATGAGGGACCTACCCAAATGCTTCAAAAAGAAGGCAAAAATACAACTCATACTAATATTTTGGTTTAAATTGTAAAATACTCCCACATAAAAACACTGAGCAAGTATAATGGAGTACTTGGGAGACTTATTGCTAATCATGTGGCTTCTCCACTTCATCCAGAGTGTGGCACATCTAGAAACGCAAAAAGAAACCCCTTTTAACAAGGCCTATGGCCTGTCTCTGAAAATACTTCAGGAAGTAAAACTTCATGTGTTTGAGTAGGTCAGAGACATTTACAAATTTTTAGGAACTGGGCCACATCAGCTGCAAAGACCAACAAGACTTTCAGTCTTCACATTTAAGCCAGCCAACACTTCACATCCTAACTTACTGTTAATAGCCACCAGCCAGTGAATTCATTGGCCAGTCTCTATTAACACTTGAATTAGTCCTTCATACATTTTAGTATGGAGGAGTCTTCATTTTCAAAGCAGTTGTTGGTACAACCAAAGAATAAATATTTTTCTCCTGCTGGAATACTTCATCTTCACCTATGTCATCACCTTCCTCATATTCTTCTCTGAAGCTGGTTACCGACATACAAAAATTTTACTGCAGATCAAAAGATCTAAATCAGTAAGTCACTGGAGAATTTTAAATGATAAGCAAATTCACATTTCTAAAGTGATTCTACCAATTTATTAGCAATGCTAGCTCCTTTTCCACAGTAGGGGAGGTAATAACAAAGCCTTGTTGTTAAAGGGCAATGTGGTATCTTTTATGTAATGGCTTTTTTTCATTTGTGGTGAAGTCATTAAAGCAGCACTATATCTTCTTGAGGCCTCAAACAATAATCTGCATTAAATCTCCTGTGCAAGATTAAGGACAGTAGTTCACCAGAAAAATAAGTATCTCTTCTTGCTAATGGCGATGGCCTTCTAAAAATCATTAAACTGTTCTAAATTGGTGATGACACAACAAAGCAGAACTGTTTAACTTTCTCCAAAGCAAAGAAAATTCATTTCCCTTGCAAATACTTCTTTATTCTAAATTTGTCCAATCTGGACAACCTATATCACATATGGCACGTTTCTCTTACGAAGTTGCCTAACTTCCATTCTCCCATAATCATCAGGCTTGAATTTAGCATCTTGCAAAATCAGGTTGGTAAAACTTTGAATTCACTGCAGTGACAGGCTGTAGCTTCTGGGTCATGCCTACCACTCTGCAGTCACAGGACTGCAGGAACACTAAGCCTGGTGCTTCAGGCATATTGAAATACAGACTTGAACTCCAATTTCTTACCAGTCTAAACTAGAAACCTGTCTGTTTTGCAGTGGGAGTGGCTCATACAGCTTCGTTCTTCAAGGCCTATCCCAAAATTTCAGCTGGACTACACTTGCTTCTTTTGCTTATTCCTTCTCCTGTGTTTTAAATTCACATTTGCTTGCTCTAGATATGCAACGCTTCTGCAGCATTAGGAGAAAGATGCTATTTAAGATTACTTTTTAAAACTGCTTTTCACAGATACCAGCCCAGTTTTGAACACACAGGGCACCAGAATACAATGTAAGAACACACAAATCATGACACAGAACAAAACAAAACAGTATCCTAGCATGTAAGGCAAAGATCCTGGAGCTCAAGAGAGAAATGGATGGGGAAGCTGATAGAGAACAACATTGCCTACGCTTATACTAGCAAGTAAAAAGAGTGAGAATCCCAACAGGAAATGCAAAAGCAACACCAGAATAATGGAATGATTGCCTAGCTTGGTATTAAAAATACATCAGAAAATGCTAGTGGGTTCAATAATTTGCTCTGCTCTCGTTTCCAGCTACTTCCTGGGCGCTCTCTATTAGCCCTGCAGTCAGTGGACCACATCAGGTGAGGACCAGGTTACCCAACGAGATACATATATTGTGTTAACTAGTAAACACATCAGATTATGAAACAAACTGAATCCTTGAAATATAAACGGACTCAAATGCTGCAGTCACATTATCTGCTGAAGTAATTCACCTAGCCAGCACTTCACACGTAGCATCACTGTGGTTCTGAAGCGACGATGTAGGCATTTAGCTTACCTCCCTTGTGGTCTTGGAGTCAAATCCACAATCACAGCAGTACCTTCTGGCTGCGGCTCCTTGCCAGTAATCCAGCACGGGTGCCAACTGACCCCGAGAAAATCTCTACACTTTTGCCTCCTGTACCTTACGTAATGCCTAAGACATCACAGAAACACGAAGGGGACTGGGTATGCTGGTCACCAAGCAGATTGTAGGCAGTACCAGTCTGCCTTCAGTCCTCTAAATGCACGCTATTGCCTCCATGCAACTGTGCAGTGTGCAATCAAACTCTCCTCCACGTGTTGCTCTCTCATCAGGCAAACACTTCATGAGCCAGGACATGCTGGAAGTCCCAAATGACACCAGATGCACGCAAACCCAAACAATAGCCACACGCAAAACCTGAGTTGTCACAGAAAATACCATATTTCGGGAATATGCCTGCAGTAAGGCCTTTTCTGTGAATCACACCTTGGAGTTTATTAATCACAAGCTACAGAGTTAATCAAAGCGTAACTAATGAGAAAATACCTTTTCTGGCTGATACATGGGTGCGCCCTGCTGGGAAGTTTTCAGTGTCCCTACAAGAAGTTAGAAGGCACATATCCCTGGAACCCACAACTAATTTAATCCTAATTGTAATAAAGCAATAACTGCCTTGTAAACATCTGTCCCCATAACACAGAGGACCTGCCAAGACGGGATTGCTTAGCTAACAGCATGTAGCAGTGACGCACAATTCCCAAGGAGGGAATCCCTTCGGGATCCCCTAAGCAGGGGGAATAAAACTCGTTCATTTCGAAAGCCTTAAGCCAGGTCTCGCTTTTGCCCTTGCAACATATAACCACTAACAGATATAAGCAGAAACAGCAAGACACAGCTGTCTTCTTACAGATTTTCAAGAAGTTTGCCTAATTTTCTCTGGTGTTAAGCATCCCAAATGATGGCGCTTTGGCCACTACCTTCAGAAAACTCAAAACACTGTCCTAGTTTTGCAAACGTCCATAGCAAAAGTCCTGTCTCCCTGAATACTCTGTGAAGTGCAATGGAGGTGCAACTCCAGGGCCTTCAAGGCACTATAGTAATAAACAGCTATTTCAAATTCATAATATTTGGATCATACTTTAATGCCCATTCCATTCTTTCCAGTTATTCATCTTCCCCAATAGCTTAACTCCTTTGGTAATCACAGCGTTCAAACACTTGTCCCTGTTATACCTGTAACATCTACATATTCAAAACAGTCTCTAAAGCACATGCTAAACATCTGTTTCAACCACCTTTTTCTCCGTAGTTTAAGTTGTTTTCTGGAAAATTGCCATCATAATGGCCAGTTCCTCTGTTAGTGAACCGGAGAATTCATTTTGTACTTATTGATTTTTCCCTAACGAAGAGTCATAAAGGTGTCAAAGAGTCCTGACCAGATACTGCTTAATTAGTAGCAAAGCACATAAAATCCCAAATTAACTGAGCTCTTTGTCCAAAGTCTCAGTCATTGTAAAAGAAAGAGATGACATCATTTTCCACTTATATAGAAGTCTGTAAAATTTTATTAGGAAAAAAAATAAGGAAATTAAAAAAAAATGTATTAATTGTTCATTTCTTTCCAGTTTCTAAGACATCAAATAGGTCTTCCAGCATCAACTCACACTTTGCCGAAGTACAGATTCTTCTTCAAGGATCCTGCAACATGCGTCACATATAGAATGTACTTTTAAACCAGACAAAAGCAAATACCAATATAACATTTGCTTTCTGAAGACTATAAAAAAAGGTCTGTGTTACATATAAAGACACAATGCAAAGCACCCAGAAGTTATTAAAAATTACCTCTAAAGGATCTGTCTTTCATTATTATGTTTCACACAATGGTCTTACATTTTTTTGTTCCCTCGAACTATGCTGTTCTGGTGTATCTGTTGGGGGTACTCACTTTCAAGAAGGCAGAGCGATGAGTAAGAACTCCATTAAATGTCAGGTTTTCTCTGCTACAGCCTCAACAACATGCTGAATAACTGCTGTCTCCTTGCAAGTCTTTCAGATTAAGTCATCCTGAAAGTTTACTCCCGTCTTTTCCATACCATTTAAATTCTAAATCAAAAAGTTGAGAAAGTAACAAGAGGAAGAAGAGCTAACTAACAGAAGTAGGCAAAAGCCCATCCCTAAACGCTAATAGCATTGCTTATCCTGTTAGGCACTCTGCTTATGGAAGCATCTGCCTTCAGAGATGGTTTCAGGTGGCTTGAATTCTTCTGGATAATATAAGATGTGCACAAGGGGAAAAAAAAAAGAATCTATTTGTGATATTACAGAATCTCTTCTTATGCCGTGAGGCAGCATTTCCATTAAAAGAAATCCTACCATGGTAATCTACAATCCCTGATTTAAATACTACCACATGTAAAAGAAAATACCCCTCAGCAAGTCCAAAAACTCAGTCTCTCATTTTTCTAAAATCTCTCACTCCAGCACTGAACACTTGCTCTGCAAAAAAATTAAAAATTCTTTTCACAATCTCTGTCCTGTATTCAGCAGTCTCTGAGATATTGGCTGAAGCTTCTACCCCTCTTACCATAATCATAAGCATTTATATTCCACAAGGAAAAGGACAGTTTTGAAAAAAACAGAAAATGGAGTAGAAAAAGTGTATGAAGGATGAAAAAAAACCACAAGGCAAATATCCAAGAAGGCAGAATAGCATAAAAACGTACGGGTCTTAGTAGATACATGAATTCAACTTCTTTGCTGTAACCCATTACTCTTTCTGTTTTTTTAAATTGGACCCTTTTTGTAATTGTAAAATTGCATCACAGAAAGCATCTGCATTATCCAAGTGTCTTCCATAGTTTTATTCTGTGCTCCCAACAAATGAGTCTAGACATTCATTGATCTTTCCCAAGAAAATTAGCTCCAAAATGGTAATAGAGAAAATGACGATACAATGGGAGGGATAACTAACCACGGAGATGTCTGGAAACGGTCA
Organism: Struthio camelus; assembly: GCF_040807025.1. Classification (NCBI taxonomy): domain Eukaryota; kingdom Metazoa; phylum Chordata; class Aves; order Struthioniformes; family Struthionidae; genus Struthio; species Struthio camelus. The sequence goes on along the minus strand of NC_090942.1, from coordinate 178,103,188 downwards.
GCAGCATGCTGAAGAGTCAAGCGACACAGAAACCTCTGCTTACCCCTTGTTCAGATTCCAGCAGCTCTGTTTTGACTCTAACTGCCGGCATCCCATCAAGCATTAACATTCTGTTTTCAAAGGCGCTGATGTCCTAAGGCAAAAAAGGAAAAAGTTAATAAAAAAAATGAAGACAAATATTTGGCTTAATTCATTAATTAACATCTATAACAACGTAGGAGTAAAGTAAATTTCTTTTAATCAATATGAAGCTAAGTGAAGTTAATGAAGATGTTGTGATATTAATTTCAATCAGTCTATCCACAACATGGCCTTCATTAAAGGAAAGGAAAGGTGAAGGGGAAAGGGAAGGGGAAGGAGAAAAATAAGGGGAAAGGGAAGTCTGGAAATGACTATCCATAGTCCTGCTATCAAGCTATCATGAACTATACTTTCAATTAACCTTAAAAGAAAAGTCAGTCTTTGTAAACAGGAGAAAATCATCTCTAATCATTATTTTTTTTTACTTGAAACTAATCACACGTATGCATGTACATAAGGTCCTTGCTTTAGGGCTGGAAATGGTAGCAGTGATGTCAAAAAAACTTCATCTTTTTAAAAATATGTGTTTAGGTGTATTTGATTTCAATCAAATCATTCATAGTTCTATATTATCTAGAAAATTCATACACTTGAATTCAGAGAAATTTTATTGATGACCTATACACCCCCCTCCCGTTGTCATGCATCTTCCACAAATCCTCAGAATTCAAATCATTCAGGAAGAAATGAAAACAAAAGTAAAAACATCCTTGCAGTGTTATAAAATATTTATTAAGATTTCAAACCTGAAACAAGGTTTGCAAAACTGTACTTCCCTCTATGAATATTCTTATTATGAATGTCTTGTTCCACTATTGCTTGAGCATATTATTTTTCAGGAACTTAATTACTGCAGCAACTGTTTTTTCCTGTATATTCCTTTCCTTTGTTTTTTCCCTTACTTTTTCCTTTTTCCCTAATTGACATAACTTATGCTAAAAATGAGGGAAAATAATTCTCTCATTCTCCAATACAGTGCTGGGGCAGAGCAACTAACCTTCCTAAAATTCCCACTGGCCTCACTTGGAGCTCATGTGTTAAAGCACAGAGAGTTAGGGCTTGATAACACAGGACAGACAGGAACATTGACAGTAAAGTGGCCAGCAAATGCAACAAAAGGAAAAGGAGTACATTTCCTTTAATCTTCCTAATAAAATAGTCGATCAAAAGTTAGAAAAGCTTAAACTTCTATGCAATTCCACACTAAACTCATTTTCAGCTGAACATTTCTATGTTCAAATATGCACAAATGAAGGCAACTTGTTATGAAGTCCCAGTCCATGTTAATGTTTCCACTGTGTTATCTAGTGTATTTTAGCTTGCCACAACACAGACCAAGAAAGAAAAAAAATACTGTTTTAACATCTTTCTGCCATTCATTTTGCACACCTTGATCTTTATTAGGCTTTTGAGGGGATGGGATGGCGAAAGAGGGAATATGATTACACAAAACAGCTCAGTGAAACTGTTCCAGATTTTAAATTCCTCTTCCCAGCAAGGGTAGCGTGTTGTTTACTTATTAGGAAGGGAGCTCCTGTCCCAGGGCATCAGTGCACTCGCTGCACTCGAACGGTCTGGCCGCGCGGATTCACCGTGGTTTTGGTTGGAGCCACAGCAGGAGCCCACCTGGCATTTCCAAGCTCTGCGCCCTCATTCTGCAAAGCAAGGAAGTCTCCTTACTTCCTTGATTTATAAGCAGTGCAGTTGAGTTTTACAGCAGGATCAGGAACATAGTGTAATAAAGCATCCCTCAGGCTGTTTAGCTTGTAGACAAAGAAGGATGAGCTGATATTGCTTCATATCCCCGAGGAGGTCTTACCCGAATGGAAAAAGGGAAGAGGTAGCCTTGCACAGGAGGCACAAGCAGGAGCGGGGAGGGAAGACAAAGAGCGATTCAGGAAAGGCAGGTTTAATGAACTGTTCGAATCTGATTAGAGGCTAATGTCCCTTTTAGTGCTTTGTACCAATTTACAGCTGATATACTTGAACCATTTTTCCCCACTGGCTGTGATAAACTCATTAGTTTTAAAAATGCAAGCTAACCAGAGTCTTTGAAGTTTAAAACTGATAAATCATGAAAACCCGACTAGTTCATGTACCATTTAACACATTTACATTTAACTAAATTTTCAGAGCACTCGCTTCCCCTTTTGTGGTCTAAAATCGTATTTCTTAAAAGCAGCACTCTGTCTTTTGAGTGCTGGTCTGAAGAATGAATAGAGTGAATAGTCCTGGCTTCTGGGTCATTTATAATTCAGAGCAGTAATAATCACAGAGGTAGATTCTTTCCAAACTATTTGATCCCTTCGCATTTATAACTGAGAGGACATTGTGCAACACATCTCGGGGAGTCCATTGCCTGGTAACAGCCAAGTAGATCTAATCTCTGTGTTACACATACGCATGGAATGTTTAGCCCAATATTCACTCACAGGGCTGATCTTTCAGAACTGCTCTTTCCTGCTTTAACAAGCGTTTGCTCTACAGTATGTTCAAAGCCATTCAGCAAATAGAACATAATTGTTGAGGTTTGCATGTAGTGTGTAATCAGCTAAGGAAAATGGGCTTGACTCAGCCCCGTAGGGGCACGGGGGTAAACTGAGCTCCCTTTGGAGCTGCTCCAGTCAGCCAGGCCAGATGGAGCATTCACACCTGAGTGAGGCCAGGCTGCTCCACTGTCCCACATCAATTTATTACACTCAGGAGACCCTCCACCAGAGACCGCCAATACCACGTATTGAGTTTGACACGTTTTTTTAGGTCATAGCCCTCTCCTGGCTCACTCAAGCCACCTCATACGCTGCGGCAGCTAACTGCCAGCTCCCTGGCACTGTATAGGGTGAAGGTGACCCGAATGTGTGTGCGATCTTTCATTCTCTCTCCCCCTGCCTCCCACTCCAATCCACCTGCTAGCCTCAGGTCACCCACCTGGGCAAAAAATGTAGCAGATGCACGTCCTGAACAGGGGACCTAACTCTGCATGACCTTATCAAAACATCTGTTCCTCAGGATCAATAAACTGATCCTAGAAGAGATCAACATCTGTTCTTCCATGCCGTCATCTGGACTCTGTCTTTCATCACGTTTGGATATTTATCCTCTTGAAAGCATAACTAAAAGCACAAACCATACCCAGGTCGGCATGGGCAGCTGCTATAAGAGCAGTGGTTAGAGAAAACAGATAAGCTTTCAGGCTTACAAGCTCTTCTTCTCAGAAGCGATGGCAATCAGTCTAATAAAGAGGCTCTCTTCCCTCTTAAACGGCCTACATTTTTAATACGGCAACACTGCAACTGCAACTGACATATTTTTTAGGACCATGACTTTCCATTACAAATTTTAATCAAATCATCTTCAGCTACTTTTGAGGATGAGAAAAGGAACCACCCTTATCTTATCCTAGGACAAAAGAAATCTCAGCATCCTGTAGTGTTTATTTAATTATGACGGGTACAAATATGAAATGTGTTTGTGAGAAGGGCCATTTTGGTAATCGAGTGTTGAATTTGGCCATACCCTTGAGAATCACACAGCAAGTTTTTAACAGCAATATGGTGACAGCGTGAGAGCCAACTCTCTGCACTGAAAAGCAACCAAAGATAACCCACAAATTCACTCCATAATTTGTTTTAACCAGAAGATCACCGAATCGGATTTCTCCTGGTTGTCTCTCCCATGCTCCACATTTTTCATGTCTAGCTGCTCTGTGCCATGGCTAAAGCATCAGAAATGGAAATGATCCTCTCCCAAACTTGGCCAAGCTGTGATGGGCACTACCCTACACTATCCCAGATGCAAGCAGTGAGTGCAGGCTTAAGGAGCACCTAGAACCCAGATCTCACATTCCCTGATCTACAGTCAGTTAAGCTTCTGTGCAAGACAGTTTCCTTCTCCTGATTCAGCCCATGAATGCAATGAGGAGTAAGGAGTAAGTTCTATAATACTCTATAATATACAGGAGTAAGTTCTATAATTCTGTTTATTGATGTTGCTAATGAAAACAGACTTACTTGGTCACACTAAAGAACTGCATGCAGGCAACACATAGAGCCATAAGAACCGAACCACTGATGGGTCTAAACTTTTCCATGAATAATAAAAATGTTCAGCTGACAGTTCAGTGCTTCATGACAGACTAAAAATACTGCTTTAAGAGCTTACACACCTTCAGATTATTTTGCACCTATACACCATTCCCAATAGCCCTATCAGGGGGTTCATACAGCACTCTCACACCCCTCCGTTACTCTCCTGCAAGATTATGTATTCTGTGAACCATTTAATAAGCAATTCCTTGGACAGATTTTCTAAACAACATCAAACATTTAGAAAACCCCGTATCTCCACTTCCTTCTCGGTAGGATGTTCAAGACTTTCCTTAATTATTTGAATGATTTTCATATAATTTCTTCTTCACTTGAAAAGCAGGATTTCACATACGGTTGTATCAGAATTCTTTAGTGTTCTTCAAAAACTTAACATCAAACATGGCATGATCTCTGACATTTCCAAGTATCAGCTAGGGGAAGAATATTGTCAAATTCAACATTACATTTACAATAAAAAGTTTCAGGTTAAGAGGAATACGTTTGCATAGCTGAAAGCTGCGAGTAGACAGTCTTCCTGTCTCAAAGCTATGACTTACAATCTGCCTTGTCTCATTTTCCATACACTTTTACACAAGTTTTCTGCAGATACAGTTAAGTTCCTAATTCATCATCATGTTTCCAAATCCTCATTTTATGCTTCCAAAATTTTGAGTCATTTTTGCCAAAATACTGTTCTTGATAGCTCAGAAAGACTTCCAAATTTATTTTGTTTAAGTTTACTTTTACAGTTTTTATAAAGACATCTTAGATAAGTCACTGAATTAATCATAAAGTGGCCTATGCCACTTATATGCCTTGGCAATAACATTCCTTCATTGATTTTTCTAAATATGAGTATCTAAATTCATACTATTCTTGTATTACTATACTGAAGTTATCTGTCAATCAAAGCAACATATCAAACATCTCAGGGCAAAAAATTTAAAGTATTCATTCATTGCAAAGTGTTTCAAGATATGATGGATACTTTTAAGGATGTGACTAGATACGACTGCCAAAGCTTGAAATGTTTTTTTTCATAGATTCAACAGAGAGCAGAAGAATCACTAAGGTTACCATCTAGAATCACTACGGTTACCATCTCCTCTCAAGTGTAACAATCTCCACAGGGAGAGGAAGTCAAGGAGAATCTCCTCCATTCTAAATTCCCACAGGAAAGAATCATGCAATTGCCTGCTGCCTCCTGAACCCCTACGCTTGCTGAAGGCCTTCAGTTCCAAAGCCCTTTATACACCATACAATGAGATACGTTAGTCACTTAAAAGCAGTTATCTCTAGGGTGAGGCATACCATTTAACACGGCCACAAAATGCGTAACAGCAGTCTATTCAAAAAGTGAAGGAAACAAATATCTGACATAAAATCAAATTTATGTGGCTAGATGGTAATCACCCAACTGGGAATTCTGCCAGGGAATCAGGGTTAACAGTCCATGTCTTGCCATAAGATCTTCATCATATGTAATTATGTCTATAGCTGTGAGAAATGTTCATAATGAAAGCAGGAACTTGGGTAGTTCTGCATTTTACTCTGAACTTGAATTTCAAGCCAAACTCACCAGAAAAGAAAAGGATCATTTACACTTATTGATGCTTCATGTGAAACCAAAACAATTTCTTATAACAAAACAGGCTGAAGCCCTAAATTTCACACAGTTTTCATGTGAAACTGGGTGAGTTTGACTTTCGTTTCAGTTCAGCCCAGTTCAAAATGCATCTTACGTCTCATCTGAAAGACAAAATCTTCAACACCACAGTGATGGACTTCTGGAAATATGCTTCACATGACTGTAAAGAATAATTAACTAAATTAACAGTAAGGTTAGTTTTCACTAGTCTACATATCTCTTTCAGGTTTGCATGTCAGTCCTGAACAGAGGTCAGAATAGACCTAAATGCGGTGCACAAAATTCCATACATCACATGATGTGATAGGGAGACCATGGGAGGCGGGCAGCCAATGCATACTTTCTTCTCCTTTTACTGAAGACATGTATGGGCATCAAGTGATCAAGTACAATCACGGCTCTTGGCGTAGTAAACACGTCTTCCAAACAGGCCTCTTTGAGCGTAATCTCTTATTACAACCACGCACGCCAGTTATAGCCCAGACCTCAACAGCGGTTGCGACTCTATGCTGCCAAGGCATGAGGTGAAAGCACAGTGGTTGGCCTTCAGCTCACATTACTCTGCTGAGAGCCTCATCTCATACATCAGACCATGCCCTGCTGCTGTATCCTGCTGTTATCAGTACAAAGATGGAGCCTAGACCCTTACAAAAATACTAACAATTTTACAGACAGTAGGTTTCCAAAAGCAGTTAAGCAGCCAAGTCTCAAAGGATGTAACTGGAGTACTGTGTCCAGTTCTGGGCTCCCCAGTACAAGAGAGACATGGCGCTACTGGAGAGAGTCCAGCGGAGGGCTACCAAGATGATTAGAGGGCTGGAGCATCTCTCCTATGAAGAAAGACTGCAAGAGCTGGGCCTGTTCAGCCTGGAGAAGAGAAGATTGAGAGGGGATCTCATCAACGTGTACAAGTATCTGAAGGGGGAGTGTCAAGAGGATGAGGCCAGCCTCTTCTCCGTGGTGCCCAGCAACAGGACAAGAGGCAATGGGCAGAAACTGAACCACAGGAAGTTCCATCTGAACCTGAGAAAAAACTTCTTCACTGTGAGGGTGACAGAGCATTGGAACAGGTTGCCCAGAGGGGTGGTGGAGTCTCCTTCGCTGGAGATATTCAAAACCCGTCTGGATGTGATCCTGGGCAATATGCTCTAGGTGACCCTGCTTGAGCAGGGAGGTTGGACTAGATGATCTCCAGAGGTCCCTTCCAACCTAAACGATTCTGTGATTCTGTGATTCTGTAACTATATTTTAATTTCTTAAATATTCTTACAAATTTACCTCTAGGTAAAAAGTTCAAATCCGGACAATATTCAATGACAGAGCCAGGGGCAGAACCAAGAACTCATGCTTTTTAAAGTCTTTGGGGTTTGTTTTGGTTTAAATTTGTTTTAGCAAATATAAACTAAATAAATGGGGCCAGCTTCCAGGTGACACAGCAGCGCAAGGAGAGGCCAATCTGCTAATTCTCAGACTCAGCATGCAAACCTGTCACCTTACACCGCTTAAAATCTCTTTACATCAGTTTAGCTTTCCTGTCACTTTTATCTGTCTCTGTAAAGCATTACTCATCATTCACGTAGTGTTTAATTCTGATATGATATGTTACAAGCTACTTTAATTGTACCACAGCTGTACATTTAACTTTTACCAACAGTAATGACTTCACTGTCTTCCTTCTAATACAATACTCACAGAATAGGGATAAGATTTTTTTAAATACTAAACAGAATCATTAAATATTTGTAGATTTTATCTCATACTTAAAAGCCTAGCTTAAAAAAAATAAACAATCCTAGCCCCTCTCCCCCCAAAAAGAACAAAAGGAGAGGGCCAAAAAAGAGCTCTCTCTTCAAGAAAAAGCCATATACTTAAGAAAAAGTTAGCTTCAAGGAAACATGCATGGCATTTATCTCTCTATAGGAATTCAAAAAAAAAATCTCTTCATAGCACTTAATGATGCAAAACAATAAAAAAGAAAATGAAACTATCAAAAACGTATAAGGTATAGACAAGTACTGAAGATTGCTATCAAGTGGATAATCATGATTGTTTCAAAGAAAATCTAATAATTGACCTACATTCCCATCTTTCCTTGACCACAATTAACAATCAAGTGGTTCTCAAAAACTACTTCTCAATATCCAAAGGGGTTTTCTGCTGTTTTATGTCAGTCACCTCGAGTTGGAAGAGGAGTCTGAAAAGTATGAGGCTTAATATTTGAAAGGAAAAAAAAAAAAGACTAGGACAGGTGAACAGGGAAATGTAAAATTTAATCCTGCAAATATTGCGTTTATACAATTTACTAAAAATATACTACTTAAAGGTTAGCATTACTGTTAGGTGGGCTGCTGCATCAAGAATTAAACTGCAGAAAAAAGATTATAAAAACACTTGCTAAGAACAATTTCTATTCGGTCAGATTTTTCATTTAACAGGTCCCCTTTCTTCTCCTTTTACTGAAGATTAAAATGGAGGTTTGGATAATCAAGAAGTCTCAGATTACAATGTGCTTTCAATTAACCTCCTCTTGATGCTAGCAATATGTGACATCCACAGGTTGTCAGGGGAGTAATTCTGCTATCCGATTTTTTTTTCCTGTATCTGTTAATTGTTTAAATTGTGGGGTTTTTTTCTGTAATTGCTGAGCAAATGCATGTAGAATGGCACTGCCCAGGAGCTTACCAGGAACTACACAAGTGACCAGAGTTTTACTCTAAATCCTGCTTTTACCTGCTCTGGCAGAAAAATGAGCTGTGTAAACTGTGGGGAGCTCGTTGGCATACTTTTTCCCTCACCTGCTAATATGCAAAGTCCGCTTCCATGAAGACAGGCACAATATGGGCCCTGCACACTGGAGAATAAAGGGAGCATTTAGCATGTAAAAAGTAGCCAGTTTAATCCAAAATTTTTGTCCGAGATCCTGTGTGGCAGGCCAAATGACCCAATATAGTTCTTCTTTGCCAGGAAGACAAGATGCAGTCTACTGGGGTTGCTCAGTTATGTCATTCCCTGCAGCCCAAAGGACCTGTCACCTCCAAGTGACTGCACCTTCTGTTCTGCCACTGAAAAGTCCCCAAAGGAGTTGTGAACCAACCACGGAAAAGGTTTCAGAGGCCTGGACATCATCACTTCCTCCTTCAACAGTCACCCTTAAATCAAACTGGCCCATTCCATCTTGGGTTTCAAAGAAAGCAAATCAGCTACAAACAATACTGCATGCCCAGCTGGAGCTGCAGAGCACAAGTGGTCAGTGTGTCATGCCAAACCCTTTAGCTCAGTGAGAAAATTTTTATTCCTGCAGATTCCGTGTTTCCTTCCTGAGGATGAAATATAGTTATAAATTGATGAACAACACCAAAAGCTGATTTCTTATAAACCACAGACATTATAAAATATTTTGTCTTAGCAAGAACACTGTAAGATAATGTAGTCATTAAATAAGCTGAGTTCCCTTTGAGTTAGGCCACAAAAACGTTAAGAAGCTGATACTGCTGTTAGGCAACAGAAATGATTTCTAACTCATCTGACAGCTCCAAAGTATAAGCAGAAATGAAAAGCTACCAGGACAAGTCAGCTTTCTCCTGTTTGGTCAAAAAAGAAAATTCAGTTAAACCTTATTTTGATTTCAGATTTCACTTTGTTCACAGGTAATTTTTGAAAAATTATTCTTCTTATTAAAGGGAGACCAACATATGACACCTGTAACAGAATATACTGTTCACAAAACTTGGTTGCTTCTTTCCAGGTTGCTTCCTGAATTGCCAGGTTCAGAACATCAAATTTATTCCAGCTGTGAGAAGAGGAGAACATGCTTGCATGCAACCCCAGCAGAACACCAGGTATTCTAGGACACATCCGTGAAAAGTATACCTCATTCGCACAAGACCTCACAAGTCTGCCCTGGCTCAAGTGCAAAGTCATAGATATGATAAGTCATAAATGGTGAAACTAAAAATATTCTTTCAAGGGTCCTGCTCCATCTGCTAGGAAGAGGTCTAACCACAACCTTCAACCCAGTAAACTCCACTGAAGCAGAACAACGCCAATAATGTAGATTTGTTCTGTTGCCAGTATTTGCAAAACTGAGAATAAATATCATGTGATTCATGCATATGCCAAATCAACAAAGGAATACTTTAAAAAAGCTGAATGATTGCATGCTTAGAAGAGAAAATCAAATTATTTGCCAGAAGTTAAACATTAGCTCATCACCTTTCATTGCACCTTTTGCACAGTACCATACATGTATGTAGAAGTATGGTAATTCCTTCTATAGCTTTCTTGCTGTAGAGGAAACAAACTGCTTATTTTGATATTTCAGAAGAACGGGTGTATGTGCTGATGAAACTCCCAAACTGCAAATGTTTAACTTCCTGTTGTGACCTCTGTTTCGTTTAATATCAGTTACAAGTTTTCCCACTGGCTTCAGTGCAGACTCAGAACATATTAATACAAAAACAAGTCAAGTAGCATTCATTAGTTTTTTTTAAAAAAAGGTGAAATAGTATCATTGGTTTAGTTAGTGAATGAATTACAAAGCATTCCAATTCAGGAAAGTGAATGAGAATTTGTAAGTATCTGCCAAATGCTCAAAAAATTGTCTAGCATAACGTATTGCTTGTAGACTGCTAACACCAACTTCTAGAGAGTCAGGATTACCAGGCCTGCTTGCTTACATGATGTATTTTCTTACCCAAGATAGGATGTCCTAAATGCTTATATGGGAGAATAGAAAGCAGTCAAATTGAATTCCACATGGAATAAATTATTGTAGAATTAGGGACCAGTTTGAAGGCAATTCTAATTAACAGTTAACAACTTCTAATCAACAAGTTTCACATGCTGACAACATGCATTTCCTAAGGATTCTAAGAGAAGCTGTGACTCCTCAACATATTTGGAAAAAAATGCATCACCTTAACAAAAATTATTGCCAACAATTAAAGTCACTATATAACTTTGAGATTAAAGTAGTTTCAGTAACTACAGGTATTGCCATTAAAATGACTGAAAAATATCAGAAAAAAAGATGCAGAAGTAGCATATACAGCATTCTGGTAACAGACACTTGAACTTTCATTATATTATCCTTAAAATCCAGAGATATCAAATTTTCTACATAAACACAACCAGAGCACAGGACTGGGTACATATAATAAATTTAGGATTATGAGAATAAATACACAAAAGCGTGTCTGGGGGGAAGAGAAGATAAGTAATTCATTTACAATATATCAGTTTAGAGCATGAAACACCCTGTAACCCTGAACAAAATTTGGGAACAATGACCACGACAGCCAATGTTTTTTTTCTTAGGATCACTGGATAATTCAGGCAGGAAAGGACCTTGGAAGGTCTCCAGTCCAATGTCCTGCTCACAGCAGGGCCACATCTGAGGTCAGATCACGTGGTTCAGGCCTTTGTCCAGTTGGGTCTTAGAAACCTCCAAAGTCTCTGGGCAACCTGCTCCTTGCTTGACTGTCCTCATCAGGGAAAAGGGTTTTCCTCATAATCAGTTTGAACCTCCCTTACTTCAAACTATGGACATTGTCTCTCATCACTGTGCCACGTACCACTGCAACAAGCCCAGCTCTGCTTCCTTGCTCACCTTCTTGCGGGTACCAGGGGCTGCTGTGAGGTACCTCGGAATTGTCTCTTCTCCATGCTGAACAAGCCCTGGTCCCTCAGCCTCTCCTCACAAGGCAAGTACTCTAGTCTCGACCATCCTGGTGGGCCTCTGCTGAACTTGCTGCAGTTATCGATGACCTGACTGTATTGGAGAGCCTAAACCTGGATGCAAAAATCTAGACGTGATCTAACAAGTACTGAGCAGATGGGAATAATCACTTCCTTTGCTCACCTGTCTGTGCTCCTGTTCATATGCCCCTCAATGCTGTTGGTCCTCTCTACTGCCAGGGTGCACTGCCAGCTCACGTTCAGCTCGCTGACCTCATGACCACAAAGCCTTTTCCACAGAGCTGCGCCCCAGCCCCTCAGTCCCCAGCCTGGATCGCTGCCACGGGCTCTTCCTTCCCGGGGGCAGGACTTCGCATCTGTCCTTCTTGAATGTCATGAGGTTCCTGTCGGCCCCTTCCTCCTACCTCTCTGGGTCCGACTGGGTGGCAGCCTTGCCCTTGGGCTTATTGACCGGGCCCCCATTCAGTGCAGTCTGCACAGTTGCTGGGAGTGCAATGCGTCACCTCCTCCACGTCACTGATAACAGTGTTGAACAGGACGCGTCGTCCCAGGACGGAGCCCTGCCGTACTCCTCTTGTTACTGCCCTGCAGGCAGGGTGCGACTAACTACGACTCTCCGAACCCAAGCACGCAACCAGTTTTTCGCCCCGCTGGTTGTGCGCCCCTCCAGCTGATAATGTCCTAACTCGGACACAAGAATGTGGTGGGAGACAGGGTGGAAAGCCTTGCTGAAGCTGAGGCAAACGATACCCACTTCTCTCCCCTCATGCACAACTCCAGACATCTTGCTGCGGACAGCAATCCAGTAGGCCAGGCATGATTTGCCCATGGCGAATGCAGGCCGACTGCTGCCAGTCATCTCCTTCATGGGCCCAGAACCAGAACCTCAGCCTTCCCTGAGGACTTGCTGCAGGATTTTTCCAGGGACTGAAGAGAGGCTGGCCAGCCTGTAGGTCCCTAGATCGCCCTTTTGGACTTCTGTGAAGACGGGGCGCGACGTTTGCTGTCTTCTAGTCATCGGGTTCTCCCACAATCCCCATGAGTGTTCAAACGTGGTGGAGCATGGCGCTGAAAGGGCATCGACCAGCTCTCTCGACTTGTCCGGGTCGAGTCCTCTCAAGTAATCCCTGCCTGGATGCTCAGGCACAGCTGCGGTTCCTCTCCTCCTTCAATCCTGTCTCTAAGCACAGAGACTTGGGAGAAGCCCTTGCTGGTGGGGGCTGAGGCAGAGAAGGCACTGAGCACCTCAGCCTTACCTGTGTTTGCTGTCACCGAGTCTCGGGCCCCATTCAGCCATGGGCACACACTTTGCTTGCCCTGCCCTTTACTACTAACGTGGTGGTAGAAGCTCTTGTTGTTGCCTTTGATGCCCCTGCAAGCCTGAACTGCAGCTGAGCCCTGCCTTTCTCGGCCCCATCCCTGCCTGCCTGGGCAGGGTTTCTGTGTTCATCCTTTGCAGTCTACCCCTACCTACCTGCACCTCCTGCTACACTGCTTTTCAGTGCCTTTCAGTCCAGTGCAGTTCCCCGCTTATACAAGATGGTCTCCTGACAAGTTGACACGTCTACTTGTCTTATGAGCTGGAAATACATTCAAAAACAACTGGACTTGCCTTCTACAAATTTGTCTATCAAGAGCTATTAAACACAAAAATATATATGCAACCTCTGGCTGGGAAAGTATCTGTGCCCTAGATTTTTTATAACCTTGGAAGATGCCCTGGGGCAATCCCATGGCATACACTTTGTTGCATCCTTTCCCTTTGCATCCATCTGTTACTGGTTGTTGTTAGAGAAAGCATACATGATAGATGTGACAGATAGATCTGACAGAAAATGGCCACATTTAAGTTCTTTTTTTTTTTTTTCTTAAAGCATAATACATGTCAACAGCATGAAATCAGCTGTAAACCACTGGATTCCACAATCAAGATTCCCACTCAAGAATGAACAGTCAGATAGAGAGAAACAGCTCTTAAGGATCCCTTGCATTCTTCTATGAAGTACCTGGTACAGATCACAGTCACTACGTGAATTATGGCAATTCTGTCTTTCTCTAGCAAATTCTCTCCTTGTGAATTATTTTAGAGATGAATGAGATTGTCACCACACAGCATCTACAGCTTAGCATGGACTTCAAATGATCCCTCTGGAAAGATGCAGAGCCCAGTTCTTTTGTTTCGCTCAGTCATTACTTTGTCACTGAAAATGCTGTAATAGAGCCTGTCCATGTGTACCACCACTCCTGGGATTTCATGCAAGCTTGTAAAAATTACAGCAAAATGATAGTGTCTGGCAAAGCACCAGAAAGTTTGGAATTATTATTCTCATAGAAATATAAAAGAAATACTACACCAAACAATACAGTAAATCATACATCTGTACCTGCTGTTGAATTCTAGCCTGCATCAGAGGTGCTCTATGTAAATGCATTTGATAGAATTGAGCATGACTGCTAAATGTGCCCCTGCTGTGTCTTTAAATCCTCATTAGTGTTCTTTAAGTCAGTGCACCTGATTATACATTGCACAGCAGGAAGATCTAACAAAGTATTGTTATTTGTGTTATCTTTTTATAACCTAGCATCACATTCCCATTAAAAATGTATAGTGACCTTACCCATGTCAAGGCTTTCAAGAAATAATGCACTGAGATAATTGGTTGTTTGGCATCATACACAGTCTTTATTGTGTATGTCAAGCCCTGAGTCATACTAATATATTTAACGTTTCTCATTAGGACATAATAGGAAATTGTGCCTGTATAAATCACATATTTATTCCCAACACGTGGCTTAGTTACACTGTGTAAAATAATGAAAACGATTTCCTGTCCACACTAGCTATGTCTCACATAGAATAAAATGCTTTTATTAGATTTATTTTGCACCACAAGATCTGGATGGGTTAAGCTGCTAATATTTTTAGAGCAATGATTTCTGCATAGGCATACAATGTGATGTGTACTGAAATGTGTACTGTGTCTTTCTGAAGCAATTTAGACTACTAATATTAATAACGTGATAAACTGTCTCCATCGTCATTCTGGATACTGAAATTCAATAAACATTATTAAAATATTCTAACCACTAAAATCACAGCCACAGTGGTTTCAGCAGCAGTGCTGATCAGACAGTAAGTGAGGCTGGACACAAATCTGAACAATAATTTCCTCAGTCAACATAGATGATTCACAATAACGCTTCATATGTTGAAAGCTCATGCCAAGCCACTGGTTCACAAGTGTCAAGATAACTCTTTCCAGAAAATATACCTTTTCTGAAAAAATCGCTCCTCATAAGACTTTGGCTGAAAGCACTTGTATCAGCTATCCAAAGCATGCATGTGCATGAGAGATATCTCTTAATTTTTTTGTGATGAAAAGCATCAAAGCTACGTCATTGTTGGTGCTGTTTTTTGAGATACCCATCCCCTTGCTCAGAATAATCAACACAGAGCCTCTACCAAACTTCTGGACTCTTGTTTGTATGTGTATGCATTAGGTATATGGATGTACACTTTATACTGTCTGAAGACACTAATAAATTCTGCATTTCCAGAATTACAGAAAAAATATATAGTAATTCTACTTCTTGTTCTGTGACAGGAGTAATAAATTATCCACTATCAAGAGAAAATTATGAAAGTTTGACTATCATCATTTATCGTTAAGTTTAAAACAGTCTCTGAAATATAACTCAGGCTTTTTTTTTTTTTTTTTTTTAAGTAATGACTGCATTCTCTGAGGGATCATTCGTCTGAGAAGAAGTAGGAATCTGAATTTCATTTCAAGCCGGAAGAATGTTTCCTGGTTCAATAGATTACGTTTATTACTCTAAAACACTAAATTGAGGAATAACCTGAATACACTAAACCTGAAGAAAATTATACAGCTGATCAGTTCTGAAGAACTACTAGATTAATTCAAGAGATCATTGCTAATACTGTTATGACTATATCTAATTATCAAGCCTTGCAAAATCCTATGTAGGCAAGGCAAATCTTTTAAAATAGATTAGCAAATAATCTTTTACATTTTTGTCACCATCAACTACCGTAACACTATTCTAAGGTCAGACATGGGGGTTGCGTGGAAAATATTTGTTGTAATTTTGCAACGTTGATACTAGTTAAGTACTTTACATACTCACCATGTTGAATGGCCTGCAAAGAAGTTCGTAACTAGCTACCATGCAGGATTAAATCTTGTAACAGACCAGCTACCTGGGACTTCCCCAACGTTCAAAGCAGTTCAAGCTTATTCATACTTGAAATGCCCAGATTCACACCTCACTAGTTAAAAACATGGGTTCATAATTTTAAGTGTAATAAACACTCTTGAGATGGGACCTCAGGAAGACGTAAAGGAGCCAGACACTTAAATGATACTATAGCCCAATGAGAAGTAGATGTCCACTCCATTCCCCTTTAAAATTTTTCTAACTGTGGTAAAATTTTGAAAAATAAAGCTTTAGGAATTTTACCTCAATGAGCAGCAATTTAAAAAAACAACTATAACCAAGCTAGCCAAAACTTAGGTTCCTTAGCAAATGTAATATATCTCAACCACATATGAAAAACGATTTTTTTCCAACTGACCAGACTGCATGTAGGCATAAGCTTTTAAGTCATCTACCTTTGGATTAGAAATATAAGAGTTCTCTCTTAGATTGACGTATTATTTTGAACACTGTTTCTCCATACAACAATTCTATCAGGAACAAATGGAAAAATACACATGAAAATATACACATACTTCATAAAGAAGGGTAAGTTAGTGAAAACCAGGTCTTGTGGAATCTGTCATAATCGCAGGGCTACTCTGGACATTACAACCTTTTAGGATTCTTTCTGGTGCCTGTAAGCTCTAGCACTAAATAATTATGTAGTGTATTGGAAGGTCTAGAAGTTGCTTAAGTGTCACAAAGTGAACTCTTTCCTCACTTGCCTTGCTCATATCTTATGTGGGACTTTTAAAGTTGTTTTGGGAACAGTTAAAGACATTTTAAGTCACATATGCCTGGTGTGATCTTTTATGTATTTACTCTAAAGTAAAGCCCCACTTGGGAGAATTCCGAAGCACAGCAACGGAACAATTTCAGTGTTTTAAAACACTTTTTCTGACAAAAACAATTCTGTTTGTCATTATAAACATTCCATGGTCTCTGATCCAAGGCCACTATGAACCACCAGATGGACCCCAGTAAATACAAATGAGTTACTGTTTTGATGCCTTCCCTTGCATACTGCAGTAATCATTACTGATACAAACTTATGAGAAAACACAAAAATAAATAACAAGTCTGCTAGAAACCCAGCCAGAAAAAGAAACTCTGGTAAAAAGAAGATCCAACTTCATACTTCAACTGATAAATAATTACCACCAGCGGGAAGTAAATTTGGCAGAACTAACCCCAGTCTGCATCCTGGAATTAACAGCAGAGCATAGGCTATCTAGTAGCCTATCATCTGAACATCAACTGAACGTTGTCAGCCTCCACTGAAAATACATTAAAGTTTTTCAGCAAAAGCAGAAGCAAATCCTTCTCCCTGAATCCTACATTCATGAAATTGTCTCTTTTCCCAGTGATTCCCTCTGACAGAAACTGGTTTCACATTAGGCAAATAAAGGGTATGTTCTTCCATATAACACTGTATGATCAATTCCTTACCCATCAGATGCTTCCAAAAGAAGTAGCAATTGTCATTCGACTAATACAAAAGGATTCTCAAGCTGTATATAGCTCTTAGAAACTAGAAACTAAGGACATCATTCTCTGTTTTGGAAACCTGCTACATCCAATAATAAATCTTTTCCTTCAGGCAAATGTGGTAAATAGCCTTGATCATAACAAATTGTTGCTACAGATCAAAGAGTAATGGCACATTTATATTCAGAGTAAAATAATAGCCAAACTATTGCTTGAGGCCAAATACTCTGTTGAAAAGCACACAATAGGAGCTGGGTATTATTATTACCACCTCCTACATGTATTTCACCAACCAAAGCGGGTGAACTGGTCTGAGTAAATTAAAGCCTGAATCTTCTTAATGTTAATATAAAAACTTCTTTCTAGCATACACCCAATTTGAAATTATGAAGGTTCTAAAACTGTTGAGATTTCTATTATTGCTACTATAGAAATAAATAGCAGGTGAGCACACTTTATAAATGCCTTCCATATATTTAAATATGTAGTAGTTAAGATAATTACCCAGCCTCTTCTGACGCTTATTTTATCAAGCCTTGAATTAGCAGTAGATAGTGTATTTTTATTGTGCAGAAGTCATATTTTCACAGCGGTGCATGTTGTTTTTCATCCTCAAAGAGCTCTAAAAGTATTGAATAAGACGGTAAGATAGGTAAAAGGATTCACCTTATTCAAAAGAAGAATTTGACTCCTTGTACCTGAATAGCCAGGATTATATCAACTCTGACTCTCTTCTGAATATAAAAAGAGATTATCTTTGCTTTCTGCAGAGATCATGTTATTAAGGCAATTCACTTGTTCTACATTCTGCGATAAAATAAACTCTGCTGTCACGCAGCCTGCAGCTCCTATATCTCATCCATTATGTAAATCTCCAAAGAGTAGTTCAGCAAACATCATCTCAGTTCCACTGCACTTAAAAAGACTACCCTCATATCTAAGTTAATTTTTGTTAGGATTCCTAAGACCAATAGAAACTCCTTATTTCTCAATCTGAAAAAGATATTCTCACTATCATCTCTCTTTAAAGAAGAGTCCAAAACTAAACAGTTAAAGTCCAAAACTATACAGTTTTAATTTTAACTCAGACTCAACTCCAAATGTTTGGTTTCAGAGGGGTGCATGATCACCCCTAAAACATAAGAAAATCAAAAAGCACAGGAAACACCAATGGGAATTGTTTTGAATCTCACTAGTTTTAGTACAGTATCCTTTCTGATGCTGTTTGGTAATGCTAATACTGAATATTCCCATACTACTTAAGAATTTAGGCAGAAATCCTCTGCACGGTTACCTATGTTTGAAACCTAAGGCTTTTGTTTCCATTTGGGCAATGTCCAGATGTATATCACAGCTGACTAGCAACCATAGCTGTAGTGGACTGCTAACAAATTGAACTGAAATAAAAACAAAAAAACCCAAATAAATAGCAAAGTTCAACAGAAGGTGACAGCCTCAAAGCAGAAAATTTGCCCTTTCATGACTCATCACTGAATCTGTGAACAAGAAAGGCTTAATGCATCACCTGGAGTACATACAAAGTGCAGGGTGGGAAATATAAGAATGGGTCAAGATTTAGATTAATACTAGGAGCTTATTTTCTCATTAAAACACATGTCTTTCGTATATGAAAGACAGTATCCAGTACAATCATCATTCAGGTCTGTTAGTAGTGGGTAACAGTATTAAAATAACTGCCTTCTTATGTGTTATACTGAATTCTAGTGCATCATTCTGTGTCTTCATATAAGCAGAAGTGACAAACTGCCATTGTACGGTATTATTCTCTCCATGTCATGTCAAAAATACTAAAATCCAAATGCATTTATTTCTAGCACTAAGTGGTTTTTGCCAGATATGTAGGAAAAGGAAAACAGTAAAGCCTATGTAGTATTTCAATTTCTGGTTCAATGTATCTTAATCAGCACTGCTGAGCAGAACAAGAGCCATATTTTTTTTCCTTCTCATTGAGAAGTAAAGATTAACTCCAAAATGCAGTTAGCTGTGCTGCTTCATAATACTGAGAACTGAAAATTCCAGCAATATGAAAGTATCCTTATTTTCATACAAACACTTAAATCCTGATAACTATTGACCAGAAACAGGTCATTAGGAAGCAAGCAGAAGACACAGGCTCTCGAAATCCCTGATTTAAACTTATTTTCCTTGACGAACAATGTCCAACAGAACTGAACAGTATTCAGCTTCTTGGAAACATGAAAAACCAGAGAATATACATTTAAACATTTTTTTCCCATTAGGTACTTTGAAAACTTGTGTCATACTTCTGAAAATATACACATTAAAATGGTCTCGTCAAACAGCTTAGAAACTAAATGCCCTGTGCTTCTCTCTCTGGAGTGGCATAAATTTAGTTGTTATTAGAATTAGTGTAATTGTTCTTTAAGTGCTCTAGGAATAAAAGGTGAAATGAGCTAAGTGACTGCTCTTTCGCTCCCATGAGAACATGTCACTGTGGAGAACAGCTCAGACAGTAAGAGCAGCGCTGCTGGGGGATGCCTCAGAAACCCCTAGACTGCGGAGAATTAGTCCAGTAAAGTGAAGCTTGATGCACTCACAGTGTCAGCACCAGCAAGGTTTGCAGACACAGGCAATTACTTTTCTTATAAGGAGGGTTTTAGAGATCCCATGGGAGGAACTGCCTTCTGGAGGTGCCTGCTACCTATTGATTAGGGGAAGACTGGAGCCCTCAGCAGAGGGACTGAAGTTAAAAGCAACAAACCCAAGTCTTTGCAATCATGTTCCCTCGCACTCTGTCCGGTCACTTGTGACTGGTCCTCGGCAGGAGCATCAAGGATAAAACAGGAACCAAAACAGTTGGTTTGGCAGCACCACTAAATAAAGAGGGATGGGGTGCAATCCCAGGTGGTGGGTCTCTGGCCATACATGCTGCAGATTTATTAGGCTATGCCTACAGCAACAGGTAGAGCAGCACAACAGGAGGAGATCTGTTCAGTGAGACAGTTTTGCTGAAGACCCAATGTCCATACCATACGTATTTCAGGGGTTTACTTTGGGCTAGCATATCTACAAATTGGAGCATGTCAGGTATGCTTCTGGAGCACATCTCCTGGCTTAGTTTTATCCAACAGGCATCTCGCTTGCAGACTCCAAGGCCACACTACCAGGCAAAGAAAAGCACTTACAACTAGGAGAGTCACAGAAGCATGTGCCTGATCTAAACTAAAACAGTAATACAGATAACACCTTAAGCTCAATTTCTGGACTGCTCCAGCTGGCTTTCTCCAAAAATAAAACCAGCATATGGTTTAGGGGACTGACTATTCCGTGGAGTCCTAAAGCGTGGACCAATCTGTACCAGTTTAACTAGTCCTTCCCAGTCCTCCAAGACTGCCCCCTCAAACAATCGCACATACCCTCACGCCAGAGCCCCCAGTGTGCAAGATATACCCTCTATTTCAAACCATGAAAACACCATGCTGATAGGCCTCAGATTATTTCCAATATTTCCACTCCAATTATTTCTACTTTGAACTGAAAGCAATAATCATAATACTTATAATAATAATGGACAACAGGAGCACCACAAAGGTAAGTATGGCACGACACCTAAACTCAAATACTCCATACTCAGTAGTACAGATTCAGGCAATGTGCTCTGGAGGGAGATAACCTCGGCCAGTGTGCAGCAAGGACTTTGCACCACTCAGACTGCGGGCCACAGTTTACTCCTTGAAGTGGATGCATTCAGCAAGGCAGACAAAATATCTCCCGCACTGAGGCAGCAAAGGCAGAAGCAGCCAGAACTGAAGAAATCCTCATGCCAAATCCTAATACTGCATCATTATATAGTCCATGAAATGGCCTTTCAGAAAACGCAAACAGTCAGCTTGCAGTCTCTTTGCGTTACTCCCAACAGGCAGTAACTTTGTGTTTGCAACACCTCTTCCCTCCTATTCCCAGTACAGGAACGTTAACATAGTCAAGCATTTCAAAGTCCCAGAAATTTGAATGAAGGTCGTCTGTGTCTGCATTATAAAGCAATCTGTCCTTTTATGTTCACAGGCTAGTTTTTGCCAATCCTATTCTCAGCTGTCACTACAGTTTTCAAGGTGAAGGTTTTTGGGTTTTACCTCCCAAATAAATAAACCACAAAACAACTACAAAAAGGACCAGTTATAGGAACACCTTCATCACAGAAAGAATTTAAGCTCAGAATTTAAGCTTAGAAGTTTATCAGAATGTCAAGCAATCACAAACCAGGTCTTATAATCACCAGCAATAAGTAACATAAACGGTAGATGTCACCACATTTGCTACCTAAGATAGAAGATAACTATTAACTTTCAAAAGTGGTTTAAAAGGTACTCTACTGCATGGAGATACTTCAACAAGTGCCAGAGCAGACCCTCAAACACGGCTCTCATGTACATCCATGATTTGATAATCACAGACTCATTATCAATAGCAGTAAATCGGAGAAGCTGTGATCCAGACCATCACAACAAGAAGATCTACCTTTAGTTTTCAATGGCATTTAGTAATTCTAATAATATATGCACTGTGAAAAAAACTCAGATATTACAAGTATTTCACATTTGGGTTACATTTTGTCAATTCTACAGTAATTACATTTCTGAGAGCTTCACTACAAAGTTGGCCTTCTTCCTCTCCTGTAAATTACCTCTTACGTAAATATTGCCACCATACTTTTTTTGCAAATATCCATTCTTCCTGTTTCAAAACACGATTTAACAAATATGATTTTAATTCAAGAACTACTGCAAAGTCAATGCCGTTAAACCATCCCAGAGCTGTTTCAACGGGAGCACTGGGACACAAGTCATGCACGATCCTGCTGAGTAGCTACAGAGCTAGAGACTCTTCTTCTGATTCTTGAGAAATTCGCCTGGACAGTTCTCCACTGCCTACTTAAAAATGCAATGTTTTAAATTTATTTTAAACCACTGTTTGAAGCTTTCACAGAAGATAAAGCTTTGACAGGGAAAGGTTAGCCCTTGTGCCCACTTTAGTGGGCATCTTTGCGCCCACTTTAATTGTTTTTCTAAAGTTTGAGGGTGCAGAAAAACTACATTATCTTGAACCATTACTTTACATTCTTCTGAAATAACACTTCTACATATATATTTTCTTTCTGAGAGATGAATCTTAAAAGCAACCATTAAAACTTTCCGTAGATGTTTGCCTCCTGTTCCACACTGGGGCGAGGGGAGGGGAGGACATGAAACAAAAAGACAAAAGCCTCAAAATTATAATCCAACTTGGTCTAAACAAGGTCAGGTCACAAGCCAAACACTAAATACAATTAGGTCTTAACTCTGATGAACTGCTTTTATGTGTATATATGCGTGTGTGCTTTGGATACCCGCCCCAAACCAGCTGCTGAGGAGCACTGTGTAAACACACCAGAACAGTTGGGAAATGAATGGAACAGTGCCAAGATCTGAGACCCATAAACATGAAACCATTTAGGCTATGAAAGCAACTGCACAGCAGAAATCGAAAAAGAAGTGGTGTAGAACAAATTTTATACTGCTGTTAGTAAGGAAGCCTAATAGGAATGCTGAGGCCTTCCCAGAAATCATTTATTAATTTTACAATGGAAAAGGGAAAATGAATCAGTCCAAATGTAACAAAAGCGTGGGAAGCTGACAGGATTCATTGCAGGCACCTTAAATGCCTTTTTCTACTTGGAACAAATCAGTTTTGGAAATGTCCCCAGGAATTTTTCAGCCATCAGGACCAGTCCCAAATCTACCGCACCCTACCCACAGCTGACCTGAGACATCTCTGGGCCGAATCAGCAGTGACTGAGCCCCGCAGCTATGCTGCTCTGGATGCACATCTGTCAGAGCATGCCTGCACCCAGCAGCCCATCAGTCATGCTGGCACCAAATGACGAAGGAAGGAAGGGAGCAAGAGACAACACTACATGCAGCAGACGACCTTCACGTGGAACAGGAAAAGGAAGAAAATCTCTGCTACTCTTCTCTTTACTGAAGACAAGGCTTGGGAAAAAGAAAAATCAAGTTTTACTCTCTACTCACTCTACTGTTTCAGAATAAATTGTGTATTTTCAAGTGATTGCAAGTAAAATCTGCCCTCTGAATGTGACTGGCCTCTGGATAACAAATTGACTGCTATCTATTCATACTGTAAATATTCATTAAACACCTATCACCAATTGACTGTTAATGGACTGATCTTGATAAATGCTAGACAACAGATGAAATCAAAAGGACTTCATAGTCTCTGTGCCTTGCTGAATTTGGCCATCCGTCATTTTTAAGTGGTCATTTGTTATGTTGCTTTATCCAAGACATTTATAATCATAATGAATCGAGACAAAGCATCAAACTACAGCCTCTTTGCCTTAGAGTAATCTAAACTGAAAAGGACGTGAAAAACGGATGGACTGATGGCCAGTGCTAGATAACTCTCTGGAGATTAATATATTTTATCCTGTTGATGTTTCTATTCATAAGTGTACTCCAAGAAGCCACTGGATAATGTTAGATGTGAAAGACCATTTAGAACAGTCACTTCCTTTCAAGGAAAACTGTATTTGTGAATTCAGAGGGGAGAGCATCTGACAGTAATCAAACACATCACCACACTGCTACTAGAATTCTGCTACTTGTATGCTGACAGGATACACTACACAAATGAAAACATAAGAACTCACAGAAACTCCTTAAAATATATTTAATAAAAAAGTAAGTTAACCAATTATATCTTATCACTTCTGTTTTTTGGGGGGTTTTTTTGTTTTTTTTTTTTTGAAATCTGAAGTGGATGGATGAGCAGACTGTAGAATCATACGAAAATGTAGATTAGAAGGGACCTCAAAAGGCCAGGTGGTCCAAGCTCTTTGTCCAAAACAGGGCTAGCTCCAAAATTACCTCAGATTGCTCAGAGGCTTGCCCAGGCAAATCTGGAATTTTTCCATGGAAAAAAGATTCCACAAGGCCTTTGGGTAACAAAGATGCCACCACACCTCTGGGCAGCCTGTTCCAGCGTGTGGCCATCCCCAGTGTGAAAAATGTTTTCTTAAAGTCCAGTCAGAATTTTTCACGGTGCAACTTGTCTCCACCGTCTCTCACCCTTTCCCTGTGCACCTCCAGGAAGAATCTGGCTCCGTCACCCCCACAACCATATAACCATATACCATAACACTCCCTTAGGTAACTGAAGACAGCTGTACGATCTGCCTTAGCCTTCTCCGCTCAGGGTTGAACAAACATAGACCTCCCATGCACCGGCAGCTCCAGCCCCCAACATGCAATGCCCTCTGCATTGACAACATCCTTCTTGTATGGGGGAACCCAGAACTGGGTTCATTATTCTCAGAGGCCTCATGAGTGTCAAGCAGAGGGAACTACTTCCTTTGCTGGTGACTCACTAATGCAGCCCAGGATACTGCTGGTCTTCACACTGCAAGAGCGCACTGCTGGCTCATGTCTGACTTGTCCATCAGGACCCCCAGAGTTTTTTCTGTAAAGCTGCTTTCCAGTCTGTCAGCCCCCAGCCTGTACTGGTGCATGGGGTTATTCTTCCCCAGGTGCAGGACTTTGCATTTCCCTTTGCTGAACTTCACAATGTTCCTGTCAGCCCATTTCTGCAGCCTGTCGAGGTACCTCTGAATGGCAGCCCTATGCTCATTACTGCTGGACTCAGTCCTACATTTGCAAAGACTGCCAAACAGAAAGCATGTAATGAAATAACTCAGTACCCTCCCTTCCTTAGCTGCACATATTTTGCACAGCTTCCTCATGATTACTGAGGGATAGCATTAGTTGGATTTGTGCAGTACCACATACATAACCAACAGCTCAGATGACCAGTACCCTCCTACGTCTTGCTTTGCATGAGAGTTAGGAAAAGTAAAACAAGGGAAAAACAGAGGTACGGAGACTGGAATGAGATGAGCTCCAGAAAAGATTTCCTTGCATTGAGTCCCCGCCTCTAAATAGCTGAACCAGAATTTGCTTTTGGCTGTTTCTTAAAAGAGATGACATGCAGGTTACACTTGTGCGATAGAACTTTTCTTGCTTATCATATAGCTCTCTTCAGAAAATGAGCACTAACTTCCCAACACCACGGAATTCAGTTCTGCTCTATGTATTTTATATCGTCTTTTGAGCATTGCATTAAATAGCTTAGAACATCATTAGGCCCAACCAAATGAATTGCTCAGTACTACTTCTGTAGGCTATCCATGAAACCACAACATAAGAGGGAGTCTGCACCCAAGACCAATCATTAAGAATAATGCAGACCTCCCTTTTCAATCTGTGCCATCTCTTCTCCCCTCTGCCCTCTGATTTAGCTCTATTACGTCCTTTCAATCTTGCCCACTTCTTTTTGGCTCAAAGTCCAAGACTTTATGTTCCCCAGGACTGTCTGAGCCTGCTAGTTCCTCCCTGCTAGTTACCAATTTCCTTATCAGCTTCAACACTGGTATCTCACCTTCATAAATTTGCACTCAGTCATTGTACACTGGAAAATGTAAATATTAAATGTCAGACTGAATCAAGAATTGACTCTCGGGATTCAATCTCTGTTATTAAGGATCATGTATAACCATTGTAGGCTTACATGCATTCAATATACATGTATGCTATCAGGTTTACCTCACATTTCTTATTTTGCCGGCATAGATTCATCTGACCTCATTTTATGAAACATAAAAATCTATGTTCATATTTCTTTTAATAGTTGCATATGTGCTTAGTCATTTATACATAAAACTACATTTATATATATATTATGATATGGTCTGAGGTAGACCAACAAATAGCTGAAGAATACCAATAGAACACACACACATGATGCAACACAAGTTGATTACACTGCTAATGATATATCAACATACCCATGTTTCAAATAAAGGAAATATTTTGGCTTTTAAAAGTCGGTTAGCAAAGCAGCATGTTCCTAGTTCTACAATAAAGTAAAAGGCTTAAGTCAGATACTAGGTAAAATCTAGTCTCTTTCTTATTGGTGCCAGAACTTTTTCCTCTGATTTTAAAAGTGACCACAGAAGAGTCCTCTCCACCTCTATTGCTTAAGTTTTCTGGAATCAGTCTTCCCAGAAAAGCAATTTTTAGTTTCAGATTTTGAATCCTACCACTTACCCACTTTTTTTGTTTGTTCAACTATATAATCTAATCATGGTACTTTTCTGATCTAAAAGTAGAAGAGTAACAGTCAGACCCAGAGTACTACATTTGCAAAGATTGCCAACTAGAAAGCAAGTAACGAAATAATTCAGTATCCCCTTGCCTTAGCTGCACATATTCTGCCCTGCTTCCCCATGATTGCTGTGGGATGGCATCAGAAAGACAGGCAAGAGTGGAACTATGGTTTGGAATGAAAGAAGCCATCCTATTTGCCTATTCTTCCTGCCTTCTGCCATCACACTGCATTGGATCGAAAAAGCAGACCTAAGAACAGAGATACAGAAGTAACAGGGCTGCATCTCTTGTATGACGAAAGTCTTTCCTCAAAAACTTGGGAAGAGGCCACATGAGTCAAGAAGTCTTTTGAGTCTGCCTGATCTGAAAGTGCGCTCTCCTTTGCGGAGACCTGTAACCTTTTTGGTTACAACTGTCCCTCACAAGGATCTGACAAACCCTTAATGTTTTCTGCTCTGGTGCAATTTCCCAAGCCAAATACCTGCCACAGTCTACTAGTCTGACCCAGTTTCTCCTCAAAACAATTCTATGCAAGCCACTACCACACTATGGTAGTACTGCTCTGTGTTGTGCTGTTTTGGGGACAATATGAGGAGCACACTGTAACATACTAATATTCAGAGATAATTCACAGATAAGTAAGTGGGTCTTTGCGTTCTCTTAAACTTTCTGCTGGTAAAGAGGGCCCCTTTGTCTGTCTGTACAGAATTTTACCAATGCAATTCTGGAACACACAAGCAGAGTTTAAAAGGTATTGCTTTTTCACTCCACTATTTACAGGCAAGAGGTCTGAGCAGGGAAGTGTTTGCTTCCCCATGAAGTGAGCCTATCCCAAGCTATCAGACACTGGTATGGACCAAGCAGCTGTGGACAAGTCAGTAACCAAACCAAAGAAAAATTTGCTAAGACCCTGTACGCTAGTTTTAGCAGGCAGCAACTGCTGGTTCCTATCTGGTGGGCATATGGGTCCCTGATCTTGGAAAGAAATTGTATGCATTACTGTAGAGCTACTAACACTGCTCTCTCTACTTGGGTTTAAATTTGGGTTCTGGATCTTTGAGGTGTTTTCTGAGAGCTGTATATATAAAGCAGATATTCTATGGACACTTCTGAACCAAATACTGCTTTGTTGGCTGTTATTTCAGGAGACAGGATTCAATGACGCAATTGCTTCCTTCAAGTCTTATGCTCCTTGTGAACCACACGGTATCTAAAATCAGCATATCTACTACCTATTATAAACGCAAAAAAATCTAACCCTAGAAAGAACTATAATAAACTCTTCAGCATCTACCAAATCAGTTGTCAGTAAACTATAAATTTTTAATCCACTCTATATTGATATAACCAAATTTTCACTGAGATAAATAAGAATCTTAGCCCTACTAAATTACCTTGCTACAATGAATAGAACTATAAAATTACAATTCTGATGTTAACTGAGACTGCACTTTTGGAACATCTTAGTTGCTGCCCTTTTGATTGTTCCTATCCCTGAATGGGATTCAGGGAATGAAGAGCACTTTACAGAAAAAAGGTTTTCCATCATAACATGTCCCTATTTGACAGTCACCAGCAGAGTTTCCAGAACGCCTTGTCTCGCTGAATTGCTGTACCGTATCATGTTGTACTGTGCACTGTATTTGTCATTACAATTAGTTTGCTCTTGTGTAAACCCACAGGCATAGTCCAGGGACTGGTTAACATAGCATCCCAGCCAAAGTCTACAGTTCACAGTCACTAAAACTAGTCAGATCAACAGATGTCAAGGCCTACTCAATTTTATCATTTTGTAAAGCATAACAGTAAAGTCAGCAAACCACTGAGGTACAATAACAGTTTTGTTCTTTTTTTAACTAGCACAGAAAATGCATACGGCTGGACCAGCCATTTCTTAATGATAAGAAAACAAAGCACCAAGATACTTACTAATATATCGTATTCTATTTGATTTCATAAAGAGCATTTGCCAATGTGACATTTGAGTGACATTCAAGAATGTATTAAGCTGCACAACCAGTAGCTGCAGTGGAAGACATCTCCTGTCTAATCCTCCATCCTTGCACAGAAGAACAATAAATACTACTGTGTATCTGCCCATTTAAACACCTGACTTCAATGGAATTACCTCTTTTCTTAATGTACTATGCTTTCCTTTGAACAGTCAGGGTTTTTTTTAAAAAAAAAAAAAAAGACAAACAAACCAGTCAGAAACTGTTCTGTTAGGCTACATATATAGCAATCCCTTGCCTGAAAGACAGTACAGTATGTGAAGTTCAGACTGGTTATTTCACCTATTATGTTTTGTAATAGAATATAAATTTTTGATTATATCAGTAATATTTATATTGCATATGGTTGTAAAAATGTCAACCAACTTTTATGGCTTTCCTCTTCATATGAATATTCACTCATCCATTCGTCTCTAGATCCACTTCAATCCTGAAAAGAAAAGACGAAATAATTTAGTATTTCTGAGAGAATTGAAAAAACGGCATTTAATTGATGCATTTTCTTAGCGTTTTATTAATTTCTCAAATACTACAGCTTGTATAAATAGAAACCAAAACACAGAAGTCTGTTCTAGAGTGAAACAGAGTTTAGAAGAACAGCAAGATTATAAGCATTTTAAATAAAACTGGATGAATATGCCAAATAAAAATATACGGGAAAAAGCCTTATATTTCCTGTTAAGTAATGATTTTAGTCAATTCTCTTAGTGACTTAAATTTCTGACCCATTACTGAGCGCACTAAATTCCAACTGCTTTAATTAGCCTTCAGGCCTCACTGTATATCAGTATGATGTGACTGTATAGGTAAACTTTCCAGCAGTTATTGAGTGTGAATAATCTTTACCGGTATTTTAAAATGTGTCTCTCAGAAATACTAAGCGAGATCTGCACAATAACTGCATTAAAAAGCAAATACATTTATTACTACTCAAGTCATTACTCCAGCCACAGAAAATAACTGAAGACTGTTACAAAATTTGAATACGTATTTATTTCATGAAAGGTTTTCCATATATACATGATTATTTTTGTTATGATTCCACATGAACCCATAAAAGAAAAAAACCTATAAAAAACACAGATTTAAATACAGTATTACACTTCTGGGGGGTTTCAAATTTAAGAAAATATATAAGTCCAATATTCTAACTTTTTTAAAGCCTTAGGAAAAAAAAAGCCTCAAACGTTCAAAATTTAAATAACTGACAGTATGTCTTAAACCACTTGCCAGGATATATGGATATATCCAGATATAAATTCTACTTACTTATGTCTCTTTTAATAATGTAAATGGTGTGAAGTCAAAAATCTGAATCTAAATCACAGAGTTGTTATAAACAATCTGCCATTATTTTTATATCATTTAAAATAAGGTTGTCCTTCAAACAGTAATAGAGCACCACCTGCCCATTTTTAAATCGCAACTCAGTATTTCATTATGGCTGTATATATGATAACATGGCTAAGAGGTTTTAACAAACTTAGCAAAGTTTTACACTGAAAACAAGATAGGAGAGTCCAGCAGGACCGTAACATTAGTACACATTCATATACCATGCTAATATTAACTTGACAAAACACCATGCACTTATGTTTTTTATTATGAACCTTTAATATTTTCTTAAAATAAAATAAACTTAAGTTTCAAATTAATATTCATATGAATCATAAAAGGTTATAAAATCCTGAGAAACACTGACCTTACTAAATGTAATTAAATACTGTATGCTTACAGTGCTCTAACTGCTGTTGACTACTTGCCCTGTCTCTGATGCATCCTGGAGACTGCCCTTTTTTTTGTTTAATCTCCCTTAGCATAATTTGAACTGCTTCAAAATTTCCATTTCATGAAGCAAATTTTCTTTGGCACACAACCAAGCCAGCAAGTATTGGACGTTATCAACTCTTTTTGTTTTTCCTTGAATAGCACACTGGAAGAAGAACCTTTGAGTTTCTAGCAGCTCTTTCTCTGTGCCAACGTCCAAAACTGGGAGAGCTGGACCAGGTTCGGTGGGTCCTGGATTTACGCAGTGTGGTTATCTAACCTGAACAGGAAAGGATTCATCAAGCTCTTTTAAATTAAATGCAACATCATGCAAAAGCTTCATGGAGTCTCTGTCAGACAGAAAGCTCCTTTGACCTATAATTGTTTCCAGTTCTCCACATTTTCTCCTCTTTACTATCTCCCTAAACATACGCACACACAACCCTCCTACAGTGCAACTTAGCTTCAAGTTACACACAAATGCTGGAAGTCCTATTAGGTTACTGTGACTATGGCAATAAAGAAAACATGGGTATGTGTTTTTAAACTGCTAACTTACAGCTATCTAAATAATCAGAGCTGCAGTTGTTTTACGTTATTAAATCATGTATGATGGTCCCATCCCAGTGAAAAAGCTACTTCTTTAGCAATGATAAATAATTGGTTTTGCTTATTAATTTTCTCTGTGTTTGCGCAACTTATCAAGCACTGAATTGTTCATTTCCTTCTGCTTTTTGAATCTTTCTAGTCTTCCTCCATGTGGATTACAGACTTGTGAAAGTGCTTCCACTCGTCCGTGTCTTTGATAAGGTGCGCAAGCACAAAATCAGCTCCAGCGACGCCACTTGCCCACAGCTCAGCCCTGCGGTGGCTCAGCAACATGCACGCTTGGCAGGTAGGACACGAATGACTTCTCCCAGGCCTCATGGGACTGCCAGCAAGGGGGACAAATAACATCTGTTTTGACAGGCAATGCACACTTGCCACAAATTCCAGGCGTACAGGCCAAAGACCTGTGTGTAATCATGACTATTTTCAGCTGCTTTTGGGGCGAGGATGAAGAGGTAAACGTTTCTCAGAAAACATCTGCTCAACTGGTAACTCCACAGTTCTGTGACCCCATTTTCAGAAGTACTGAAAAGCTCCAGATGAAATGATTTGGAAACGCAGGTGAAAAACTGGATTGTTTGTCTTTACAAATCTAATGAATCATTTCGGCCACATAAGCATCTATCATTTGTATAAAGTGGCTTTTATAGCAGAAGAAAACCTACCAGAAAAATGAGATAACTGCACAACACACTTGATTCAAGACCTTTATGTCAAAAGGGCTCTTTAAATAATCATAGAACAAACCATACAACCAAATTACAATTTCAACTAAAAAAACCCACAAAATTTAAGTTGCAAACACAGAATTGGCTCCAATTCCAGTCAAAAGCTAACCATGTTAAAAATGTATTTTCAGATTGTAAGGGTTTGTAAATCTTATCCATGCCACCAAACATTACTTTCTATCTCCTCTGGCAACAGAAAACCAAACAGAAATTGAACACATCCAATCCATGTGAAAATATCTTTTTATCAGAATAAACACATTGGTAGTCCTACACTGTTTGATATCCCCACCAACTGGCGGAGAGGAGACCGAACCATGGAACAGAGCAAGAAACATGAAAAGGGTTTCAGCATGATGCTTATTTCTAGAGGAACAGAGGCTGCTCTAAATGTAAAGATTTCTTTATCTCTACAAACAGAACACTTTTGAATATATAAAAACATTACACTAATCCATTAAAATATGAGTTCATGTAAGTATCACCTTCACTTCTATATACAAGTAATTTTAAAGGAAATCCCTACTAATACAGTAATAAAGTATTCCTCATTTCATACTCCCCCAGTTTTCTAATTTGGGCAGACATTTGGAAAAGACCAACTCAGTCATATGCTTAAAGTTAAGTCATTTGCTGAATCAGGGTTTTTAACCTTTTCCTCTACCAAGCAAATTCCATATTTGGGCAGAGACTTACTTCTGAATCACTTTATTGCACCATTTATTGTAGTTTAAAAGGGTATGTACGCACATTTCTTCTCAAAAGCCCTTAAATCTGCACTTACACTTTCTTCACCCCTTTCAAAGGCCCTAAGTCACAGTAAACTTCCCTGAAGACTGAATGTGACTTCTTCTGAGCTCATCAAGGCCACCTTGAATATTAGGCAGGGAACTAGGTTTATAACAGCAGTAGAATAACTGAAAGCAGTTTCTGCAGCATATTGGGCACAAAGAACAGGGATTATCTTCTGCCCAGTATGGAGCGTAGCCACTCATATATTAATAGCAGACACATTACATTTGCCCTTTTTTTCTTCCATTTCTCATTCTTGAAAGAGAATTCCTAAGTTCCGTAAACCAGACGTTCTGCAGAAGCTACATATTAAATGGGTAGTAACAAATGGCTACAGATTTTTAACAGTCCTTTAGAGTTAGAACCAGTAAAGTAGAGGATAAGCTGAAATTCGGTGCTGGACTGTGCTGTATCAGCATACTTGAAAATCTACCTGAATTGCACTTCAGGTGCCAGGTTTTTTTTTTTTTCCCTTCAGTCTAGCCCCAAGGCTCTTCAGAAACGGAATTCTCTATAACTGCAACTTGAATTAGCTGAAACACTTTGCCACAAAGTTTTCTATAAAAATGCTAAAACTTTAAATGATGCACGATACTGCCCAACCAGGAGTCATCACAATTTGCAAGATGAACCACATAACAGAGTTTAAAACGCTCTAACTCAATTTAGGTTAAGTGTAACTAATGCATATACATACTAGTACATTTTTTACAGACCTTACAGAACTAAAAACAGCACCTGCTATGCATTTTGTCACTATCTAACCAACAGAGATCATAAGGTTTATTTTGTCCTCAGTTAAGTTTTTGGTAGGCTTTGATAGTAATTTTTCTTAAAATTTTTGGGGGTCACTCCACCATCCTATACCTTCGTTACTCTGACGTGGTGTCGTAACAAAAATACCTTAAATTATTAAAAATATTCTGAAAATTAACTTAATGCTTCAACTTCTGGTTTTCACTGGTGTGTTAATAAAAGTGAAAAAGAAGCAGAGGCCAGAGAGTGGGATGCTTGTTGCTAGGTTATACCTATCTCTCCTGAACTCCTACAGATTGAAATATTCATGCAGACTCCTAGAATGAATGACATTAGCACAGACAAAGGAGAGACGCACATGCTTACCAAAATACATCACGATTCAAGGTAAGAAGCAACAGCTTTGCCACCAGTTCAGTCCCTGGGGTATGCAAAAATGAGGAGACTGCAGTCTGGAAAGGGGGAGCATGATCCAGCTTCCCCTAAACACCTGCCCTGTCTTCAACTGGAGCCTGGTGGGGCCCATAAGGAAATGTCATTGAAACTATGATTTACCTATATACCAAATCCTCCATAAAAGGTCTCAATGACACTAGGGTCTTCGCAGGGCAAAACACTGCATCCTATACTCAACCAATTGTGCAGCTGGTTTTTTAGTGTTATATTCTGATAATGGGTTTGCACAGAAAACAGCATGTTGTTGGTTAGACGTAGACAACTGGTACATTAACAAAACATCACCCTTTGCATGAAGCCTGCGTGCAGTGTGTCTCCTTCCTTTCAAGGCTTTCTTCAATGACTGCCTTTCAAGGAGTGCTTACACAGTTTTTCAGCAGAGGCTTAGAAGACTAAATATTATTATTTACAGGCCTCATGTTTGACATTATTTGTATTATTATCTTTTTTTTTTTTTTTTAAGTTCTACAACTTCAAGGATAAGTCCCAGGCCTTCTGAGACATGAAGATGAATTTCAATAGCACCTCATTCACTCTAGAACTTAATGGCCCAGTTTGAAAAAAATATATACGAGTGTATTTGTGTGTGTATTTACTTACACACTACATTTCTGGTAATGCAAGTTCAGGGAATCACTACTCTGAGAAAGATGACATCTTTCAATAATAACTACAAAAAAACCTGCAGCTGAGTGAACGTACACAAAGTATTTTAATTTGACAAATGAAATGACAAAGTTATGTGCAAGGGTGCATCGTAAAGGTAGAAAATAGTTTAATGTTTAAAATGTAACAGAATTAATGGAGTTCTCAAATGCTCGAATTTAACTAATAATCACTGGTCAAATTAGAAGAGTGCACTAAATTGCAGGGAACAGAGGAAAAATAGGGCAAAATAATATATTCCCCTTGAATTTTTATTCTAAAAATAGTGCTGGTTATCTGTGATACTTTCAGTTGCTTGAACGGATAGCTCTGGAACCTTGATATTCCCTTCACATCTCTATTTTAAGTAGAATGACATTGGGTTTTGTTAGATCTAAATAAAACAAAATTTTGATAAACACAGTCACACATGACTTGGGATTGCTCCTCTGGCATTAGGAAATGCTCGCGTTACCTAGTGCACACTTTCAGCACGTGGTCTCTCCGTCTCCCCTCATACAATTCAAACTCCTCATTAGAGTTAAATTTCTACTCGTTATGTCCTACCAGCCTGTGCACAAAGCCAAACGACTTAACAGGCCTTTTCTTGTTATGAGAACGCCTGACAACTTTTATGTCTGTGTGCATGTGCGTGTGTGTGTCTGTGTGCATATAGTGTGTATACACACACGCACATGCACATACATGTATATATACACATACATGTGTATATACACACACATGTGTATGCATAAAAAACATCTATACTTACACACACATGTATAAAAACCAGGTTTACTCTACAGGTTTCAGAACCTGCAGAGTACGGGCTATTCTCAAAATAATAATGACTATCAAAGATTTCTACCCAAGGGGGCTTATGAGCATGAGAAATAAAAAAAGTAACAGTAAAAAAAAGATTACTGTAATTTTGCACTGGAATCATATAATATACATATATACATATCTAGAGAGCGAGAGAGAGAGAGAGCGCTTCCACATTTTAATTACAATTCAAAAAAGGTGAATCAATTGTGTGTATTGAAAATGAAGTCAAAGTGTAAAATCCAAAATGATAGACCCCAAAGGAAGACTGTTCATGACTCAAGCTCATGGAACTATCAGCTTACTTCTTGGTAGGCTTGAAGGGGGTGACCTGGAATTATTGTGAATTACTAATCCTAATTTTTGCCTAAATTAAAATCTCTGCTGTAAGTATGCTTTTTTTTAAAAAAAAAGAGTTGATCATATTCGCTATTACCTAATCCCCAACAGTAGACAGACATAGCCTATCTACTGTACAGAGTATATAGAGGCATCAATGTAAAATTCACTTTTTTCATATATATTCTCACTGAGAACAGTAGGATAAGAGGGAACACACTTTCTAATGATTCTTTCTCATCTTCATGGCGCAAAATGGGATAAAAACCACGTCATCCCAAAAGGATCCTAAATAAAGTAACTGGATTGAACACAGACGTTGTGCAGAAAAGACTTAATTATACAGGCATCATATTCTTATTTCTTTCTGCTAAAAAAAGATCAGCATTTTCAAATGCCCTCACCCAGCCCACATCTGCTGGTTCAGTATCTTTTCTTTGAGGTGGCTTATACTCCTTAATTGATCTGGCTCTATTTGCTGCACAGGCAGTAAAACTTCTGCTCACTTCTCAAAGTTGCAAATCTTTATTTATATTCTAACCCATTTAAAATTAAAACAGGGATTTTCCTTATTTCCTCTTAAGAGGCTGTTGAATCCCAAAGACCATTAGAAGAACAAACAATACTCACACTTGTACACAGTTATAAATGAAAATAATCAAAGCTTAGCACTGAGGTCCCCAGTTTCCTTAAGACACTTATCAAAGCATCAGTTTCTGCACAGACGGAAATCTGAAATTTCTCTTGGTGACAGCACTCATCTAACTGTCTGAGCTAAAGGAAGAATGGCTGAACACATAAGGCCCCTTGCTACACATCTGTAGAAATGATCACAACTTTGCTCCAGACTTGCACCAAAATCTGTTCTCGGTCAACCCAACCGTAGTTAAGAACACTGTAACGTGGGCTGAAGATACACCAGCCTTTACAGTTCACCCTAGGAATTGATGCCTATTTTCTGCATCAGGTGGTGCAGCGTAGCTCATGCCCAGAGGACTGGCCAGCTACTCACACAGCACAGCCCTTGGCGCAATCCCTGGCACGGTAGCCACCCACAAACCTTGGTGTCTGCTTGCCTTCCCAAGCCCGCCGCGCAGACTGCACATAGCACAGAATGCTGCACGGCTATGTCATGCCTCGCTGAAGGCCTTAGCATAGATATTTTTAGTTCAGATCATCTTTTGCAGGTGCCAGGCAGATTCCTGAGGCTGCAACCCTTCACCAACCCTAGGTGTAGGGCCAAATAACACACCCTGAAAAGTAGTACCTGAAACTCCTCTGGGACTCTGGTAGCTCTAAGACTTTCTAACTGTTTTTTAAAGAACAAGTATTTCTTTACACTGAAAAGGTTGCTTCACACCCTGCACTTGTATCATGATGCAATGGTGTACACTAGATTCAGAGGTGCCATCTGACCACGAGTAAGGGTACAAGGTTTGCCAGGATAGCGCTGGAGGCAATGGCTGGTTGGAAGGAGTAAGACCCGAACAGAGTGATATTCACACTGCCTGCTGAAAGTGTCTTTGGGCTGGTTCAGCCACCAAGCTGTTCCTGAGCGTCATCCAACATTGCTCTGCTCCAGACACATCCCTTGCATGGGTGAGCAAGCACAACTTGGCTTACAGCAAGTCAAACACAAACAGGTAACCATCTGAACTAAGAGCTTATACTCCCCTCAAAACAGCCAAAAACGAAGGTAGTTAGACCACTCCAAGTTAACTCTTGGCTGCAGAAACTTATCTGTGGTCACTGGGTAGCCCAGAGGACAATCTCAGCTCACAGTAGTGACACCGACACAAGGAAAAGCCTGTGAATGACTTGCAGTTCTACTAATTTGGGGGTAAAATAGAAAACACATTCCTCCTTTAACACTCAGCTAAAGTGTCCAAATTGACACATTTCACAGCTGACAAACGGGAACCTAATGGCACAATATTATTATTTCAGTGTCCCCAATTTGTTTCCATCTTCCTCAAAGGCAGCAAATTCCCCAACTCTTTGCAAGGTACATGAGCTTTGAAAGAGAAGATGGTGCAATAAAGAAATGTCCAGGAGGATTATCTAGGTTTGGTTTCAGGGTTTTTTTTTTTGTGTGCTTGTTTTTAAATGCCTTGAACCATGAGAGAACACAGGAGACTTTAAAATACTTCCACCCTTTTGAGCAAAACATCAGGGAGAGGTGAACTTAAAACAAAACAAAAAACCCACAAAGTATAAATCATGGAGACTATATAACCTGCCTCATTTTAACTGCTGACAAAAAATTCTGTGGAAATATCATAATATAATCTCTGCTGTGGCATCAGATCATTTCTGTTCAAATTCCACCAAAATACATCATACAGTGCAGTTTCTTTAGCAACAGAAAAAGGCCTGTTATAGGAGAACTCAATTAGAAAAGACAAACTTCCATTTCACAAACATGTAAATGATTTAACATGTAAAATGACTTTAAAAAATATTAAAAAATAAGCAGATTTGATGAATGAACAATTTTTCCAGTCTTAACTCTTGTGTTTACTGTTCTACATGGGCTCCTCAAACAAGCGCGTGCTACAGGAATGAACCTCTTTCAGAAATAGCTTTTTGCTATTTTGTGCACACGTATGTGAGATTTTTACCTATGAGAAAGTCTGAAACATATATGAATCCAGCCTAAGATGGGAAATATTACCTTTATATGTTCCAAAACTTAATAAAGAGTCTCTTCATAGTTGCCTTTAGAAGGAACACCAGGACAATGGAAAAAAACAGAGCAGGAAAAAAAATTTAACAGTGTTTATACGCAGTAGCTTACATAAACCCTGGCATGTCTTTTCCATTTATGCTGCGCAAGATGTTGTAAAGAAGTTAAAGAACGGCACTAGCTGTCATTACGGTCTGCATAAAATACCAAGCAGCTTTCCCCTTACCACAGCTTCAAATGCACTTTGCCAATATTCACAGCAAAACCAAACTACTTAAAAGGATAAACAAAAAAAGCTGTGTCAATTAAATTTGCTTTAAAAGAGGGAGCAAAATCATCACCACGGGCAGAGATGACTATATAAGCTGTAAGTTTCTATACACTCAAAAGAAGCTTGTAAAATCTATTTTGATCCCGTTGCAGCTGTGACACATGCCACAAACAGTAAACACCCCATTTTAAGAAGTCCCAAGCTAGATGTTGTCACCTCCTCAAAACTGCCAGCTGAGCTAATTTTCTGAGACCCTTCTAACCAGGTTAATCAGTGTAAGGTAAGTTAGTGAAAATCTGTTAAGCCATTCAAGCAAGCCCACCTCATTTTGTTCCTCCAAAACAGAGGTGAAGAAAAGCATCAGGAAGCATGAACCTCTTCAGCCAGCACAGCTGCA
This sequence comes from Struthio camelus, assembly GCF_040807025.1. Classification (NCBI taxonomy): domain Eukaryota; kingdom Metazoa; phylum Chordata; class Aves; order Struthioniformes; family Struthionidae; genus Struthio; species Struthio camelus. The sequence continues at coordinate 178,064,482 of NC_090942.1, read as the reverse complement.
GCTAAAAAGACGATGGGGTCCCACAATTTACCAAAAAGTTGAGGAAAATGAACAAACAAAAACAAACACACACACACACACACACACAAATGTGTTCCAGGTTATGATATACACCAAAGAAACCCAATCATTCTCACTTCCAGATTCAGAATTGAAAGTAGCCCTGGTCTACACAGTGAGTACTCATGTTTAGTTCCTGTTTCTAGCTTTGTTCAATCCACAGTAAATTCCATCACTGAATTCAATACAATCTGGGTCCCTTATTTTCCTTTCAGTTAGAAATGTTCCTATAAACTGCTTTTTCAAGAAAAAACACAGTAATTATGTACATGAAGGAGCTGGTATATATTCAGGCTCTAAATTCGGGTCACTATGTGATAGCAGTGATGTTATTAATCAGTTTAACGAGTCTATTTGGCTGGCATGATACAAATGTGGCTGATGAGTGTCTCTCTTAATAGGAAGGTACACTCTCTAAAATTGATCAATTGACCACTAGTGTTTTCATTAATCATTTTTAATGTCTGTCCTCCTAACATGGCCTTTCTTGAAAGTGCAGACTAGCATTATTATTAATAGTTATCCCTCAGAATATTGTAGGCAAAAAGCTCAGAAAAGGGAGAAAACTGTCTGAATATTCAATGTTCCCATCAGGCAGGGACCAGCTCCACTCCGAAATTCAATACTTACTTACAAATCTTGTAACAACTATTTAAAATTCAAAGAAAGTCACTGAGGCAGATTCTTATTCCTGGCATCTTTGCAATGAGTGAAAAGGGTTAGACTGACCCCAATATAGTTCCTTCAAAATTTCCACTGGATACTCCATCCCGCATCCCAACAACTCAAACTCCGAAGTACACTGTAAAGCTCTTTGCATGCTCTGATTTACCTCAGCAAAAAGGGGTATCTGTTAGGACACACGATCTGCCTTTGGCAAAATCCTGCTACATACCAGGTCATATTTCACCAGCCTCCCTGGCTCTAATCATTTCTCTCCTTGTTCTAATAGCCTACGTATTTTTGAGAAGCGATTTAGAATTGGTCTGGTTATTTTTCCGTACCTTCTTAAAGAGAAATATATTTGCTCTTCTCCTGCCATGTAGTGCCACTGCCAATTAGACAGACCTTTTTTTTCCTTTTTCTTCTTTTTTTTTCTAAGTAATTCAATGCACTGTTTCATTCAGTATTTCAGGAAGGAATTCTCCTTGCACCTCTGACTTTAGGTGTGTAAAACAGAAGTAACCTCCTTTCTAAAGCTGATTTGTATGTTCCAGTCTCCTGCTAACATCAGTAAAGATATCTGTAGGACTTAGCATCTGCATTCAATAAGCAAGCACCATCTCATTCTGTAGATCAACATGTAAAAACAAGGGCCTTAAGTGTAGCTCAGCAATTACTCACTTTTGCAGCTGCAAAACAATAACCTGAAGAATAACCTTTGCGAATAAAGTTCTTGCCAGTTGACAGGATTCATCTCACCTACATATGGACATTTATAGCTGAGATAGTTACCCTTCATGCCTCTATAGTTAATGGAGAGAAATGAGCACTTCAAGGGCCCGATTCACTAGGCTGTAACACCACAGTGGTTCTAGGAATCATTTCTCACCGAAAACTACTTCAAATTAAATGGTACCTAATCGTCTGAAGAGTGCTAGATGGTGAAGGCTACTAAAAGTTTTAAAAGCTTTGGACTTTTAAATAAGTCTTTAGTTGCTTTATTCTCCTGATCAAAACCTCCGATTTGTAAGACTTTAAAGGTCCCGGTTTTCCATGCAGCCAGGTAGGCTTGGAAAGACAATCCCTTTTGAAAAAGAACTTAAAAAATAAAATGTAAGCTTGAAATGGTTAACTACTGCTATCAAACAGAAATTGGCAATATCACCCATGTTAAACTTCCTGCATGCAAAGCTGTTCCATAAAAGCTAATAAAACTACCCCACTCATCAAGTATACAGACAAAACCTTTAAAAAAAATTGTCACAAAACCAGAAACTAATGACAGTAAGAAAGTCACACTGCTTGGTTTATCAAACTAGCCTGGAAAATGCTCCAAACAAACATTCCTGTATTACATGAGGAATAACAGTTTAAAAAAAAAAGACACCACCACCACCACCAACAACATTTTTCATCCTGTAACTTCTGGAATTCAGTCAGTCTATTCCAGTACTTAACATTACCACTAAGAAAAATGAATCAATTCCAGTTTATATTCCCTCCCTACAAGCTAGTAAGTGGACACATCATGTTTGATTATCTTTTAGGAAGGAGGGTGCAATGAATAAGAAGTGATTTGTTACACAGAAGGGCCTGCAATACTAGAGATCAGCATGAAAAAAAAAAAAAAGTTGCAATATACCAGACTTAACAGGAAACAGAACAAGATAGACGTGACGTTATGGACGCTACTCCACATCAAGCATGTATTTGGCAAGCGTCAAGTACTTCTGTCAAAGACAACAGAAACAATTCCTGGTCAGTCACCACAATCTGTAATTATCCTTAGTAAAAAGCCCTATCATCTTGAATGACTTCAAGAAGTATATTCACCACCTCTCCTAACCAAATACAGAGAGGAATAACCTCAGCTCCCGTGATCAGAGACCTACATAAAGTATCGAGAAGGTGCTTGACCCCCACAGGAGCCCACTGCACGCCAAGGCAACTACCGGCACGCTGGCCACAGGCACCAGTGAGGCCCCTAGCAGATGGTGACGCTTTCGAATATGTTCTCTAAAGATGACATTCCAGTTGGTTTCTATCATGCAGTAATTACCTGTCAATCAAACCTTCTGTTTGGGGTTTTTTCTTAATCGAATCGCTTTGATTACTTTTTGATTAGTAGATAGCACCTCATATGGTACATTAACTGACAGCAGCAACAATGTATTAGCTGAAGATACCCCTGGGGCTAAACCGATCCTTGGTGTAATCCGAGGAATACACCTACCTGGTGCTTCTGAATTATGAGGAAGCTCCTAAAATACATTAACTATTGAAACATATTCCTGTAATTTAATTAGAGATAGTGAGTACAGCTCTTGCTGTTAAAATTATACCAATTTCAACTGATTGTTCCTTATCTACAATCAGTGAGAGAGACTCATCTGACCCTTTTTCTTGACTACTAGTTTAGATTATATCAACTCTTACCCTCTGTTATTCATCACAGAAATGACACTGTCCAGATCCCAAACCTTATGCTTCCTCTCATCTCCCTCTGACATCCAAGGTTTCTACTTCTACTTTTTAAACACTGCCGCAATCTGACTCTGCTCCCACTGACACATTCATCCAGATACCAAAAACCTCCTGACTTGACCCCTGAAATGCCCTTACTCCCAGAATGTATTTCTGGCATTTCCTCAGCCTTGGAGGATGGAGAAGTCCCTTTACTTCAGCGCAATTTTTCCTTCCTGCTGTAGGTCCATGTGCAGGTGTGAACAGAATCAGCCCATCTAGCCTTAAACTTCAAGGGATCCCGTGTTGGTAACAAGATTACCCTGTCCTTACTCTAGGAAGAGAGCAGTCTCATGCCAAACAGTATTACTTTCCTCTCTGTTTCAAAATTAACTTAAAATTACTATCTGGAACAATTTAATGAAGAATTTATGAAACAACAACTCCTCTGTGACTTGTGACTTGTTCCACCTACCCTACATTACTCTTCCTAAAGATTTCATTTTGTCTCCTTCCTTAACTTCTCTCTCTCTGAGAGTGGGTGTGTGGGTGTGTGGGTGTGTGTGGGTGTGTGGACTGCTCATTCACTGGTACTATTGGATTAATAAACCTCTCAGAGTTTCATTTAGACCGACGTTATTCTCTCTCATTAAAAACCTGAATTCTAACTCAATGGAAGTTATCAAAAGTTTTTTTTTTTTTGAATACAATAGATAATCATTTCCTCTCCATCGTAAGTTGTATTCCTGATTATTCACTATATGTATATTCACTATTCTCCATATTTTGAGTTTTCACTATTCTGAATTCAATGTATTGTCACAAGTGGCTACTGCTAGCAATTCTTGGAATATCAAAATGCCACCAAAACAGCACTTGTCTCACACAACACTCTGACTGAAAAGTTTCTGTTACCAAGGACTAAGTAATTATAAAGGCATCACTACAACAGTAAACTTTAATTAATAATAACAACACATATAATCCAAATATTGATAGTGGCCCAGAAGCTTTAATAGCAAATATAGCCATATGTTGCAATATTTAGATAGTGTGAACACATACAGCTTTATTAAAAGCAAAAGTAACTGCAATATTACTTAGAATAAACACAATGAATATTACAATTAACTAATACTTTCACAAGCGGCAAATGTCATCATCCTAATGATCAGCCCCACAGAGTTGCATCCTGTTGAGTTACCACACTTAATATTCTGTTGAATGTCCATTATAAGTATTTTTAATTAACTGTAATTCATTCTTAAAATATGAAGCAGGTTATAACTTGTTTATTTTTGCAAGACGACGAGTCAGTGATTAAAAATCAAAAGAAGTATCAGTCTCTTGGGGGAAAAACTGAGTTTAATACATGTGGAAGAAAGTAATAGGAGTTTCTCAATTAAAAAATAAAAATTTTAGTCATGTAAAACATGCTTTATAGATATGACTGAAATAAAAATAAACTACTGAAAATAAAAACCCTAGCAATGCACATTTGCAGTTAAAAACAAACTCAGTGTTACAACCTTGAACTTAAAACTGGCAGAAACATGGAAGTTAAAAAAATGTCTACATATGGGGAACAGGGTCTTTGAGAGCCTTCAAGAGTTAGTTCTATAAAATATGTTTGCAAGTGGACATATGAATCCAATACACAAACCCATAAAGGGAACGTATATTGAAGGGTTAAAATTTTAACTGCTCCCACCAGGGCTATATTAAGCACAGACCTATTATCACCTTTCTATGGCCTATTATGACTTGGTACTGAACTAAAGGCTTACCACTAGGGAAGGCAAATAGGGAGAAGTTTCTTGCATTTAAGGGTCATTTTCACCAGCTGAATCATTTCTATTTTTAGCCCCACTGAGGTATTGTGGTCAGATTATTTTGCTTTTTCAGCTGCATTTTCCAATCTAAAGTACAGAGGAAGCCCACTTTTCTCATCTCTCTTCCCTTATCAACTGACCAAGCGACAATAACGCAAGATCAGTCCAGTGATTCATCTACCTGTCTGCTTTTGTGTCCCAGTGGCCACAGCAGGCATGTTAAAATGTAAGTGTCAAGCAGTCAGGAAATCTCGATAGTTCCTTAATCTTTAGGATATCAAATATTTAAGTCATCCTCTTGTATGGAAAATGTCATGGACCAGAGCCAACACTTTAAATGGCTTCGATACATTCAGAGGGATTAGAATAACCTGCACTATTTCAAAAATTAAAAAGCAACTAGGCCTGGCTTTGGCCTAGGGACCAATGCTCAAATTTACTAAAAAATGCACACTCTTCACTGGCAATGTTTTTACCTGCAGTATACTAGCAAATACAAAATGCACTCTTTGAAATACATACTCAGAAAAATAATGTCATATTTTTCTGTGTTGTTTTTCTTCTCAGGGTTTAAAAAAAGCCCACAAGGAAACATTACACTGAATGAATTCAGAAAGAGGGTATTATATGAAAGCAGATGTACACTTTTACTAAAGTTCATGGATGGCATTCAAAAACATCCTACTGCTATCCCTGTTCAATTTTATTAAAAAAGCCTTCAAATAAAATTAACATTTCTAGGATGTACCAGGAATGTAAACCTTTACTAAAGATCAGCATACTAATCATGACAACAGCAGTGCCAGCTTTGTTCTCTGTGTTTTTTCATGTTTTGACTCCAATGATCTTAAAAGGGCTCTTTTTCTGGATTGAGAAACAGTTCCAAAGAGTACTAGTACAAATATAAAGTCCAAAGGTCCAAAAAGGCTAGAATGTTGTTTAACATTTATATAAAATAAAAGACTTGAATGAATTTTCAAGATAAAAGACTGAATAGATAATAAGAGCAGAACCTTCCTTTCTCTTGAGAAGAAAAGTCAAGACAATAAGTAGCAAATGTTGTGTGCCCTTACAGGGCAGGGGGTGGGGGGCGGGCACAGGTAGAAAGAAGGATGGAGCTCTGCAAACCTCTTTATGAGTGATCATAGAAATTTCCTTTAGGCCTTGGAAAGCATGACGCAAGTCTGCACTGAAGAAGGCTTGCTATGATCTCAAAAGATTACCTCCTTCACAGGGGCTCAGCCTGCCCCATCATCTTTGCCCTCGTCTTTCCCCCATGTCCCCACCACCACCAAAAAAACTGGACAAAGACGAAACAACTCCTCCACAGGAGCAGTAGACATTAATAGTAAATTAAACCAATACTAAGTTAAGTTTCAAGCAGCAAAGCAGCATTAGCTTGAGTTTATGCTGTGATCAACCTGGAGGCAAGACCCAGGGGGCAAGGGAGCACCTCTCTTCAGAGCTACTCCCTCCCTACAACAGTTCAGCAAGATGGGGACGATGTAGCTAGGAGGGCATCAGTCCTTCCTCCACTCTTGTCAGATATGTACCAAATCAGGATCTTAATCTTTTTGTGCGCCTCTGCTTTTAAAGCTTCATTACCACAGTTGCCACCTAAACAGCTGTCAGCAGAGAATTCACAGAAATTGTAAAAACTAGGATGGCAGACACCTCAAGACATCATCTAGTCTATCCCTGACAATTCACACCACTGTGATTACCTCAAAGTTATTATATCCTTATTATATCCATTATATATTATCCTGAAGAACAGAATCACTGGACCTTTAAAAGAACTTGCTTGTAGCACCAAGACACACCCTGATTCAATCTCAAGACAAAGCATCCGTTTTAACTTCCAAGAAGGACCACAAATAGAACAAAAAGTAATCAGTACATGTGGAGTGGCAGTTTGCCAAGAGCTCTGATATTTACTTCAATTGTTTCTATCAACATCTATAAAGTAAATATATTTTTTGAAGAGGAATAGGGATCAGCCCCCTCACACACACAAATATGATTACTTCCAATAAATTCGATACCCTTTAAGGATCCTTTTCTGCCAAGCGTTTTAAAGATAGAAAGAAAAAAATCTATCATTACAAAGTATCAGCAGTCAGGAACAAGAGGGAACCTAAGAAAAACATTTTTATTCCTCAGTAGCATATTAAATAATACTGTAGTATTTTAAAAGTGGAGGGGAGGCAAGCAGTCCTCAAATTTCTTAGAAGAAAAGTGATTTAGAACACAAGTTTCATGATATATGCCCCCCAAAAACAATAGGGGTGGCTACAGGAAGTTTCTTTATGCAAAAGCAATTCTCCCTCGGCTAAACTTATTTGCTGAAAGAGACAAGTCTGCTGCTAATCCTACTCAGATGGAAGTTTCCGGATACTGTTGAATTCTATAATACTGGCACATCTAGGTCATTACAAAGGTCCTTGGAGCTGATGATCTAATTGGTTGTGATCTTTAGCTAATTACAAAAGTCAGTATTTGGTCTACTTTTGTTTTTAATTATGGATTATTTAATTATTATTTGTTTTATTATTGTTTTTAATTATTGTTATTATAATATACATCTCAAGTCAAGATAGGCAAAGATGAAGTCTGAATCCATATTGCTAAACACTATAATGTCAGCAAAGAACGGCAGTCAATACCCTCAAAACACTAATATTCTCATCATTAAAATAAAAATCTCCTTAGTATAATAAAGGGCAAAAGAAAAAGCAGACACCCTCAACGTAACTACAATACAGAAGGTGTTATTACTATGTACACGTTTTTGACTATCTCAGATCTCTTGCGGTTTGGTTGCATCAGAACAGACACATCTAAAGAGTCACCATAAATATGACAGATTTTTTCAATTATGTACACAAAACCTTGTAGACTTCTTTTTTTAATTATTGGAAATTGTACATTAAATGTTAAAATAGTTTTAGCTGTAAGGATCCTGGACATTTAGATATACTCTAATTGGCAACAGTCAGACAGAATGCTTCATTCCTATACTGTGCCATGGGGACCTAATGTCTAGAAAAAGAAATTAATGAACCCATTTTTCAGAAGCATCCGCCTACAAGGAGCAATTATGGAATTTTTAGTTATCTTCCCTTGTATGTCACAGTCACGTAAGAAAACAATTCTTTTAAAAGCTGCAACAAACTTTAATACTCACTTGCAAAAGAAAAGAGTAGAGTAACAGGAATAGAAAGGAAATAGCAGGGAAGGAAAACAAAAAAACAAGACTCAAATGCTACTGGAAAAACAAAGACAACAAATGAATACATATTTACTGCAACTCACTCTACTGCACTTGTATTTTTTATCTGCTACTTAGAAATGGAAACAGAGGAGTATTAATGGTTGTGAAGACTATCTAGCTTTCTGCCACCCTACTTCCCACATACAAATCATCAAGCCCTAGAACAGCGAGTAAAATGAGGGTTATATACTGCAGCTCTTTAAAAGGATTAGGTGATCCTGCAAATTAAAGCAAATGGAAAACTATGCTTTACATTCATTTCTCTTTGTTTGTGTTTCTGTGTAAAATTTTAAGATTTTAAATCTTTTTTTAAAAAAACGTAAGTAGTATATGTACGCTGAAACTGATCACTATCTTGCAGTTTTGCACTCCTATTTATTTTAAAATAGGTAATTTGTTAACTTTTGCTTGTAGAAGTCTTGCACCCCAGTGCCCCAGCCTTGCAATTTTTACTGATTCCTTCCTGCGTGAAGAAGCACGAAAGTCAGGTTTTCTTTCACATGCAGACAGGAAGCCCTGTCATTGAACTTTCAAACCATGCACAGGGGGGACGTGCAAGGAAGCAGCATGAGGAAGACAGAAATTATCAAATTAATTTACATGTTGAAAGGGGAAAAGAAAGAAAAAATAGGATAAAAGAAGTGAGGCCTAAAGAAGGAAGGATTAAAACCACAATCTGGAGTAGAGAATGAAGAAGAGACAGAAGGAAAGAAGGAGAAGTATCAGCAAATGGCAGAATGACAGAAGAATAGGACCAAAAAAAAAAAATCAGTAAAAGGAAGCAAAATACCACGACCTTCAAAAGCAAGGGCTGCCTCCCATAACTACCACATATGCAGGTTTTTTGTATATGAAACACAAGGGAGGAAGAAGGTCTGTGGAGAGTTATGAAAATACGAGCTGAATGAGGACCTTGCAGATGGCTGACAGAAGCAGAGTAACAGAAGTAAAACCTTTAAGACTATCTGAGGCAACTGGAAGATGAAGGAATGAAATCATTCCTTTTACTGACTACATCTAAAAAATTCCGGAAGATTTATACAAGGGAAATATCACTACTGTGAACCCCACAGGATTCATTATGTACACAGGATAAATTGTCCATCACCTCCTATTACTGGACTTTGACATAGGTGGAAAACTGGCTGGACGACTGGACCTCAAATGTAGTCATCTGCTAATCGAAGCCCAACTAGCAGCCAGTTACTACGTGTCAATACTGCAGAACGGCTAGAACCTAGATGACAGGACGGAGTACTCTCAGCACGTTTGTGGAGGACATGAAATTCCAGGGGATCAGTCGGTACACCGAAGAGCATGCCTGCTATTTAGAAGCACCTCAACAAGTTGGAAAAATGGTCTGGCAGGAAGCTCATAAAGGTCAGCAAAGGCAAATGGGAAGTCCTGCACCTGGGGAGGAATAAACCAGTATAGGCAGGGGGCTGACCTGCTAGAGATCAGCTTTGCAAAGAACGACCTCAGGGTTCTGGTGGACAACAAGTTGCTGCAACGTGCCCTTGTGGTAAAGAAGGCCAACAGAGCATCCTGGGTTGCATTAGCAAGAGTGCAGCCAGGAAGTCCAGGGAAATAACCCTTCCCCTTTCTATTGAGAGACTGTATCTAGAGCAATGTCCGCAGTCGGGGGTTCCCAGTACAAGAAAGATGTATGAATAGAGGCTGAGAGAGGTGGGCTTGCTCAGTTTGGACAGGAGAAAGCTAGGAGACACCTTACTGCTCTCTGCAACTACCTAATAGGGATTACGAGAATACAGAACTAGATTCCTCTTGGAGATGCACATAAACAGGATAGCAGACAAAGGACACAAGTTGCAGCAAGCAAAATTCTGTGTGGATATGAGGAATTTTTTTTTTCTTTTTTATGATGAGGGTGGTCAAACAATGTAACAGAGTGCCTAGAAAGGTTAAAGAATCTCCATCCTTAGAGATATCTAAAACTCAGCTTAAAGAAGAGTCCGAGTAATCTGATCTAACTTCAAAATTGGAACTAACTTTGAATTTGGCCCTGCTTTGAGCAGGGGTCTGATCAAATGAATGACCTCCAAAGATCCCTTCCAACCTAAAGGCTTTTACGATTCCATGATTCTTCCCCTGCATATCTCAGCTTCCTCCAATTATTAGGACGTTGGTGACACAGGTATTTGGGAGCAAAGAAAGATCCCCTTCCAGTCATATGGATTGCCAAGAACTAGACTTCAGGAAAAAAATCTGAAGCTCAGAGCTTCTAAGAAGTTTTATCATTCCTAGAAGTGAAAAGGGAAAAAAATCCTCCCTTTTTTACTATTCCAAGATAAATTAATTTTTTCTGTAGAACTCCTAACCATCAAAAAACTCTGTGCGTCTGTGTAAAGATGTACATTGCGTATATATGTATTTCCTAAAACGTCTTAGAAACTTCTGATTTTTTCCAAGACGTTACCAGGGAAAATCCCCGAAGCTTCATATTTAAGTATTCTACCAAAGAAACACAGTTCATACAGTTAATTCTCATTGTTCAGAGATATTCCTATGTTTTCATAACATCAAATGCATTTTAAATAAAGTGAGAGTACCACAGGCTTCCTATTTTTCCCATGTGTGATGTACAATAGTGTAAAAATAGCTACAGCTACTGCTAACACAGACACCAGAAAAGAGACAATGTGTAGCTGAAAAGAAAGAGATCAGAAATTATGTGAACACCAGTCACATGGGGTTACTAGCACATAGTTTTCGACTATGTTCGAGAGACTTCAAAGAACAATAGCTCCGATGGAGTGCTCTGAGAAAGATTTGGTAATCTTTCAAGAAGTGGAAAGCAAAATAATAATTCTACTAGTATCTTTTTCTCTCCTCTATGCACACATGAAATGTTTGTGCAAGCGTGTTATAATCCATGTCAGATATAAATTGTCTTCCAAAGATAAATTCCAAGTTTCAGACTTTTGTGTACAAACTAAGTATATGAATCACACAGTGAAATAAAAGGGACAAAACAGCGTGCTGTAGTTTCTTATTTTCTAGCACTAAGCACCAATAAAGCACCAGGGTATACATACATGATATTATTCACCCAGGACTCTATGGAGAATCTCAGAAGAATTACATATGCAATACACAATTACTTTTATACTTGGATGTTAAGGTTAGATTGGGCTCCGTAACTGAGGACTCAGAAGATGTGTTCAGTTTCCTTTCCCCTTCAAAATTTATGCAACCTCAGATTTTTATCGTTTCTCACTTCTAACAAAAAAAAAAAAGTCATGCCCAGTCTGTGTCTCAGTTCTAAAATATTTACTGTTGCTCTAAAACTACAGTATTTAGCAATTTCTGTAATAATTTTTTGCAATAGTATAACTGATCTCATATAAAAGCAGAAATAAGGAACAAAAAGCAGGCTGTGGAAAATTCTGGCCGCGTTTCAAGTGTAATTCATGAAGGTTATGTTTGGTTTCGGGTCGTGGGGCATATCTATCCTTGGCAAATATCCGGAAGAATGCAGGGGAATTCTGCGTAGGTCTGACTGATTACACTCACAGACATTTGTCTGCCCAGCTCCCTGCTGACTTCAGCAAGGATGCACACCAGCACAGCTCTCCAATAGTGAATTAGAGAATCAGGCCCCAAAGCAAAAGCCCAAAGGCAAGGTACCATACCTTCCTCTGTCTTTTGTATCACATCAAGAATACTCATCATTTCTTTTCACAAGAAAGGAACTGAGAAGCTGGTGGTGTAACTGAAAGAATAATAATAGTAAAACAAGGGTTCACATCAAAGATCTAGCTCCCTGCCCCATAACCAGTCTTGCCACAGTAACTGCAATTTGGAAGAGAGTCACCATATTGTTTTTACATTGTCAATTTACATGCTATATAGATAATTTATTACTTCTAATGTCTCTGGAAAGCAAAAAAAAAAAAAAATCAAAACAGAAAAACACCTACTTTTTCAAAATACAGACCCAAGACTTGGACGTTTTAATATCTAGCCCATTTTTTCCAGGAAACAGAGATAGAACAAATTTTATAGGAAGGTTTAATAATAGGCATTTAGTGTTATATTGTTGTTGCTGAAATTCAAAGCCAGTTTCACCGCCATAGGATTTGCAGTGGGAAACACAGGGGATTAAAGTTAATTTCTATAAAAATCATAGAAGTATTATGAGTATTATGGCAACCACAACTTTACATATTAGCTTTCTCTGAAAATAAGAGCAAAACACAGATTTATGACACTTTTAATTAGGATTACATTGCATAAATATAGCCCAAGGGGGGGAAAACCACTGTTTTAAACAGAAGCTCAAGTTTTTAATATCATAAATTTTTTACTAATCCCTCAAGATAACGTGCTAGAAATGCTACAGATATAATGTTTACTTTTTCCATATACAAATATCTGACTTGATTATGAAAGGTGTTGAACACCTTCAATGCATATTTAAGCCAACAGAAGTATGAGTTGTTTTAGAACCCTGCGAAGATTTACTCACTGTCTGAGCATCAGGTCTTTTATTAAAATCAGTAGCGTTACATAATTTGATCAAAACTTTGACTGTGGAAGTAATGGTTTTTATCTCTTCTAGATCTTGACATGGGGCAAGTGTATAATATCCAAAAACCAACTGTAGTTTAGAAAAGTAACTATGATTTAGGTCTAATTGTATGTTAATACTTTATTTAATTTTAATCAAGTTAAAAAAAAATCAAAGCACTTCAAGCAATGTGACTTTTTTTTCCTAAGGTGTAATTCAGATCCAATGCAAGTAGTCCAAAAATGTAATTCTGTTTTATATATTGAGGCTATCTGAGCCACTTAGGAAGCTCATCATGCATCCCACCCTCACCTTCCTCATCTCTAAAACAGAACAGATAGAACAAGACAGTCATGTTAGTTGGGAGGGTGCAATTAATCCAAACAGCTGAGGCAATCGAATAGCATGGTGCTACCGAAAGAGCAACACCGGTCTTTCCTTCCCCCTCTCCCCTCTTAATTCATCAGATTCACTTTTGATTGATTCATTAGAGCTTCACCACCCATGATGTTCCTCTGAACCTTTTGGAGAACTAAGGTCACTAAATTCGCAAAACTACAATTCACTAAAACAAAACAAAACAAGATTAGTGACCAGAATTAGCTTGCCCAGGACCCAAATCAGCACTAGAGCCAGCATACAGAGGGCGGTACAAGGTCCTAGGAAGGAGAGAGGGAGATGGAGAGCACTGCTTCTGGCCCAGGGAAGTGCTAGATTTGCTAAGTCTGTCTCATCAAAACAGTATCTGTCGGACAAACTGGATAACATGCCAAGTGCTACTGTTATTTTGAAACTAAAATGCCTTCCAGGTTTCTCGAGTTTCAAAACTCATCAATAACTGGATGAATTTTGCACAGAATCCTTGAATAACATCAGATAACACTTATTCTTTTGATTGGTGTATTAAGGTAGAGGGATGTCAGAAATTTACCAGCAAACGTCGGTAAGATCAAGTTCTATGAGCATTTTATTTTTCTACAATTCTGGAATCATCTCAGGACTCATGTGCTGTGACAGCCCTATACATTTTCTCATTAAGCTTCAGTAGGATCAATCCGTAATGTAATTGCACTCCTGAAACAGAGTGAACTATAAAGAGAACTCTCCATAAAAAGGAGATGAAGGGTCCACAGGAGCATTTTTATTCCTCAACACTCTTTCTCTTTACATTACAAACATGCTTCAAAAGAAAATTGAATTAACCTATGAGTGCCATTTAACTGTCAGATATGATGCCAATGGGCACTTGTAAAAGATCAGACAGTCAGAGACAAGAGGCAGGCTGTGCAGTGACAACATCCAGCACTTTGCTGCTGTACGATGGAGTGTGTTTAGTTGCAGTTTGAATCTTTACCTGCACACTATCTCACAGCATGCAGCACAATGGGCAGATTTAAAGCACAACATGTTTGTTTGTTTATTCAGACAACAGAAAAAAATACAGTGAAACCTCCCCTAACTAATCAGTGCAAGGACCAACACAGAAATGCCTCTTGGAAGTGCTTGCTAAACCAGGGGAATATACCTTCCTACATTCATCTAGGAATACCTTGAGGTAATTTCTGAAGACAATATATTATTTCAGAAGACTGGTCACTCCTAAGTAACTCAAAGTAATCACTATTACTGAGCAACAACTTTAACTGTAGACATCTTCAGACCATTACCTTTCTGGAAAACGTCATTTCTGTTATAGCCCAGACTACTTTCAAGTACAGTACAATGTAACTTTTGCAATCCTATTAACTTGTTTCTACAGGTAGCTGATCACCTGTAGAATATCACCAAGTAATATTTGAAATTACTTGGATTTTATTTTTGTTGATGCATAGGATATCATATGCTAAGTTTCTGCTCAGAGAAAATTTTTACAGCTGAGAACTATAAACCTCTAAAGATGTGGATTTCTGCTGAAAGCATGAACAGATTTAACTACAGATGTAAAAGGAAATATGGGTTTTCAGTTACTTTAACATTATGAAAAACCTTTAATATAAAAATATAAAAAGAAATGGACAGTTCAAGGTAAAACATTATCGGCAATCATTTCCGTAAAAGTCCTATCTTTATGACTCCTGGCTGCAACCTTTTTAAGGTCTTTTCACTGATAGTGCTTATCTCAGTTTTCGCTTTAAAAGCTTCTTTCTTTTTAAATCTCTTGCAATGAAGTACCCTTCAAACTAGAGATGAAACTGCTAGATTTTGACTTTGTCTAATGATTTTTGACCACTAGCTATTCATAATCCCAACTACCTTCCAGTATCAGAACCACTGACAACATGGTACAAGAAACTCCAATATTTAGAAGGCACAGCCATTGAGTTTGTGGAAGCTGAGAGTTATTTCACACCTATGAACAGACCTAAAGATCAGATCCAGTAAATAACATCAGAATCCAGATGTTACCCACTGCAGCTCTGAGCTCACAGGCACCTGGCCCCGATGCTCAGGGATCCAGAAGCCTGTGCTAAGGACTTCATATGTGAGGAGAGACAAGCGCTTCAAAGTGGGATTGAAGTCTTAACCCACGCTTTAAAGAGTTGACCAGAATTAGCAAATTGCCACCAAAAAAGGCTCATCTTAAACCCAGTCTCTCTGCATGAGATATCAGATCCATGGTTCCAGAGTCTAAAAAGGAAAGGACACTATTCACGTGAGAAGAACTGAGAAGGACTTTATAGTTTTGTGTAAAATTGAGAGCAGCAACCTCTCTCCACCACCAAATACAAAGCACATCGTGAGTTCCTCCTCCTTGGACAGCAGGAGTGCAAATCCACAACCTTCCACTCTCAAGAAAACAACCTTGCAGCTTGTGTGAACACGCAGGACAGAATGGGACACTCTCAGTCACAAACAAAAGAGCTGCTTCTCCAGAAGGCAGTGAGAAGCAGAAGATGGCATGGCCAGTCATGTGCTGAAGGCACTCCCACCTTCCCAGCACTGTTTTACGCTCTTAGATATTGACTAAAGAAAGTTGCTGAAGCCCTTCATTTGGGTTCAACCCTAGGTATGCCATGTGTGATCTTCATTTGCAGCTACCCGGTGGCCGACCTCTGCAGTTAAACGAGATCCTTCTCTGGAGCTCCGAAAATAGCCAACGGGGCAGTAATTTCACAAGTACGTAAGAAAGCATTGATTTTCAATAGGATTTAGGTGCTCCCAAACTTTCTAATTGATCAGAAGGAAGAAGCTGAAGAGAATAAGTAGATCAGTTATGTAATGAGGTATGCTGCTGCCCGAAAGCAGAAGTATTCTCCACATCCTCCAGTAACAAACTGAAACAAAAAGAGGGATGAGACAAGTGGCAGCAGTTACCCTTAAAGACAAGGAGAAAGAGCAAGAGTGTAGCCTCCTGACAGGCAAGGAAAAAGACTGGCAAAGGAAGGAGAAAGAGAAGTAGAAAGATGAAAATGAGAAAGAGAACAGAGTGCACAAACTAAAAACAGTAGGCTAACAGAGAAAGAACAAGTCAAGTGAGGGAGAGAGGAAATACAAAAGAAATATCTCTGCTGACTTTAGAATTTTTTGTTAATCACAGGAATGTCTTTCATATGCATAGTCATGAGCAAGAGATCAGAATGGAAAGAGAGACACAAAAGGGTGAGAGAATAACAAACAGGAAACATCAGACAAATGCGAATGGGACACTGGTATGAAGATGAGTCAGATATGGAAAGGGAGAAAAAGAAGTGTTTAAAGAAATGAGAGAATGGAAAAACTCAGAAAGATGCAACTTTCAAGCTACTCAGCTGTAACGCTTGTGGTTTCCTTATTTTTACAATATAGTTATCTGGCAAACGTCCTATTTTATGAGCACAAGAAAAAGATGGCAGTGCTAGTGCAAGTATTTTCATTATATTAGTATTTCTCACTATTCTGAATCTTAGCAAACCAATAGCAAGAAAAGAAACAGAATATAACCTCTACTTCACCTGTGCTCAAACTCTGCAAGGGCAAGGGAGCCTCCTACCACTCAGACTTCTGCTTTATTTGAAGAACAGTTTCTTGAAAATATTTTCAATTGTTGGCAACAACAGCTTCCACAGAACCTCAGAGGACAGTCAAACTCCACAGCAAGAGAGATCCGTATCATCCTAGATGTTTTCCTGCTTTCTCCAATCCCTATCTGACTGTAGTCAATTAAAGTCGGGCGATTGTTGTTAGAGCCTATGGCTATTTTTATTTTCTCCATAGGAATGTCTCTCCACTACCCTATGCACATTCATTACGATATGAGGGTGTCTGAATGCTGTAGGCAGCGTAAGAGAACCACAACTGAGCCCTCTACAGTAGCCGCCAGCTCCACTTTGCAGTAGAGCGGCTGCAATACTGTACATTTCATAAAAGTATGAAGTGAGAGATATGATACATTTGAGTTGCTCTGTAATTTTTTAATGCTCTTTGATTTTCAGACCTTGTTTGGGTGCATGATAGCAAGACTGAACAGAAAAGCTAATACTGTTTACCTCACCTGGAACATGAGAGGCATTCAGCACGAGGCTGTCTGGCGCACTATTTTTTTTCTGATCTTCGGCTAGTGGATTTCTCAGTTCCTTTCAAATTCCTTTCAAACTCTTTGGCTGTTTTCCCACGCAGACACATACATGTATATACTACAAGATTCCTCTGAAATGTAAGTCTCTAAGGTTCCATGAAGAATTTTATTTTTTCCCATATATCTTTCATGCCTTCCTGCAATTTCTGCAAAATAGTTTCAAAACAGTAACACAACCTTTCCTCAGACCACATGGAAAGGATTCTTTCTGCTAGAAACCTCTTTGCACTAAATGTGCTAACTTAATTTCACACCACATCAGAAGCTATGATGACAGGAAAGTTGCACAGCCTTAGAGACTACAGAGGAAGGAATAAGAGAAACTGCATTGTCATTTTTCAATAGCACAGCATAAGGCGACTAAGGGTTTGAGCACAAAACCTTCCTCCCACCACCACTGTGACAGCTGAAAAGGCTGCTGCCCACAACTGCAGTCAGTGCTCACTTTCCCCTGAGACCTGATATCTTACTTTGACAGAAGACACTAGGGAGTGATAACACATGCAAATATGTAACACATTTGAACAGGTGGCAGCCTATCACAGCGAGGTTGGGGTAGCAGCTTTTTGGGGTAGTAGCAGAAACAGGATGCGTGGTGAAACCACAGAAGGACCAAAGTCCCTGCTCTTGCCTAGCTGCACAGTTCTAGTAAGGAGCTCTGTAAATGCAGTAACACACTTACTCACGCTGTAATTGGTTTACAATTTATACACCTATTACTGTTTTAGTTCAATAGCTATTATGTATTAGCTTGAGAGACAGTTTCAAAAGCATCTAAGCCACTCAGATATATCCCACTGAAAACTGAAGTCAAATTTAGTTGTCTCAGTCATTTAGACAAGTTTACATTATTTTTTGTCATCATGGCCCACATTCATCCAATCTAGTGCTAGACATATCAATCAAAGAACCTAAATTAGGAATCTAGATGTCCTAGACGCTCCCTACCATTTACACAGAGATAGGCATCTCTAGAGGTCGCTACAGCTCACCTAAGAACTACAATGGCTTTTTTTTCTCTCCCTTGACCATGGCAGGAGCATTGCGTGACTACGCCTTTACCTCAGCTCAGTGTCTCAACCAGGTGCTTAAAGTTAAATGAAATAAGCCTAGGTCATCCTCATTTACGCACACATACACACACATATCCATGTATAAATACAAATAGGTGAATATGCACATACATCAGCAGGTGCATGTGTGTGCACTTTGTGGTTCTTCAACACAACTGCTCTTAGCATGCTTTTATTCAAGCAGTAAGCTGCTCTCGCAAAAAGTCAGGATAGAATCTTATTTATCCCAATGACCTTTACAGAACTTCTAAGCCTTTAATGGGTGTAGGTACACTTTCCAAAACTCTTATGTACTGGCAGAGCAGGAGCCTTACACAGCAGAGAAATGAACCCAACTAAGATAAAAGAAAGAAAAAAAGGAAAAAAAAAGAGAAGAAAAACAAACATTACAAGCAAAAATAGTAATTAGAGATTAAACAGAGTGGTAAAGATTTTCAGTTCTGCAATTTCCTTGTGAACTTAACAATACACTGCTAATGATGACTTTTGCTTGCTCTCTTGATACGTCAACAGAGCCAAGACAAGGCAAGCGCCTGTTTACAAAGGAGCCCTCCACTTTTGTGGAGCTTTATGAAGAAATGTACATGGTTTTGCCTACAATCCACTGGGCTGAGCCTCCAAAAAACTACATTTGCAAGGTAGCATAGAGGCAACACATTACATCAAGTGTTTGCCGATATGAAGTCTAGTAGTAAGAATTTACCAAAAAATATTGTTTTGTTCTTGACTGTTTTTAACATAAAAACCTGGCACTCCGCCCTACCACGACAGCATGCTGCACTAATGGGAGAGAGGAGAGTCAAATGTCCTTTGCACCCCACTCAGGTCCCTTCACGTTTTACTTATGAGAGCTCATGCAGATAATGCACTGCAAAGTCAAAATCTGTTTTCCCACCCAAAATATTGGTAATGCCTTTGCAGGGCACTCTTACCATCAGGTAGCCAGATGGAATCACAGTCTGTCGAAAAGAAACAAACACAGATCAATAACTACAGTTTGATTCGCGTGCCTTAAATATTGTCAAAACATGCTCTAGGAAAAGGCTGATGGGCTTCACAGTGAAAGCTTAATGAACACAAATACTCCTGTTTAGAGGAACTAACACCCACAGGAGTTAACTGAAGATGGATAAATATGTGCATGCAGACAGGACAAGTAAATAAATAAATAAGGATGGAAAGCATTTCACCTTCTTTCAGCCATTTATAGTTAATGATCTCTATACTACACAGTTTGTAGTTCTCCAGTAACAAGAGAACTCTGGAACATGTGAATGAGAACAAGAAAGCCCGAACTCTGACAGATCAAAACCCAGATCCTCTAGCTTTAAATCGAAAGTAACAGTTTTTTTCCTATTGATTTTTTCTCCTTTTTCATTTGTGAAAAATTGATTTTGCTTGTCTGTGTTTGTTAAAGTGTCTGCACTGCAACTCAGTGCTTACTTTAATCTTTGTATTTATTCATCCGTTCCTCCAAGTCAGTCACGTAAAATAAACGTCTGGGAGTCCCTTTCGCACACTCACTTGCCTTCTCATAAAATCTCAGAAATCATATTCTTCCTCCATTAGGACCAAAGAATGACACAGATGCTCTGTAGTCCCTAATGACACTCAGAGAGGGCCCTCCTTTAGCCTGAGACCCTCAGAACATAAAGCCTATTTAATGTATTTTTGGAAAAGAACACCTCAGAATGGCACTGACACCTGAGAAAGAGACTATATTAACTTATGCTCCCTCCGACAGCCCCCTTGAAAGAAGCAGAGCAAAAACTCCATGCTTGATGACACCTGAAAGCCATAAGGAATTTTGGAATGAAAAAGAACCCAGAAACACACTGGAAGAAGAGATAATTTTGGAAGGTTAAGATGAAAAGGCAGAAAGTACTCAAATAATAGAGCCCTCACCATTACTTATTTTCTTTCACTTTCTCAGTATGGGAGAAATGGATTTAACATAGGAACCCATGCCACACTTTTTCTACCTACACAATTCTACTGAAGACAGTTGAACTATCTTAAAAAAATACCAGACAACTCTGGTCCTTAAAATCCAATGGCTTTAAAACTTTAAAAAAAATAGCATACAGAGACATTAAAAAGAAGAAAAGAAGAAATGATGTAACTGAAATTTTTCCTCTGGGAACGATTTGAGGATTAATCTGAATGAAAAAAAAAGTAATTAAGGATAAATCTGTAGTGCTTATGAAATACTAATATTTTAGCACTGAATCCCTCCTACTAAAAAGGAATTCTTAATTCTCAAACCAGGCCAGATTGTGTGGTAGTATTTATGATGTGCACACATGTCCACTCTGAATACGTATGGCTTATTTCACTTTTGAGCTGAACTAAGAATTGCAGATGTGAAAGGCATTAATCCACTTTGGCAATCACGTCTATTTCCACTAAAACTTTCACAGAAAAATATTTAAAAGGAGAAATACAATGAAATATATTTACCTTTCTAGTATTGCAAATAGCTATTAAAGATATTAATACAAATTTCAAAATCGCATGTAGCAATTATTTTGCTTATAATAGGAAACTGAACTTTGAGATAATTAGCCATGCTGTAGACTTACACATTTCCAAATTTAGAGTACACTCCTATTCCAGTATCCTTTGAGCATTTACTATTTTGGGTTTGATTTAAATCAAATTATTTTAAGCCTTGCATGACTGTGTGCTATTGTCTTCCCTGTTCTTTGAGTTCAGAGGCATAAATAAAATACAAATTGTGCTATAAGCGCACTCCCGTTATGCAGTTCTACTATTTATTTATCAGACTAGCAAAAACAAAGAGATGAAGTAATTATGACAGAAACAAGAGGTACAAACGTAAATTACAAAATACACCTAAAATGCATAGAATGATCTATTTACAATTCACTAACGCAACACATCCTACTTGTAGGTTATGGGAAGATTTAAAAAGGAAATTAAGTGACACTGCACACAGGTCAGGGACCAAGCCTCCAAGAGATGGGACCTCAGATGACAGCCCTCCTACGTGGTTAAGTCCTAAATGGACAACCACAGCACGGCCTGTCCCACTGCAGCTTCTACAGCGAGCTCCTACAGCATACAGCGAGGGGGAATCAATTTGTTATATGAGTACGTCATATTTGGTGGATTATCTACGCAGTAGCAATTCCTAAGGAAAAAAAAAAGAAAATTCAGCAACAACGTTATTCATGAAAAAAAAAAGTCTTACACTATGCACACAGATGAATGATGCATCACTGTGCCCAGAGGAATATTCAGGCCAAAAGAGGATGCCAGATAAAGGGACAATCATTCCATAAACCAAACACAGTGCTAACTAACTAAATATAAAGAGACATCTTTCCTTTTTGAGAAGATGAGAAAGCACTTTCCTCCGAATTTGGGATTGTTCTAAACTTCACAAAATTTAGCGAGCTACAATCATTTCATTGCAGTAATAACTGAGAACTGAGAGCAGTAACACAGGACCGCAAATTTTGTAGTAAACGGAATTTCTACTACTGTTCAAGCAGTTAAATTCAGCTTTACTCCACATAAGCTTTAAACACTGAAGTACCTCAGGCAGGAGCTTGGTGACCCTACAGTTTCAAATGCTCAATAAAGGTGACCAGGTCAAATTTAGGCCAAGGTAAAATCCTCAGACTGCATTTAGTGTTGACACAAAGCTTCAGCATCATTCCAATCTGCTGCTCTGCTCTTGTTGCTCCAAATTACCTGCTTATGTAGGCATAGCCTGAAGCACAGAGTTAGGTGCCTCAGCTGGGTAGGATGAATCTAACTTTGATATTCCTGACATTCTGTGACTGTTTCAAATTCCTTTTAAAATAGAAATTCACACAGCATTACCTAAGAAATGTTTTGCCAACATTACCGAATCAATATTTGTTTGATATTTTATGATTCCTTTTACTCTCCTGGACTTCTCCTTCTTTGAGCCATTTTCCCCTTTTTTCATGTGGGCAGAATGTTTAAAAATGTATACAAATAACTATAAAATCATTAGAAAGAAGCCCAAAAGCTGAAGTACTGAAGCTGGAGCGCTAGGGAGCTTTGCCTGGAAAATAAAAGATGATGTTCTGGGACTGTGAAAGAAGGACACTGATAGTCTGCATGGAGGTCCTCTAATCAAACACAGGCATCTGAACAGTGTGACCTTGCTGCAGCAGCATATCTGAAACAGCCACCTAAGGTTCCTCTAACTGTCAAAGGAAAAAAAGAGGTACTTCTGGGGCTGATTCCTATCATTCTAAAGTAGACATCTAAACAGACCAGACTAATAGATCTTAGAAGTGCCTGCTTCTCTCTCTTTGACAATATGGGGCACCCAGAGTGACTTGTTCAGCTGCAGACGCCAGACTTCTGGACATCGGGAATCAGCCGGGGAACTCCAGACCATGTTGCACGTCGACTTATCAATAGTAAGGATTTAAGCCACAATAACCTAACCATCATGCCATTTCAGAGTTAACATCCAAGTGGAACAATCAGGCCAAAACCACACCTCTGAGGTTAGCTTTTAAGTTGTCGAAAACCAAAAACCTGTAATAGTTTATTTTGTTCACATATGGAAGTTTCACTTTGAAAGAACTGAGAAAAAGCATGTTCTTGTATAAATGAAAGTTAATGCAGCTTGATTCCATCACAAAAAGGTGAACTGAGTGCAAATCTCATGGTTCTAGGTATTCTTGCTAAAAGGACTATCCTCAAAAGGAAAGGTGGGGTTAAGGAGCTGCATGCAGGTGGCAGTCCATCAAGGCACATGCTGGTCACTCCTATAGGCTCTATCCCCTCCCTACCATTGCCTCTTCCAAGCTCTGAAGCAGCTTCCTCCACATACCTGTCTTCACAAAAATGCATCCATTTGGGATCGAAAGCACCTCTTCGTTCCACAAACCACAGACCCCTGCTAGAGCAAAACAGCATCATGCAGATTTGGCAACCAGCAAGCGGCACCTCTGGCAACGCAAGCTGCACACCCAACAAGAGCTGCGGCGAGGGGCAGAGTAAGGGCACACATTAATACCACGGCTGAAGGGAAAAGGTGTGCAGCTGGGCAGAGTTAAGGCATTTTCAAAGCCCCGACCCCAATCTGACCTGTAATGGCCTTGCAGTTTTAACATGGACATTTCCCTCCCAAATAAAATGCAGTCTCTGCTTCTTGCTGCAACATTAATGAAAAGGTGTTATTCCATTTTTACTTGTCCATCTAGAGGGACTGAAAGAGAAAGTCACTTGGCCTATGTGAGCAGAATTTCACAAGCAACCAACTGCATGAAGAGTACTGGCTCACAGTACATGAGATACTTTTCCCAGCTGGCAAGATTAATACTTATAGTATTTGCTTTATGGCTACAACACCGATGTATGCTGGTTTGCTACAAATTTTCTTGATTAAATCATCTTACTTAAAAGGACAAAAACCCATCTTCCTCTTGTTATACTTCATTCCTTTTAATGAATTTTCTTTTTTGTTTTAAAATTCACCTCCCCTACTATTCATAAGGAATTTATATGGAAAAATACAGACAGTCTTCCTCTTTTACAATATTTGTTGTCAAATACAGGCTTGTTATTATTATTTTGTGGATATAACTACAGAGAATTATATCTTGAAAGTGAGTCTGGAGGTGCTTGTTGCTTTAACCCGTTTATTTTGCCTAATATGTAGAACAGAACAGAGCAGATGGTATGTTCTGACCAAAATTATTTCTATACCACGACAAGCTTTAAAACCAGACTTCTGGTTTGGTACTGCTTGATTACTCCTTGTTCCCCACCTCCCTGCCCCAATATATATACAGTAACCACTAATAAGAGCTGAGAATGAAAAGAACAGCAGCTAACATATATTGAATTGTGAAACGCAGGACATCATAAAATTTATCAACAGTAGGTCATTCTTATAAGACTGCTTTTAATCTTAAAAATTAAAAGTCTTTCTCTTCTGGATAGCACCTTTCATTGCTAAAACAGTTTTTTTTTTCCTTTAAAAAAGCAGCATTTCATCATTAAACATATAATTATGTATAAATATAAATATAAATATATGAAGCCTGCATAAGACCATCTTCATGCAAGTACCTCCAAATTTAATTAACTTCCAAAGCAGTAATTTCCAGAGCATTAACACTTCAAATGACTGAAGCGGAGAGTGGGGCACAGAAGAGTTAAGTGATTCAACAACTTCCTAGAAGTCTGCCACAGAAAGAAGAACGCATCAGCAGACTTCCAATTGCTTGTCCTGAATTAAAAATACAACTTCAGACTTCTTCCAACTGAAAATTCAGCTAGTTCAAAAATCAAAACAAATTTTACTGCCTTCACAAACACAGTGGCCAGAACAACCAATTTCAAGAAATAGTTTGGCATGAGGAAGATGAATCTTGGTCACAGAAATTTCAGGTGACTGTTTTGTTAATATTTTGTGTCCCACAGTTGCAGAGATCAAGTATAATAAGAGAAAAGCTGCTTTTATGACATTCCGGTGCGTGCATTTGTGTGTGTGCGTGTGTGTGTGTGTGCGCGTGTGTTCCCAGAGGAAAAAAAAAATGTGTCTCAGAAAGCGCTGCATGAATTATTACTTCATTTAAATCATTTTGCCCCAGGCAGGGAAAGAGATCACACAGTTATAAAACAATCTCAAGTCTGCCAACCATAAAGAAAGGAAAATGTGAAAGGTACAACGATATTTAAACAAATTGAATTAATTCTGCTTCATACAGGTCCTTTGCTCCACAGTATCTGAGCATCTTCCAAAAGCATGTAAAGAAACATAACTCACATCTGTCATCTAGAGCTTAGTTTCTCTCAAATTCTTCCTAGGAAAAAACACATGTGAACTGTAGAGTTTGGGGGTTATTTCATTTTGCTTTTCATCTCCCACATGCATCTGCACATTTGTTTATCCTCAGTCATGAGAACGTGGATGATTTGAGAATGACCTCAGGGAAGACGAATGGAGTGGCAAGATTAGAAAAGTTTGAGAAGCATTAAGAAAAGGGATGGTCTGTACCAATAAGCCAAAGAAATTTAAAAAAATGAGGAAGAGAAAATGGATATAAAACTCCTCTTATTCAAGAAGTTTTGCTATATAAAAATTAACTACCACTATCTGCAACTGCAATTTTCTAAAAGACTGCTAACTCAAAATGCACATATTCAGGGAGATCCAGCCTCTCACGACTTTTCTAAAGGCTGTAGGGTACAGTGTCCTAAACGTACTCCTTTACTCCTTTCATTTCAGCATTTTCTCACAATAAAAGCAGTTCCCTCTACTTCTTCATTAGTATTCTAAGACCGCAACAAATTGACTTTCTGGAAATGTAACTGAGAGCTCCGACATTTTTTTCCATATACTACGCATGGAATTCTCTGCCCAATTCCCATTATTTTTCCTTTCCTAAAATATTAAGAAATTTCAACTCTTTAGGAATCTGTGAGCCAACAAAGACGTTGGAGAATTCTCTTGCTGCAACAACTGCCTGCTCAAACAGGGCACAGCCCCAAACAGGAAAACAGAGCTGCAACATGTTTTACTGTCATCTGATGGGCTTATTTGGATTTCATTTTGTCTTTCAAACAATTTATGTAATTAAAATAGTATAAATGTTAATAGGCTATTCTCAGTACAAACCTAACACTTAGATTTCAGATACTGGCAATCACCATCTAATATTAAGTTTACTCTGTCTTCAAAACAGAAGAAACTGGAAAAGAAAAGGAAAGTGTGAAATGTGATTCATGACAGGTAGTTAAATGAGGCAACTGTAAGTATAGAAGTAGTAAGTGTTGCCATTCTAACTCTCTTGCAAATGAATCATTTTCTGAAGCTGCTAGCATTCAGTATGAAATCTTCCAAGCTTGATCTGTGCTTGAAGATTATGATTGTTTTGGAGGAGGCAGAGATTATAATTTTTTGCTCATTCTGAAGCATGGGGAGCGGGAAAGATAACTACATCAAGAAACGATTTCCCCTTCTCTACCACAAATGTCACCATCAGCACCAAAAAGCTTTCAACGCTCCATTAAATTTTTTCTAAAAATCACATTTCATGTAATATCTGTGCTGGTAAGCCTTCTAGTAGCACTACGCTCACATCCCAGAGCTTTCCCTACGGGCATTTCTGTCTTTCTTTCTGCCACCTGTTCCTTGATTTGGCAAATGAATTGCACTTTTCTTTTTAATAATATGTAGGCCCTTTAAAACGTGGCACACTTCTGTTCTCAGACTTCTGTGTGGGTAGCAGAGTCACTTTGGCCTTCCAGTTTAACTCCTATTCTGGTCCTTATTGGTCTGTTTATAAACTCTGTATTTCTGAGCCCAAACCCAGATGATCTCCAAATGACTTTAAAGATACATATCAAAAAATCACCCTTGGGGCCAGTTATTTTCTTCTTTCTTTGGATCCTTCCAATCCAAATTAATTAATTAATGCCCTGTCCTCTTGTGCAGCCTTTTCCCGCCTCAGAAAAACCCCGAGGAGCAAGCCAGCCCAGGGCACCATCGCCCAGTAAAAGAGTCAGCCTAATCTGACAGAGAAGGTGCAGGTAAAAACATCCAAACGATCTGTATGTAAGTGGAGGAGATGAAGACAATCTGAAGAAGAGGGCATTAAAGCTACATAGCTTGAGAAAAAAAAAAAAATAGACAGCGTTTTCAAACAAGACTGGACTTCTCAGAACTTAGGCTTCCAACCTGAGATGTTCTAAAGTCGCTTGATTTTAATTGTGTTACTGCTCTCTTAAAGGTTAAGTTTTGGGGTTTTTTTTAATGGTTGGGTATACTAACACTAATTAGTAATACTACTAATAATAATTAGCAATAGTAATTAGTAATATTAATTACTAACACTGATACTAATTTATTGTAATAGAGTTCACAATAATCTCATAGCCCCCTACTTATTTTCATTAGTCTGCAATATGAATTTTTTCCAATCCAACAGCTTCAGATCTATATCTGAGGGGAGAAGAGGAAAAACATCCTTGCCAAGCTTCTAAGCACTTCTTCCACCTGTTAAATTTACAAATACAAGAATGCAACTAGAAACTCTTTACTAAACTCCCTAAAAGCACTAAAATTCCCTTCTTAGCATGCTAAGTACAGTTTTCAGTGATCTCCTCTGTTCATAAAACTGTGAGGCCAGAGGGGCTTTTGCACTGTGACCTAAAGCAGATAGAGATTTCACCTGTTTTAGAACAAGGATTCCAAAGTGCAAAGCTCCCTATGGAAAATGTGTTGCTAATAGCTGGTTTTTTGTTTTTTTTTTTTTAAATCACAAGGACTCCAGCTCAATTTCTCTGATCACAGCAGCATAGGAGGGAAAAGATAGGGTTCTTAAGCATGTTGAGCTGAAGAAATTTCTTACGCGGTACGCCAAATAAAGCCACATAACAGCTGCAAATAACAGAATTCCATGAGCTCCACAAAGACATAAAGAGATTGTGGACTGTAGGAAAGTGAACACCTCCTTATCAAGGAATTTTACGAAAGCAATTGTTACATTTAACAAAGTAAGCATGATCTGGACTGCCCATTAATCCATGCTATGTATAAATTCTGCACAAGAGCGAGGTACATTATCAAATGGAGCTAATCCAGTTGCGCAGCTACAAACTGAGCGAGGAGGTGCAAATCAGTTCGATTCGAGCTCTTTGTTCTTTACTCCCCACCTGGAGAGTTTATCATCCGGCCAATCTATTTGCCATGCTTGTAATTCAATAGTAGCAGTGACCAAAACAAGCTCAAGTCTGCACTTTGCTGACCTCTGAGGAAGCAGGTAAATCAGACAGGCTCAGAATTAACCGTCTGCTAAATTTCATCAGATTTCCCAACAATGCAAGATGCCAAGTAAGAGCTACCGAGTAAAAACCAAACTATCATAGGTGGCATGCTACAGGGTTTTCCCACCGCCACCATGCTTGCCTAGTTGCACTGATTTCAGGAATGATTCCTATATAATTCATCAGCTGAGCTTGCAGCAGGTTAGCAAAAGGCAGTCTATTCATGCTGCTCTTTTCCGACTTCCCCGGAGGGATTTACAATAGCTCTGTGGGGACGGCTCTGCAGTAGGCTGGGCAAGCTCTGGAGGAGTGGGTGCCACAGGCAAGATAGGAGGAGAGGTGCAGAGCAGTGGTACTCAGGCTACAACCCAAGAGCTTTCGACAGCCAGGTACCCAGATCACACAAGGATCAGTTCAAGCCCAGATTACACCTACAAAATCACAAGAGACCTCATAAAAGATAGTACTTATCCTACAACATGGACTAAACAACAGGTAGGACAAAGCCTGGTATCGAAAAGGTTCAGCATCCCTGTTAAGCATTCATTGTAAAGCACCAGAGAAACAAATAGCCAAGACTAAAGGGGTAAAAAGATTAACAGACTGCAGAACAAAATGCCAGTATAGAATAGGAAAATAAAACTTTTTTTTTTTTTTTAAGAAGTTGATTAATACAAGCTTTTATAAAAACCAGCATAGCAGATTAAAAGACAAATTCATGTCTCTGTTGCTGTACAGAAGCAGATTTGCAATGAGGAAGCTTGGCCGAAAATTCTTAATTTATCTTTGGCAATTTAAACTATTTTCATAGAAATTACCATGAGAAGGCAAAACTGACTGACTCTTTCTCTTTCTTAAAATATGTCAGCCAAATATCCTGGCTCATATGTCTCATTTGTTATCACAGCCAAAGATTAGTAACTGTTCATATGTGATGGTTTATGCATAAATATAATCTACCTTCACTGGAAAATAAGCATCACATGGGGTGCACGTATATTCAATCTTTACCCAGGTTTGTAACTTCCATGGGCTTCCACTCAGATCAAGAGAAAAATATATCCCTCATAAAAAGTAAAAATTACTGTAAACCTCAGAATTTCTTTACCAGTCAATCTCAATCTAAATTCCAAGCTGGCTGCAACTGAAACATATTTGTTTCATATTCAAATGATAAAAATGATTTTACAAAAATCCATAATTTCAACAGAATCAGGTTAACACAACCTATCATTTTCAGAAAGCCTTTTCAAAAAAACTTAGTTTCTGTAATAGAGCAAAAATACTGACAGGATTTGCCTTTTAACCCAGTGAAGCACAAAAAGGGATTGTAAGGAGCTGATCCTCTCTATTTCTAGTGAAACCAACCAAAATGACAGGGGCCTTCCTCTTTCCTCGCTTCTCTCCAACATGAATTTCATACTAAAATTCATTTGGTGTTTTGGAATAGTTTGATCTTTGATCATTTTCCATCTTACAACAACTATGACAGATGTGGAAACATAGCAATTTTATTGTTATTAGGAGATTTTATGACAGAATTTATGCCTCCTTTACATACTGTCTCCCACTGGTATTTAAATTTTTTTTAAATGAAATTTCAGCACTCTTGCCTGCAATTCATACTGAAAGCTACAGCGGAATCTTTCAGGTTTGTTTGCAGTTGTGGTTACCCTACTTCTTATAAACACGGCAACTTCCTGTCAAGGTTCCCACTGCTACATCAGGTTGAATCATGGCATCCTTCACAGTCATGACCCCTGAATGCATTCATGCTACAACTCTGTCTAGTTCTATCAACTACACATTGTAGCGGGATAGCATTTCTGAAGTTACATCCAAAACAGGCTGTCTCTTCCCAAAATCAGCTAGGGACCTGACAGCATCCTCCTTAGGTAGCATATGGCTAACATGGTTATATTTTCATGTTTCAGAAATAACACTGTTTTCATTAAATGCCTGCATATGAAGTTCATGAAACATTCTTAAAGGCACTGTGGCAGCAAACGTGGAAACCTCAAGGCAGGATCCCTGGAGCAAATTATGCATCATTCACTCTTCTAAACATGCAGATGCAAACATATAAGATAAAGTTGTTAATTAAGTGAATAACAAAAACTACTTTTACTACGTGAGGTGAATTAAACAAACAAACAAACAAACAAACAAACACAGAGCATCTTATCGCTCTTTGGTGATCCTGTAGTGGATACATTTATTGCACAGCAGGACATTAAATGTGTTTTCCTATATACTGATAAATTATAAATGATGTGTGTCCTACTTCTTGTAGTACTACTTTTCCTGTCATCTCTTGCAGGACTGAGTCAGTTAATGGCACCCTTGGCATTTCTGACCTTTACTTTGTCAAAAAATTTCCATTTTGTTGTTTAAACAAAGGATTCTGCCTGCAGCCCCTGGCAGTCACCATTTTACTTACCCATGGCAACCTATTCTGTACAATAATGGCATCAGACTAGCTTGACACAGAGCCATGTGCATGTGAGGCTGAGACTGACTTCTTTAGATAACAAATGCATAGGTGCCCCTTCAACACTTCATGCCGAGACATGTGCAAGCCCCTTCAAATCATTCTGTATACTAAAACCTCAGCAGGGTTGAAACAGTGATGCTGTCAGTCATCAAGAAAAATTTCTGCTGCTGGGGAAAAAAAAGAAAAAAAAAAACTTTCTTGCTTGCTTTCTGTGTGCCTGTACCTCCAGCTGCTTCAGTGCACTGTGTCAGTGTATTAAAATAGAACTGGCTCGATGACTTCACTGGTTCTCTCAAATAGGCCAGTTGGCAGAACTAACAAGTCTGCTCCTGGGTAGAAAAGGGTAGGGTTTTTTTGTTGTTGTTGTTTCCCCCCCACCTCCCTCCAGTCTGAATGTTCACTTTCATTCTGACTACAGGAAAAAAAAGTCTCCCTTTTGAACACAATCTGAAAAACTCACACATCCACCCACACCTGGTGAGTAGGAAGCCTTCACGAGTGTCATCTTATTCTGCAGAACCTAATCTTCCCTTTGAGAAAAAAAGAAAATCTAAACCTTATTACTGCAAAGGCAACCTTCCCAATACAAAGAAGCGTACAGTGAGACACTAAATGACAAAAACACTCCCAATGCTGCTTTTGTACCTTGCTACACTGCTTCAGAGTAAAAACATTCCTGACCAGAAAATCTGGGGACAATCCTAAAACTGCCAAGAAAATCTAACAATTTCACACTGCTGTTATTCTGGCTATGTGCCATACTGCAGAAAGATTCTGGAGAGGCATATCAGCAAAAGAGATGCAAAGAGCTACAGGGCACAGTGAAATCCAATAGGAAAGTTAAGAAATGACTGAAAGAGTGGAAGTCTCCAAGGTACCTCTGATGCAGCTAAAAGACTGAGGGGATGAAGATTCAACCAGTAAAACAGTACAAAATATTCCAGCAATTCATCTTACTACTTAAACAAACTTCTCTAAAGCATATCAATAAGTTCATCAGAAAGTCTGCGTCAGTAAACTTCAGTCTGACAAGACCATAACTTGGGGATATTTTATCAATGCTTTAAATCTTTAGGCACAAATCAGCACACAGTACAGTGCCTGTAATACATCATAACTTTGCAGCCCAACTTCTGGACAAAGCCAGAAGAGAAACACTGCCAAAGCTGTATCTTTATTACAACTGCCCATGCTTGCATAGCTGGCATTTTGGAAGACAGCTATATGTAATTTCTGTACATTGAGCCATAGAGGAGCATTCTGGAACTACATTAATGGATCAGGTGGCACAGTCAACGTGTTTTCTTGCCAACACCATATTTGGCCCATGACCACTCTACACCTTTTCATGATCAAATTACTAAGAACACGTGTAATCTGTGTAAGAATTCAACTGAAGCCCAGGTGCGGTCATGATGCAGACACAAAACATTACAACTCTTGCAGCAGTCATCTGTGTCAATATAAGAAGGTCTCAAAAGGAAAAAAGGTTTAACCTGAATCTATGTGAGAAAACTATGTGAAAAAAGCAAAGGAAAAAATAAACACCAAACACACAGTCTGCTTAGCATGTTTTGATCTACTCTTACCATCACCCCAACTGGATACAGCCTGCTCTCCCTCAAGCCACAGAAAAAAAGCAACAGAATCACTCCTTGAAAGCAATGTCTCCTCTGACCATCCCACAGTCAGCTCTTGATCCTCAAGGAGGAGAAAGAGGGAAACAAAGAAAGTCATTGCCAAGCTCCAAGATC
The DNA here is from genome assembly GCF_040807025.1 of Struthio camelus. Classification (NCBI taxonomy): domain Eukaryota; kingdom Metazoa; phylum Chordata; class Aves; order Struthioniformes; family Struthionidae; genus Struthio; species Struthio camelus. The sequence goes on along the minus strand of NC_090942.1, from coordinate 178,031,994 downwards.
TCTCTCAAGAGACCTCAAAGGGGGGTGGGAAGAGGGGGTAAGTCCTTCAAGCTGGAAAGAGGGTTAAATACACATGACAGGGAGGCAGCAGCTGGAAGGAACATAGCTGAGAGGAATCAAAATGCTTGGGAGAGGGCTATAAGAGGAGGCAGGAGCTCCTTAGAGGGAAGAACACAGGAACACGCTACTGAAAGAAAGCTTGAGAAGCCAAATCAGTCCTGCATCCACAAGAAGCAGCTCTTAAGTAAAGGCAGGAACTAGATATAGAACTGAGCTTGTTCAAAGAGCAGCTGGGAAATGAGCATCACACAGTCATAATCACAGAAACATGACAGAGCATCCTTGTCACCGTTATCTCATGGCTGTGCAAGACTCAATATTCCTTCCTATCAAAAAGCAACCTTAAATTGTTCTCGTCTTATAAAGCAAGTGGGTCCAAAAAGATTGTGGATGGCCAGTTTCCTTCTCTTATTTTGCTACACAGACTAGCCGCACTGATCCAGAAACAACTTGAAGAGAAGAAGCTCACAGGTGCTAGCCCCTAAACTAGCAAAAATGTTTCAGCCATTCTTTCTCAATATAAAGGACTAGATGTGACTGAGTGACTGAGCTAGTGCTTATTGAACAATTTCTCTAAGACCTCCACCAGGGGCTGGCTCAACCAGCACTGAGCTGAAACCATGGAGAAAGCTGTCTGTCTGCAGAAAACTATTACGGTACCATACACATGAAAGCTGGCAGTCCACAGTGAGGAAGACTTCAAAAAAGACTAGCATCTCATTCTCTTAACTCTCCAATACTAAAGGAAACCTGACTCCAGGCAGGCAAACAAGAAAAAAAGGTGAACTACAGTAACAGACTAACTGACCTAGATCCACACAGGAGGAAGGTGATTTGTCCTCAAAGTCAGAGGCTAGCACACTTGGAAAGTTCATCCGAAATTTTAAGATATTCTCCTAGGGAAAAAAGAATTCTCATCTCAAATAGAGTAACAATCATAGAATGGTTGAAGTTGGAAGGGACCTCTGGAGATCCTCTAGTCCAAACCCCAGCTCAAGCAGGGTTGCCTAGAGCACGTTGCCCATGATCATGTCCAGATGGCTTTTGAATGTCTCCAAGGATGGAGACTCCACAGCCTCTGTGGGCAATTTGTCACAGCGCTCAGTCCTCCTCACAGTATACATATATATATTACATATGTAAAAATATATATCAAATAATGAACCCTAGTTCAGGCCTTGGACACTTGTAGGAGACATCCCTTGATTAGAAAAGACCTGGTTACAAACCTATTTTGGGTAATCACTATCACATAATCTTCATCACAAAGACACAATAGCATGCCCCTCCATCTCTGTTATATCCTGTATGGCAGAATATAAAAGTCATAACGTTAGTAGCTTAAGAGCTGCCACATCAGGGTGTGACTGGCTGGGATTTGGCGCATTTCCCAAGTCTGTTGCTGTAGACTCTGCTAAGAGCCACAACAGAGGGGACCAACGGTTGGTCTTTCTACCTCAGATGAGCTATTTGTAGATCTCGGACAAAATTAAATCTCAGAAAACAGATGGGCTGCCATGTTAGAAGGAAAACTCTCAACAGACAGATTACCAAAAAAGCTATAGGAAGATCCTCAAATACAGAGAGAACTGCGAACTGGAGATAACCCAGCATGCGAATCAAAAGGAGATGGAGCCTTTAGACTCAGTAAGAGAACTTGTTGGAATAAATCCTCTTCTAGTATTTTAAAGGGCCTGGTGTACACGTAGCAAAAGGATAAACACAGCTGAACAGAACAACCACCTCCATTTGTACTTATGGGTAACCCTACGCAAGAAGGGGTTCGTAGGAGATATTTTTATTTTTAACAAAATAACCATCACTTACCCGAATGCTTTGGTTCCTTTGTGAGTCTTTTGCAGAGTTGCTACATGACTTCTACGTATCTTTTCATAGATAGTATCTTTTCTGTGAATATATAGAAGTGGCACAGGACATCTGAGTTCTGTTCCAAACACAAACTAATCCCAAGATGATACCCCAGCAGCATTAGTAAACACAGGTTACTTCTGAAGAAGTTCTACTGACAGTCAAGATGACCATAGCCCAGAACGTAACAGAATTACTCAGGTTTCTCTCGCCACCTTAAAGATCTAGGCTTACACAAGAACGGAATACCAACTTTTGTGAAGCCACACTTGCTTTGGGGGCTGGATTTTAACAACTGCATTTTAGTTATAAACAGATGCTTCTGCATGGGCTGTCAGGGTAGCATTATATCACTACAGAACTAAGGTGAAACCAGTTTTGTACATCACATAGAACTATCACTAAAGAAATACACACATGGGGATACTGGCAGTTAAATAGGGGGAAAATGTTGGGAATTGCTCAGTAAGGAGTTATTTTTGACCAGTCACGGCCCTCCTCACCCTCTGTTGAAATGGTTCCATGGTACAAATGATGCCAGTGATAGAATCCCATTCTGACATTTCAGCTGGTGCCACACAACACAGAGCTACTAAATGGGGAAAAAAGTAAGTACTTCTGAGGGGACAGATATTTTGTTGGAGAGGCATCAACCTTCTGGCAAAGAAGAGAGGTCAGTGGTTAGGTTTACAAGCCTTTTACAGCAGGGAATATAGGCAGAGAGGCAGCAGCAGCTGGGAAGCAACACAGCTGCAAAGAATAAAAGCACTCAGGAGAGGGAAGGGAGTAAGACAGGTTGGACAACCTTCCCAGATTACACACTACATACCAAAATCTCCATGTGGTTTGAGAGCCACAAGACACATACCTCATGCCTTGCAGGAGCTGGGGGGAGATGACAATAGATCTCCAGGGGTCTGGTGTCTCCAGTGCTGGACACAGAGCTGTGTGCTAGGGTGATCCAGCAATGTTAGCCTCAGCAGAGGCTGTTGGCTTGCCTCCTCCTACAGCTGCGCAGTCTGATGAACCCAAAACCCCTATGCCACAACCCTGCTTCTGGACATGTGATGGAGTTACCTCATGGGAGTTGCATGTGAACCATAGCACACTGGTCAAATAACTTCAAAATAGTCATCTATCTTTTCCAATCCACCTAAAAGATGACTAATAGCGATGAACTGAGTAGCTGTGGCAGAACCCACCCCACAAAAGGAGAAAAATGAAAAAGAACATGCACACAAAAAGGAGGGTGACCGAAGAAGAGTCATGACTGCTCTGCTAGGTTTTAGAGTTATGACCCTCTCTCTAGCAGAGAGGACGCCACTGCAGAGAGCAGAGCCTGGGAGTCTCAAAAGGTTGATAGTGTCCCTGGGGATGAATCAGAGTATTTGCACAAGTACCCTCCTTCATGTAGGGTAGCCATTCCCTTTCTATTCCTGCTTTCTCCATTTATTTATATGCATGCACAAATGAAATCTTAGGAAATGTCATGCTTTCTTTAAGACATAAACCACTGAGGCCTTTGAAACATGGCTAGTAATCCTCAAAGGTGTAATGGCCAAGGCCTGTAGGTCAAATAGGCCTGCAATGGTTTGTACCAGACAGTTGCTGTCCTCTCAGATGGGTATTATCCTCAATAAATTCACTTTCCTCCCATTTTCTGTCAGATTGATCTATTTCTTGGAAAAAGAGATTCAGAGATTACCTTATAGTCCTTAAGAAAGGGAAACTTCAAGGTGCCACTGGGCAGTAACAGCCCAGCCGAAAACCTGCAATATCGTCTGGACGAAGGGCCAGGCTAGGGCTTTATTACATCGCCTCTCGGGAAAATTTCAGTTACATTTTTCATCTGAGTTTGCTGGTGCTCTGCCCAGTACACATGTCCCCAAACCATCTCCACAATTGCTGTCTTGGTCCTGGATTATCTTACTCGGTAGTTTAGGGATGCCTGAACTCTGCTCTAAAAATATTTAGTTGCCTTTTTTATTTTTTTTTTTCCCATCCACAGAGGAAAATAAGTTTTCAGAAGAACAATGCTCTGGCAATTACCTCACACTGGCTGTACACGGGAGAAGAAATCTATCCTTTATGAATTGCTCTTGAGACTAAACGAAATTCATGAACATGCCAGATAAAATTCTCAGAAGGTGGAAGAGAGGGAGATGACTATTTCATACCTCTTTCCCAGTCAAGTCTGAACAAATTTATGGGTGGGTGGAGGGGAAAAGTGAGGGAATAGACTAGATTTAGAGAGAGATGAGCTGGAAGAAGTAGAGATGCAATTTAGGAATAAGAAAAAAAAAATATTTAGTTGAGTAACTCTTCTAAAACATGAAGCAGAAGGAAAGGAAATTAGGGCAAAAGGGAAGAAAAAAGTGATAAAAGAGAAGGATTATGCAGACATGTTCACATGTCACCATCTCAGTGCCTGAGCTGATTTGATAACCGTCCACAGCATATTATTAAAATAAAGTCTTCAAGAAACCTTTATCCTTGATTCAGTCCTTGCTTTGCAGATACCTCAAACACCACAAAAATATAACATGCTTTTGGTTTTTTTAATTTAACATATATCAAGAAGAAGGTAATGCTGGAAAAAGTTACCCCAACTATTCATCTTGTGCTATAACCTATGCTATAACCTAACGGTGGATTTCAGCTCACGTAACACTGGCTATGTAGACACTTACTTTTAACTACAGTTAATTGTCCAGGTTCCTGCGTAGTCAACAAAAAAAGACAGGCACCTCCAGACAGCAATTTATGTTATTTTAAGATTCATTTCTGTGATTGGTGGGAGGAAATGCCCTTTGGAGATACCTGTCTTTTACCACTGCTGATGAGGATATCTAGAAAACTAAGTTAAACTAGATGCCTAGCTACAATGCCTGAAAGTAGCAGAAATGAATTTCATCCTAGCAGAGTTTGCAAGTTACAGAACTACCTGGTATTTGGAAATAAGCAATCTAGAGAAAATGCCATTTGCACAAAATTATTTGAGATTTTAAATCCCTGGGGGGAAAAAGGAGGGATACGGACATGGGACAAGGACAACCAATTGACAGACTTTTAATATTTACATCTAAGGCCCATTCTTTGAGTCAAAATTAAGTAAGAAACAAGAGTTTTGATGGTTTCATGGGGAAGCGTACTTGGTACTTAACTTCTGCTTTTTTGATGTTTATAAGCTCAGAGCACCGTGTAGGATCATCTGATAATGCCACCACACCTTACTGTGGACTGCACAGAAGTACCAGGGGATGAGAGCTCTTCTGATTGATCCCTTGTTGTCAATGTGAAATTTTTGTGAAACATTGCAACAAAAAAAAGGATCATGAAGAGCCAAGACTGAAGATCACCAGGCACTGCACAAAGTAGAGGAGAAAAAGACGTCATTTGACTCACAAAGTAGTTCCACTTCTCCGCAGCACATTTTCTTCTCCGTAGAAGACGGGAGAAAGAGGCTGACAGACAACAAGCTAACATGATTTGCTATAGTACCTTTAACAAGCCGTGCTTGATTAATCTCCCCTGGCTCTTCTCCAACCACATTTTATCAACTTATTCAAAGTGAGCATTTAAAGCTCTTTAATACCTTGCTACTTTTGTTACTGCTGAACAGAGACATTTGCCAACTAAGATATATATCTGCTAAAGCCTGCTAATGTCTGAGATGTTGGAGGTCATGTTTTTGAAAAGTTCTAATTCAAACTTTCTAAGTGCCTCAATAAATTGAGGCCCTCCCACTGGAGTTACACGCGTGCATAAGACAACAGAACTGTACAGAAGAGTTTAGATAAAAGTCAGAGAGATACACTAGTTTTATGATCTACCCAGGACAAGTTTCACTATTAAAAATATCCAAGTAATTTTAGGAATTCTTTTGCCCCATTTTCAAATCATGTATCTGAAAACAAATCTTTCAGACAGCATAAGTGAGAAGTAAGCGATCCCTGAAATACATGTTGGCCTTTGCACTTCCAACAGTGCCTCCCCTCTCTACTACCCATTCTCTCCCCCTCCCCCAGAGATTTACAGAAGTACCAAATCCTGTTCAGGATTCCTTGAAAAAATTCTTCATCCATTATGTTTTCTCCAAAATCAGTCTACAACTGATTTTCTTTTTACCTTTACTGTATCAGGATTTGATTTCAGTGCACCAGCTGCTGAGTAAATCAGACTGGAATTAGAAAGCTTTATTTCAAGTGTGGCCACACAGAAGCTGCCTTCAAGTACTCCAGGAGTTCATAAACATACAAAATATCAGCAACACAGAACCGCAAAGACCAAATCATTACAGCAAATTACAGAAAATGCTTTAACCATGGAGTGAGTCCTAGACAAGTCACTCTTGCCTGAAGATACTGTTACACAAGCAATAAGGCAGACAAAAACCAAGCGTTTAACCTCTTCAATGGCATTTTCAGCCAAAAATGTAACTTAGAAAGAAGCTTACTTTTTACATTTCTCATTCAGCAATACATATTATGACATAAGAGTTAAGCACCGTGTCACTAGCTAATGTTACTTGATAGCCTACTAAAGCTTTGTTAAGCATGAGGATTTGCATGTTATTATCAACAATGCCATAAACTTTTGAGACTTCTGTAAATCCTCCTGGCTACCATTAAACTGTTAACGCCGCCTTTTTCTTTTTCTTGATTTATCAGTTGAGGATGCGATTTCCCTTGCCTGCCCGGCTCGCGCTGCTGCTGCTGCTGCTGCACTGCAGTACTGCACTAGGAGTGTTGTCCTTCGCGTTACACAACCACCCAAATATCTCTGCTGCCCCCCGAGCTAGGGGCAGAGTGCCCGACTAATCCGTACCTCCTGGCTCAAAGTCCTTCTCACTACAAAGTGCGCTACAGCACGGAGGCTCGAGCGAGACCTGCGCCGAATGCACGGCAGCTGTCACATTCGCGGCTGCTGTGCTCTCCCACTCACTAACTCACTGCTTTCAGCAAATTCAGAAAGTGAAATCCGTACCTCACTGCTGTCTGCCTCTCCTGCTGCCGTCCCATCTTCTCCCTCCCCTTTTGGGCAAGCTCTGAGGGTACAGCCTGTGCCTCCTTCCTCACGGCTTCCTCCTCTACCTCATCCTCTGCAGCCCAGCTGCAGCCCAGCTTCACCCCGCTCCGTGACCACCGAGGTTACTAAACGCTCTTCTCCTCACCAAGTCCCAGGGCCCCTTCTCCCTGCTCACGCTACTTGGTCCATTGGCTGTCTCTGACAGGCAGCTACTCCCTCCTCCTCACGCCTGATTAATTCTCCTGACTTCTGGATTATTTTTTCACATTTTTCCCCTCTCAGTTCCCTACCCCCTTTTTTTTAGAATGATCAAGTTTCCTTAATCCTCTCATCTTCCCTTCCTCACTCAGACTGTGGGAATCTTCAAATATTTTTTCTGCTTTTAATGATGGGTTGGGTGGGGGGTTTATCTTTTTCTTTTTCTTTCTTTTTTTTTTTTTAAAGCACCCATCATTAAGTCCAGTGCCAAATGAATTCCTTGCGCAGGAGGGCTCATAGAGACAAGCATACTCCAGGTGTACGGAGAGATCAGAAAAAACTTAGCACATAACAAGGAAAAAAGCTGTCTCCCTGTAAAATAGAAAGTTTGCGCAATGGTGACACAGATTTGTATTTATGTATTCTTCCAGCTAGATGCACTGGCACTGAAGGGAATCAAAAAGTAAGGTGAAATAGGAGAGAAGAAGGGCATAATGAAAAGGGGTAAAAAACAGATAAAATCTAGGAAAGGCTTGTAAATGGTTTTAAAAGGTAAGAGAAAACTTAACTTGATGCACCTCAGGTGGGCAGAGATAATCTGATCAACATTTACCAAGATTAGATGCAAAGAGCTGCTTCCTGAGCGGAAAGGAAGAGTCAGGAGGAGGCCAAAAAAAGCAAAGGTAGCCAGTGAGACTGATGAACCATCACTGTTACTTACTCCTTTTTACTGTAGTAGCACCAATTGTATTGAAATGGTATAAACATAAAGGAAACCATGAGATAGATCCTGTACAGGATAGTGACAATCAATTAAAGGACAACTGAAACACACTTACAGAGAAGACCGTATTTTTATTTTTATAAATATATATCTGTGTATGTATCTATACCCCCCCACTATATATATATATATGTATGTATGTATGTATGTATGTATGTATACACACATGCACACGCACACCAATATACACATATAGTGCAAAAACAGAGAACAGCACAGTAGGGGAAGGACAGTTGTAAAAGACTAAAATAAATCATTTGAAAATGAAATGTTTATAATGTATTTATGGACAATAATCTCTAACAAAACAAGGAAAGTAGAGCTCAACTCTGATGATGCAAAACTGCCGGTTAACCTAACTGAATAGCTTTTGTGCTCTCCAAGCAGATTAAACAATTTACAGTCACTGAGAATTTGGATAGACCCAAATGATTATTCTTTCTGAGGAGACCAACTTCTCTTACAAGGGACCACCCCTGTACTCTGTGTTATTCTCCACAGCCTTTTGGTCAGGCATTACTGCTGGCAAAACTGAAGTATGATTTGAGTATTGATTTAATTATAACAAACTTGTGTGAAAGATCTTGGCAAACAGGATAATCACAGCATTCATATACTTTCTGCAAAGACCTAATTAACAGCAATAATCCATTTGGAAACACTGTGATACCAATACATCTCGATATAAAGACAGAAAAAAACTTCACATTTGTCTAATTCCAAAACAGAGTAATGATGCACTAAACACACATAAATACTGTAAATGTTCACATATTTTAATCTGGAAACAAAGACCAAAATTTTTCTTCCTCACGTCATTTCAGCAGAATCATTTACAGAAATCGTACACTCCTCAAAGTTAGCTATTCTGAGGTTTAAACTTCTAGTCACTGCTATACTACAACTTGCAAGAGTTAAAATACAGATTACCTAAGGACTCCTTTATGATATACTGCAGAATCAAAAGCCAGTGAACTATTGCTGATGCTTTCATCGGTTTGAAACCATCACCTCGGCAAAACTCTAATTCTTGAAAGTGAGATGACATTAGGTACATCTCATATCACTTATAATTTGTACAGATGGTAATGAAAGGAGCACTTTCTGGAAAAGGATAACCACTATCTCATTTGGCATTAAACCAAGCTTTATGCCTCTGAGCAAGAAAGGCAAAGGAGACAAAGTTAATCATTTCTTTGGTTGCCTCTTGGTTCACTCACAGACGTGAAGGATAACTATGCAACTGGGGACAATTGTTATGCAAGAACTTTCATGGATCGTAATCTACAAAGAACACTTCTTATAAATATCTTATTTTTATTTACAAATATATCTACATCATCCACATCATATGTAAATTAATTCAAATAGCTGAACTGTTTCAAAAGCAGATATGCAATTTGGGTACCCAGCTTCATACCCTGCAGGTAAATTTTCAGAACTAAGTTAACTGTTTCAGTAAATGAGCTGAAACAACTCCACAACTCTAGACCACATCTGAATTGTCTGAAGTTAGTCCAACACAACCTCCAATTTTAGTATCTATACAACAGCAGTATTCTCCTGAAAGTTTTATCATCAACATTTGAATCAGAAGAACAGAATTATGAGTCTTAAGAGAATTTTCCAAAATCATACAAACACTCCATACCAGAGACGGAAACAGAACCCCCCTGTCTACACTCCCACAGTCCTCTGTCTTAATCTTCTTCTGCATATGACTGCATCATTAATTTATAGTGGAGAATGGAAAGAGGGGTCACAAAAGAAACATTAGGTGAATTTGGAGAAGGCTATTTCCCAATTACCTGGTTAGACTTCAAACCCCAAACAGGAAAGGACAGTGTTAACAACAGCATAGAAAGGGAGAAAAAAATTATTCGCAAAGAGATTAATTAAGAGGAATAAGCTAGCAACAAAACAGAAGGAAATTATAAATGTTATAAAGAATGCAAGTGTAAGCCTGAATCAATAGTTTCTTCTAAAGATTATACTCAGACAAGATAACAATGGAGTTTCTATATTGTCCCACCTTGGCAGGATTTTTTTTTTCTTCCAATTAAAGTTACTAATTATCTTAAAATATGAAATGAAAAGAAGCAACAAAGCAGACAACACACCGTGGGCCTATATTCTCTTCCTTTTTTTCACCTAAATTTTTTAACATAAAGCAGTTGCACATATATGGGGGGGCCTCAGTTCACCTGCTGCACTTATATTACTGCTGATGACAGGAAAACAAAAAATCTCAGTTTAAGTTTTATGGTATGTCAGAAGAAAATAAGATCCAATATCTTTTAATTTGAAACTCAGTCACAATGATAAATCATGAAAATCTGCAATTTGTACGTGTACAGTCACCAAGATTATAGGTAACTTTTTAAGTACCAGCTCTCTGAAAACCCTGAAGAAAGTTAGCTTTAGTATCTAAGAAAAGAAGTTAAGAACTCTGCAAGTAAACAAGGCACCTAAAGTGGCTGAAAGCTACAGGATTTTTCACTGTTAAAAATCCAAACAACATGATGAAACTATGAAGCAATAATTTTATTTACTTTAGCTACAATGACGTTGAGGAAACACTGATTAAAAGGAACACACTCCTCATGCAAAAGTTGTTAAGTTGCAAAAGTGAATATCCACTTGTGGCGAAAGTGAAACTTCACTGTGCAATATCCCTGTTACTTTTTAATTAAAGGACCACATTTCTTCCTGAATTTTTAAAGCATGGTGTTTTTTTTCAAAAAGCCCACAAATTAGATTAGATTTTGACATCCAGTGGTTTATTTCCTTTAGCAGATACTCTCCAGTGAGAACTTCACTGTTTATGTTTTTAGTAAATCTAAGATTAACACACTTACTCTTCTCCATATCCCAATTTGTCTGGCTATTCCTATGGCACCCCCATTCTAGCGTCGGAGGACCTCTCCATTGAGGCAGCATCCCCTCTGCGCCTCTGCAAGCACCCGGCTCCTTTCTGCAGGACTCTGCAGGAAGAGGGCCGGAGGCATGAAGAGTTAGATCACGCATGCAGGCACAGCTCTCGCCAAAGAGCTGTTCCTAAACCAAAGCAACATACAAGTACCCTGCAGACACCCAGGCTTCCCCGAGTCACAGCTCTTCAGCTGGGAATTACAAAACCTGTCAATGAATATTTTCAGCGTTGCCCATATGCAGAAGAAAGGCTGGTACCATGGCGCTGCCACAACATTAGCATGCAATAATTCACCTTTTCTGAGAGGTGCAACCTTATCTACCCACTCCCTAGTTTTCCGCAAATGCATCTGGGCTCTGTCATCCTTATTTTTGTCAAAAGTTGTTACTCTTCTAACTAGCCTGTTGGCAAGTGGGTACCTAAGCGATTCTCAGGTTCACTAGAAAGACCTCAGTCCGCTATTGCCCACATTAACCCCAGACAAAAAGCTACCCTCCTTAGGTCCTCAGCATTCCTGTAGCTTATCTCTTTCCTACTTATCACTTTCCAAGGACTTGTTCTTCCCCTAGCATTCTCCTTCTAGTCTGATGATTGGTTCAGTTCAGAAATACTTTAGCTCAGTAATAAACAGATGTTCCCCCCCACCTCCATTTCCACCTCCATCTCACCCCACCACGCATAACAAATAACAGTGCAATTAAGATCAGATTCCTAAATCTTGTCCCCATTCTTTAGTCAAACTGCAAAAACTCAACGCTAACAAATACAGTACTGTCGTCAACTGTTACTAAGTTAGGAACAACGTGGTTGCCTCTAGTAAGCCTAGAGAACAGTAGCAGTTCTTATGTTTGTAGGACAGTCACCCTTCTTCAAGTAGGGCCAATTGCTGTTAACCAGTTCTACAGTCTTGTTTTTATGTGGTGACTCCAATAATATTCCATCTGTCTGGAACTTCATGAGTTGCGAGTGATTTTCTTGACTACATCAACATTCAGTCATACCTTTCACACTGCCTTTAATTTTTCAGTTCAGAAAACTAGCCAGCCAAATAGCTCTAACTTTGCAGACATGCTTCTGCAGTTTGCTAACTAGAGAGGATGCTTGCCACGATCTTAGATTTTTAATTATTTGAGTATATTAAAAACTGAGCCCTTTCCACAAGAATCCATTTGCCACATTAATCTTCCCTGTTAGATGCACTATTTCCCATTCTCTCAGTAACTCCACCATTTGCATACACCCAGTCTATTATATTGCTTTTCTGTGAACTTATTTTCAAGTTGTACTGGGTGCATATTTCAACCTGGAGCAAGCAATAGTCTGATACGAAAGTTAAGAATAATTAGTTCCCTCTATTTGGTGAGGAAGACTCTCCTGGGTCTTGTACAATCATCATTTTTCCCCCTTACTCTTTTCTTCAAAAAGAAGCCTGACATCGGACCATTGGACCTAACATCAAAGGGCAGCCTGTGACAGTGATTGTTTACTGACAACACGTATTGGAAGATACAAAGAACCAGCTCTCAATCAAAGGAGACGACACCTTCACCTCTGTGCACTAACTCTCTCCTTTCAGCACCGACACAACATACATCTTGTCATAGAGCTGTAAACAAAGTCTTGGTATTTCTTCCAACAGAAATAACTATTCCAGACTATTGGTATTGACTGATATAGAATTTAAGTACTCTGTCCAGACATCTTTAACATCTTGCAGCTCTTGTGCCTGGATAAAGAACTGTCTTATTGTCAAAGATTCAGAGGCATTAACGGCTGAAAGTAAATAAGGAGAAACCTATTTTCTATTTCAGTTGATATTTCTCTTTATCTTTGAGTAAGGTCATCTCTGACCTCTTTCATCATCTTACTCTGAAAAGTCGATATAACCTGAGGTAAAAGCCAACAGTTCTGAGGACTGATGTTGTTGATGCTGGTGCTATTCCTGTGGAGCCGCTGTAGAGCTGCAAGATGAACCTTCTGAACCTTCACTATTACTCAAACAATAGCTAAATAAATATCCTACAACTATTTCTTAAATCTAACCACACTTGCTAGAAATAATGAGGCACGTAGAGCTGAAAATAGTATCAACATTCATCTGGAGAAACATCATACGTTTAAAGTTCTCCTGAACCTCTACAAGACGGCAACTAATGATTTACTCTAGAAAAACTAAGAAAACTGAAAAAAGCTAACAGGCCAAGTGCATACTTTTTTACTGATCACCACCTTCATACCTTCTGCGGCTACTATTCTAATGACTTAAATTAAGGGATATTCAAAAGACACACATCAAATTATGAAGAACCCAGAATAATCCTGTCTTTTCAAATAACAGTGATACCACAGTGCCACCTCATATGTTTCCTTCTTTTACTTTCATATTCTGAGAGTTCTTGATACACATTTACTGCAGTTATCCCTTCCTCCTTCTAAGGTTCACTACCTAGTAGCGACTTCTGTTCTGCTTTCCTCTGGGGACATTCAGTTTATAATCAATATGAAGTTCAGTTGGTATTGGTGCAATGGTTTTACACTAAAAAGAACATATAATTTTAGCAGAACCTATTACATTGTAAATCCTTGTTTCCATCTTGGCTTACTTTGCAGTAACCCTTGTAGTTTACTTGGTTACACAAAGAACCACAGTTCATTTGACATAACGATCTTCTTTTTTTGTTAGCATTTATGTTTGGCATCATAAACAATCATATTCACTTTTTTGGATGCATCTTCACGATCCTCAACAAATGACTCAGTATACCTGCTGTTCTGCCTTTAATCATATAAAACTTTACTTTCTGCTTTACCTGTGGACTTTCAAATAAGACTCATCAAGTAAATAAGCACTTCTCTTTCTCTCCCTCCTCCTCTACAAAGGCAAACACTAACCAAGAAAACTTTCTTTCATATTTACTGACCTTCCCTTTGGCTTAACACTTCTTTACACTAGTTATCAATAGTAAAAGTCTCTATGGAGCTTTGCATCAGTGCCATTTTCCACTATGCCTTTTCTGTATATGCACTTTCTGTCTTTCAATAGGTCCCTGATTCCCTCCTTCTAGCCATTAACATTTTCCTGTTTCACAGCCTCTGCCATTGTCTCTCACAGCCTTTGCACGTGGCAAGTCAAGAGCAGACTGGCTTAACCTGCAAGGACCAGCCATTATAAACAATACAGCCGAATCCCTCCTTTGCATCCACATTAGAAACATCAAACATCCTTATAACCTTCAGGATGCTAAGCATTATTTACAGAAGCATTAAGCAAGGCCTTTCTTCTTGGTTACAGTGGCTTGATGAAAAGAGCAGCATTGCTTGGCCCATGCAGGGAGGGCTTTTGTGGCCTCCTATTTGCTGTTGGCATTCAGTCCTACAGTATGTGAGACCCATACACTTAGCTGTCTCACCTGCGACGCACTGACATACAGATTTCAGTGATCCTTGGCTGTCAGTACTACCAGTGCCTCTTAATGTTTAGCGCCTGACCTCTTCAATCATCTGTATAGCTTTCTGCCTACATCCTGCCTCCCATCTCCAGTGTAAAATATTCCTGCAGCTACAGAGATAGGTAAACCTGGATCCATCCCCCCTTTACTGAAGGTAGCTGCATGAGGAGTCAGCTCCTCCCAAGCTACTTTATAATCATCAGCCAAGGTACAACTTAGAAGGAGTAGTAACATTTTGCATTAAACAAGTAATACAAGCGGGTAAAAATGAAAAAAAAAAAAAAAAACAGTTTGGGATACACAAGCTCTTCTTCAGGTCTGAAACAGAAGCACCGGCTTTCATGCTCATATTCTTTCCAGTTACATCATTTGAGCTTAATAAATAATGTCTTCTTACAAACCATGCCTTGTTTCCATCTTTTCATGTCAACAAATAGAGGTAGGATTGACTTTTCACTGGAGAAACGCAAGTTCTAAGCTCTGCTCTAGAAATGTTTCTCTCAATCAAAAATGTAGAGAACATAAGGCTATTACAGTCCTAACTCTGCGAAGGGTTTGTGGTGCCTTTCTGCTGGCAGCAGTGGCCACTAGCCACCCATTCCACTCTTGCACAGCCACAACTGTTTAAGGGTGTGAACAATGAACTGGGATAGAACATTGACCTAAGTTAGGAATAAGCTAGCAAAAGCCAAGAATTTAGATGAGTTCCTCGATCCAGTTCAATGTGTGGCATTACTAACAGTGGGAGGAGGATGAGGGATGAATACAACATGCAGAGTGACAAGCACCCTGGGAGATGGATGGTAACAGTTTAAGCCTGCAATAACACTGAAAGCAGCATACGTAAAATCAGTCTGCAGTATATTGGTTTGATTGAATAAATCGAGACTTGTTCCTCATTAATGAGCGTACGGAAGCAATCTCTAGTTCTCTCTTCCATGCTATATACAGCTCAGCACTCATAAAATGTACATCAGACTCTGCAGTATGCTTTTTCTCCCATACTTCTCTTTTCCCCAAAATGAATCTAATACCAACATCAGAATGCTCTGTACAGTTTACGTCATGGTCCAGGGATAAAGATCCTTCCATTTCGAAAATTTTAACAAGCCCAGCAGGACCAAATTATGATCAGCAGCCTTTAAACACAAGTATATATGCACATTTCTATATAATAAAAATAACTTATCTAGGAATTGCAATTTACTTAGGCTTATCACAAAATCTCTTGTATGAATGCAACGAAGACATACAAAACACCCGCCAAGGAGCTTAGAAACAGCTACAAGACATGAATGATGCTTTATAATGTCTAACTCTGCTGAGAAGAAAGAATTCCAGGTCACAGGCCATCAGCCGAGCCAGGCACTTATGATCTGATTTTTAGGAGTGTTAATTCATTAACTTCAGTGGGAGTTGGGTTGTTCAACACAGATGAAATCAGAGTCAAGGATTCTAGGTCAGTATTCCTTATTCCATAAAACTCTCAGATTCCCTCCAGTCATCCTGCATCCAGAAGTAGCCATTACATCAAGAAACATACAAACTCAGAATTATCAGAAATAACATTTTGTGGACATTCAGTGTTTTCAATATGGCCTAAACTCTTCAGAGATATTAATTTAAAAGCCTGAACCAATAGTTTAGGATTTCCTCTAAGCTGCAGCTTTCTCAAGTCAATATTTGTAAATCATGTTTCACGTTTCCAAGGAAACCAAGTGGGTAATACCTCTTGCAAACAGCCTCCTTCAATATACTTTTCACGGCTACATAGTTCACAGAAGTTATTCCTGGTCTCACAAAGGAAAAAAGTTACACTTTTCCTTACACCTTCTTAAAACAAAAATCAACCTTTAGAAGCAACTGAAGCAACTTAAGTAGCCACTACCTGCAGAAATCCCTGCGGACTCTGCAATCTGCTATCTGAGGCACATGCATAATAACCATATTACCTAGCTCGTTGACACCATTTTTCCCAGTGATAGATCTAAAAGGGTAAACAGCATTATGTTCAGGCACTTCTGAAGAGACTTCTAAACTATCAGCCAGCACATCACCCACTGAGGTTGGAAGACATCTACTCACCCCCTCCAAAAATGCACTGCGTTTCTGATAATAAAGTTCAAATGCTAATGAAAATAGAGACCAAATCTAGGGATAAAGTAACATGTTACAATAGAATTCTGTGTATTTGATTTTTTTTTGTATTATTTTTCCTATTTGACAGACATTTACATCAGTTTGAGGCATGACTAGCTTACTGAATCCTGCAGGCATAAGAAAATAAATGGTGAGAAGCACAAGATATATTTGCAGTGATTTTGTTGATGAGATCTCTGGAAAAGGCAGGGTCATCAGTGAAACAGTAATGCAAAAGAATTTCTATTTGAAGAGAGGAGGAAAAAGTAAAGCCTGACACTAAGTAGGAAAAACAAATGTATGAATTCCGCTTCAATGAATGTGAGGACTTTAAACTTTAAACTTTAAAACAAAATGACTGCAACTGTATTTTTGTGCTCTTGCACACTGAAGACAGTTCAAAGCAAAAAATAAATCCATTTTCCTATCCCTTAGAAGTTTGTAAGACAAGTTTCCAAAAAAACCCAAAAACCCCGAAAATATGTAATGTGTGTTTGGATGACACATTTAAAGAGTATTATGTGCCCAGACTTCCTAGCTGAAAAACAGAGTTGGAAGTTTTATCAAAAAATCCAGACTAGAAAATACACATCCTACTTCCACATTAGCACTTGTTCAGATCTACCTACTCTGGAAATCTCCTACAGGAAGCCATCTGGAATAGTACAAAGAATTGTATTTGCTGAATTTGGTTCACCCAGAAAAACTCAACACTGGTTAGGAAATTAATATTCTTTGCTGACTCAGTGTTAAAACAGAAATATCAGCCCTTCGTGAAAGCCCCTCAACCTTCTCCCGACATGACAGACACTAAGCTGAATCTGTGGAGACAGAAGATAACAAAATTTACTACATCCAATAGGAATCTGCAACCTAGAAGGATACCTGCTTGAGAACAACATACGGAATTTATCCGTAACTTTCCAACAACCCTAGATGCAGCAGCAAAAGGACTCATTTGACATGATAATAGAGGAGCCTGTGCACAACAAATGAATGAAACCATTAAACAAAATCACTTTACACAAGATAAGAGGCATCACAATAGCTAGGTAAAAACTTTTGTGCCAAGCAGTGAAAACTAATTTCTGATTTACAAAACTTCTCAAAATTGTCTGTAGTATGAGAAACATGATTCAAAAGATCAGATCTGAAATATTACTATGGATAAGATCTTCCCTGGGTAATAATTAGTGCTGCCATAAAAGAAATCTATGTTGCACTAAAAATATACCCAGCAGGAAAGGAAGTTTTCAAAACATCTTTAGTCACTGCTCAACAATGATGGGCTTTCTTTACGCCACCACTTACTGATGAAACACATACACACATACACACATGCACAAACTAGTTGACCTTTTTTGGATCATTTGTGTCCGTTACTCCCCCGTCTTCTTTTTTTAGTTTCTCTCCCCTGTATCCAGCCTTCATCCCATAGAGCAATGAACTTACTTGCAGGACTGTGAAAGATATGGGAAAGAGTAAAAATACTCTCAGAAGATACTGAAGCCATTCCGCAACACAACATGCATAAATATACAAAAGACAGCCCTTATCCAGAGTGCAAGGACAAGAAAAGGCTCAAAGGAAAACTCATTCTAGACTGCAAGTGAAGTCATCCTCACCCTGAACCTTAGATGCCCTTAATTACAAAACAGCAGGACATGAAACATACATGACAGCTTGACCTTAACAGAAGAAAGGGAGTTACTTTCCACATGGTAAGTTGCAGGTTATCACGAGGTTTCCCACAGGTAATACAACACACTAGCATAGAGATGCCACGTGCAGTTCCAGCTGCCTACTGCATTTACTCAGAAAAATAACCGGTTACTGCTTTACCACAGCGTTTTCATGGACTGCTGTAATAAATCTTCAGTAGAACTTTAGGACTCTACGGAATTATAACATGCTATGTCATCTATAACATGAAAATATAAATTAAGAAATGACTATTTTTCACACTTGGAAACGTGCAATGGAAACTAACTCTGCATAAAAAAAACTTTCAAAGCTATACCGAAAAAAGTGCCAATAGATACTGGATGGAGAACACAAGAGCAGTATTACTGGTAAAGAACAACAAAAAAATTTAAAAATCCCACATTAGTAAAAAGGAAAATTATTACTAACTTTTGCAGAGAAAGGATTTTAAGGTAATGACTGAAAATGCTTCAGGCTTGCATTTATTTTTTGCCATGTGAAGAGCTATACTCAGAAGATAAAGTTCAAAAGCTCCACTGAGAGCTATTTACAAGCCTCAAATACCATTGCTTGATTGTAAGAGGCTTTCTTAATAAACTGGTGGTCCGTGAAGAGCATAAAAATCATAAATAACAGTAAGCCCCCAGTAAAGTACAAGCCCACTTCGAGTACCCCAGTGGAAGCCTAAATCAAGACATTGCAGAGTTAAACGAAGGAGGGTTTGTTAGGAGGAAGAGGAACAAGCGCAAAACTTGGGACTGTACCATATGACGGGAGGTTGATTTAATTTTAGAAAGGTGCTGTTTCCCTACAGACTAATTAGTTTTGTAGTAGTGGTGTACAAGTTGTGTACGAAATCTGTTTTACAATGTATTTCTCTTACTCTTTTAAAAAGCAGATAAATAAATACTGATTTAGACTTCTTTCAAGAGCATAACAAAATGTTCTTCTAGCAAAGAGCCTCCACTATGCCTGAACATACTTCCAGTGCTCTTTCCGCGGTGAGATGTTCACTTTCCTCCCAGACAGCTTGAAGAATTAATAAACCTTTCCTGTGAATGGCAACTTTTGAGTTTTCTGACTTGCTGCAGAAGACTACACTGCACAGTGGCCACTGCTCCCAATCTTGGTCTTACATGATCTATGACAGTATGCTAACTTGGACAAAGACGACAGAGCCAAAAAATTTCCTTTTCCCTCCTTAGGAAGGAGGATGTACAATTTGAGAGCTCTACATTCTACTTACTTTTGTCTGTTTCCAAGAGAAATACAAGCAGAAATGGAGTTATGGCAATGAACAAAATTATACAATAAAAAAGTTGGCAAAAAATAATGTTTTGGCCTTCAGTTGCTATTTGAAGAGACTAGGGAGAAAGGAGAGTTAAAAAAGAAGGCATACCTTTTGTTAGGTTTGCTTATATAATAAGGTTATCTTTAATCATAGTTTGAAAGTCATAAAATGTAGAAATTTAGTTTTATTTATATATCTCCTGGAGTAGACTGAGAATAGATCAGTATATATGTTAAGATGGAAGGATGGCTGTAAAACGGATGAAATAATTATAGGAGGGAGCCCCAGCTTGTTCATGTACTAGCAGGACATCAAGGACAAAATTACTGTGAAAGAGCAGAACTTTGCAAAGTTGAGGAGAGCTCAGCAAAATCAACTAATTTTCTTATTCACTTTTTAAAAATAGATATAATTAATAAATAGTAGTTATAGGGGGGGGAAATGGAGTATCTAAACAATAGTAGCATTATTACTGCTGAAACAATCCTGGAAAGATACACGAAGAGAAAAAAGAGTGAGAGAAAGATGGATCTAAAAAGCCCAACACAGTGTAAGCATACAAAAAACTAGCACGGGTAATTGTGCGCTCATCTGATTTCTGTAGCCAATAAGCATTGCTTTTCACGCTTTAAAGACACTGAATAGATGTGTCAGAAAAAGGCATTTGAGAAACGGGGTGTCAGCACAGTCAACTGAGAATAAATTACTTGAAAGATAAACACACATACTCGTATCTTTTGACAACGCTTAATAATCCCAGAAGAAGCAGGTTAACAAAGAGTATTCTAAAAACAATGTGGTAAAAAATGATTTTCTGTAATCCTATCTGTTCTAACGAAAAGTTCTGATTTTTATTTAAATCATTCTTTAAAAAGTTAGAAGATAAAATTAAGTTTGAAATTACGGCACTGGTTTAAATCCCTCTTTTGTCAATGCTCAAGCAGTACTCATTTACTGTTGAAGTTACAAAGAAAATGCCATACTAATTTGATAAAAATCACTGGCTAAACAAAACTGAATTGCAGTAAATTGATGAATAAGCAGGTATACACGAGAATACCTTCTTCCTCACAGCTTATTCAACTACAACAGACAAATAACTAGTTTGTTCAAAAACTTAAAAATCTACTAGGAGCAAAAAAAACTAGGTAAATTTATTTTTCTCTTCCAGTTTAATATAAACAATATGCTGAAAGATGAACTCTACTAGTTCAAAAGCATTCAAGGACATGTAAACTGTGAGTTAGTTTTATTAGCTACATAGCATTTTTCCTTCATTTAATATACAAGTTGGTTTTAAACACAAGTATTCTTTACTATGAGTTTTACAGCAACTTGGCACATTAATATATTCAAATAATAAAAGTAGCTTAAATGATGATTTATACATTTTATATGAATTCCAATTTCTATAAAGCATAGTTTGACAAAGTCAGTAGTGAAGTTAAACCATCTCGTAAATAAAAAAACATATCATCAGCTTTGCTGAAATACTGAACACGAAAAAATTAAAAAGCTGAGCAAATGAACATTAAACCTTTTAAATAAAAAGGTATACATATAATGCATTCTCTCAGTTCAGAATTGGAGCACACTTTGTATAAAAACTATTTATTCTGCTGCATATCAATGTACTTAATGTCACTTAGGCAATGGAAGTCATTGGAAATGAAACAGAAATAGGACTAAAAAGAACAGAAATAAGAACATATTTAAATTAATTGCTTAAATCAAGGTGTCTTGCTTGCTACTTTAAGTCAAAATGATTTAAATCAATTCACCCTCTCCTACAGCTGCAAATTAAAACACTGTTCAATTATGCAAACTCAGAGAATGAAGGCAGAGAAGGAACTGACAAGAGACTGGTTGACCACTCACTTAAGAGACAGAGGTATAACAAGGTTAAATGGCTGGAAGCCAAATATATGGATAAATTCAAGATACAAATAAGGCATAAAGATTAGAGCAATTACAGTCATTGGAACAACTTGCTGAAGAATCTAGCTAATTCCTCATCACATGAAGCTTTTTACACATTACAATTGTATATCCACAAAGCGGTCTAGCTCCAACAGAAGATATTTGCTTAATGCAGGCTTAAGTGAAATTCTACTGACTGCATCTCTTAAATTGAATTAGATGATCATAATGGTCTCTTCTGATCTTCAAATCTATTCAAATCTACAATTTGATCCCATGCTTAAAAATTAAAAGAAATATTTATTCTCACTTTACTAAGGCCTTTCCCCAATGAACACAACTTAATTTGACTTTTCAGTACGTTCCTTCCAATATCTGCTTAAACGCTAATACATCCACCATCAACTAAAGACTTCCAACAGAACTAGGCACCATCTGAAAGTATCCTTCAAGTTGACACTGAACTTGACATGTAGCTTCACACTTCAATTAAGAACTTAAACATACACTTTCCCCATCTTTTTGTTAAGTCATTATGAACCTAAAATTTATTTTTCACACTGCTCTGTTGAGGGGTACCCACCTCCTTAGCCTATGACGGAGAGAAGTAAGTCCCCATCTCAATATTAGAGTCCATGTTCAGGCAGAGGCGGAGAGTAGCACAGAGAGCTAGGAAAGCCTATGCCAGACACCAAGGGCAAGGATGATAGTTTTATAGTAACAAAGGCTAGAAGTGCTCCTTCTAAGCCCACTGAAATAAGAGTTCAGTTTTAAGTTGGAAGCCTCCTACTAAAGAGACAAAGTACTAGATGGTTCTCCAAAAACAGTGATTATATGAAGTAGAAAAATAAATTGAATTCAGCAACTATGGCTAAATTCATCCTTGCTCACTCTGGTAGAAATTCTTAAAAGGATTTGAAACTTTTATATTGGCTTAATTTGGTTTCTCTTTTTCAATGGCATTTTCAGTACTCTCAAGATGCTTTTAGGACACGATTACTGTACTCTACACAATTGTCAATCCTCAAACTTTTTCATAGAAGTCGCAGTCTAATCACTCAACTTTTACCTAAATACACTATAGTCTCAGAAGACCCTTGACTGGAATTACTGTTTTAGATTACACTAAATGAACATCACAGTGTATTAAGTCTCACTTCTACTCTCCTCTATAAAAACCACTTTTCTAGGTTATTTTATATAGGCATAATTTTTTGCTTTTGCTGATTCAATAACTCAAGAAAAGGAGAGTACTTTAACTGGCAATATTTTCATATTTCTAATTTTCCACTGACACAAAATGAGGATACTTTGTGCTACATTTACATTGTTATTTATAATAGCACAGGAATATCTACCAGCAGCATCATCCTCCATCACCACTACCCCATCCTCTATCATTGCCGAAAAGGACAAGAAGTTGGATTAGTTTGCAGGTGCTGGTGTCCTTTATGTGAAGAACGGAAGCCCAGTTACCTCCAGCAAACGAGCTTTGGTTCAGGACTGGGTCTGCTGAAGGATGCTTCCACAACTAAAGCCAAGCACATATGGAAGTTCTCACCATCCATGTTTGTCACCTCTTCCACTTTCTGCATGGATAGAAGGGATCATGGAAAATCACTCTCTCAGGCAGACAGCCCATCTCAGACAGGTTGTTTAGTCTCTGAACAACTGGAAAATATCAACTACATGGAGCAAGCAACAATTTTAAGTGAATAAATAGGATTAAGGGCCACTGGTTCCTTCAGTGGCAGGGCTGGAAGAAGGATAGCAGTCTGAGTAGAAAAGCTGAAAGAAAAAGGCATAGGCTCAGGGGAAAAAAAAGGAGTTAAGAGTTGCTACGCTTTTCACAGAATGAAGATAGATATAAAATAATCCAGAAAATCTGAGTGGCGACAAAAATTAAGGTAGCCTTTTAATTACAAGCCACTGTTCCACTCAGAACATTAACGGAAGAGTTACAAAGAATAAGAGATGTCACAGAACAACAATACTCTTCACCTAAAGAGCAGCAGAGTAGCAGTGTTAAAAAGAGGTAGAAGACAGTGCAATAGCTAAGTGCGCAGCAACAAGAACTGATGGATGCAAGTGTGTCAAATTGACTGCACCCAGAACTAACCATAAGAATAAATTTTGTTCTTCTTTTATTTCTAATTCCTCTTCGTTAGGAGAGGAAAAAGAGGTGCCCATTAAAGTGGCATGTGCGCGGAACTTAATATTTTGGTGGAGGGATCTAAAACATAAGCATTTTGCACTTATGCTGATGGACTTTAGACTATACCTGCAAAATGGTACTTAGGCTACTTAGGTACCAGACAAATAGGTTTCTCAAGCTCACCATACCAAAGGAATCCATAGCCCAGCTAACCGTGCCTGCTCTCACAGCGTGCAGGACAAGTTAAATACCAAATAACGGAAGCCACACAATGAGCTCACGGAGCAGGAAATGCGTTATTCCTCCCCACCAGTGAAACCTGGAGAGACGGGAAGGGTTTTCTAAGGATTTAAACACACACAGTAGAACTCCTCTCATCTGTCTTTAAACAAATACAGCGTGTCTATGCGTGAGCTAGTCATCGTAGACTTCCTACAGAGAGAAATGGGTTTCTTCAGGACACAGTTTGTATTTGTTTTAGACACACATTTTGAAAGTGCCACCTTCACCAACAAATGATGATGGCATCATTCTTACCTTTCCACCCAAGCCCACTAGTGAAGCTTCTTCTCAGGATAGGGTAGACCTCGGTTCAATTCCGCTCCCTGTCTGGGGACTCAGAGGTGACCCTATATATACCCTGCAATTCAGCTAATGCTGAAACTTGGCAGAGCTTCAGAAATGGGATTCCAACAATTTTCCCATAGGAACTATTCACTTTGCATAGAATAACTATATACACTTTTGACCATAAGAACGATTGTGGTGTGGTGATTTTAGTACATATCTCTGAGCTGTACAAATCTCAGGCTGAGCTGATTGAGCTGCCTCCTTTAAAGAAAGCAATGTATTTTATTGAAGCTACTCATCAGAACTCCGAAGCCTCTCCTGTCGTACGTGTTTGTGATTATTATGTGCAGACTCAAGACTCCCATCACTTCCTACCTCACATGCTTCTCTAGAATATGAATATATATATATATATATGTATGTATGTATGTATATAGCACTCTTAAATCCAGCAGCACATGAAAACTAAAGGACAGCATATCTCCAGTGAGCACAAAATAAAGCCATCTTGGACACTGGTTAGAACGTAAAGAAGAAAATTTTGTGCTATGTTTATACTTAATTTACATATAATCCTGTGTCTATTGTAAACATTATTCCAACAGAATCATAACTAAAAATTACACATTTATCAGTTTCTCCATCTTCCCAAAATAGAAAATCTAGAATTTCTGAGATATACTCTTTACACAAATTTCAAAGACATTTTAGAAAAAGGTTGATTTTAACACAAATCTGGAAAGTAAAAGTAAAAATGGCAATACTATTGCTGATGAATTAACAGCTTCCAAATCTTTCTGCTAAATAGATGGAGTTTACATGCTTTCCCTTTCAGAAGGAAAAAAAAAATATTCATTTTGCTTATTTTTTTCTTTTAAAATTATGTAGGACACTATACAGAAGATTACTGACTAGATACAATCACTGAAAAATTAAGTCATCTTATAATGCTTACTGATTTATAGGAATCAGAAAGGAAGGGTTTTTCCCCATCTCTAGGTTTTAGGAAAATCTTTGCATTTTCCACTTATCCAAAATTTCCTTGCAACTGAAAGATTGTAAGAAAAAGGAATTGGAAGAGCTCCAACTACTGTTCAACATTTAAAAACATTCTAAAGTGCCATGAATCATAGCTCTCTACATGTTCTCTTAAAATACTGCCAACCAATACTCAAAAGACTAACTTAAAATTGCTTTACGTCAGCATTGCGTGCTCAAAATAAAACAAAAAGATACAAAAGAAAAATCACTTCAACATAATTCTGATTTTAAGTCAAGTCCTGCTCAGATTCATGTCAGTGTTACTGGATAACATAGTCATAGCTTTCCTTCTTCTTAGTTAGGAAGAACTGACAAGGAATAACACTAAGTCTAAATATCTTTATGGCTAACTTAGACGACCAGCTGTTACCATATCTGTGA
This sequence comes from Struthio camelus, assembly GCF_040807025.1. NCBI lineage: Eukaryota > Metazoa > Chordata > Aves > Struthioniformes > Struthionidae > Struthio > Struthio camelus. The sequence continues at coordinate 178,006,473 of NC_090942.1, read as the reverse complement.
AAACACCGCTCTCAGTTTTTAGCATATCCCTCTGAAAAAGCTGATCCCAGAGAAAAAGAATAAATAACATTCAGGGCAAATAACAACCATCACAAGTTTCTTTCAATATTCATATCATAAATTTCTAATACTACCTTGTTCTACTTATGAAATCTTAATCATTTCAGCTGAAATTCCCCAGTGTTTGCTTCTGTGAAGTTCGGTTTGAAAGTTCTCAACAACAACCCATCAGCTATTTCTGACAATTCTGGGGGGTAGGGAAGCTAAAAAAACAATTCACAGTATTTTCATATGGAAAGATTCTCCCTCACTGATCCACGGAAAAAAGATTAATACTTTTCAAAGGAGAAATTGCACAGGTTAGTTAGACGCCTTTACCCACTTCAATAACAGTCAGTCGAGATTTGGACAAAGTATCTGAGAATTACAACTCACGCATGCTCGGCAAGGCTTCCAGCGCCTTGCAGGTAAAGTTTCTGACTTTGCTAACGAACCCAAATGTACTTCCAGCAGCCTCTGAGCACATCAGTTGTACTGACCTGCCGGCAGGCCTCACTGAGCATCTCACCTTGCAGTAAGCAATCCGAGGCTCCAGAAAAGAGAGATGCAACACCATCACCAGTAAAGTACTTTCTGGCCTAGGCAGACGAAGGCTAAGAAAAAGAAACTATCAATATGTACTTGTGGGAGAATGTGCGTTAGCATTCGCAACCTCGGGCTCTTTGCAGCTCCGACCACTGAACAGTGCCATGTGCTAATTAGGAATTAGGATTGTTGCTTCCTACCTTATGGAGAGGGTAACGAAGTGGTTATGTTAGGTGACGCCTGTCAGAACTGAGACCAGAACTCAGGTCTCCAACACGATACAGCATCTGATTAATTATCCAGTTTACTGCACGGATGTCCGAGGTTACGCATTTAATTGTTCTATGTTTAAACAGCTAGAACACACTCACCCCTAGAGCCAGGAACAAAGCTCAGGATTTTTGAGTCCCATCACTACTCTGCTATGTAGCAAACACCATGCCAGCCATTAGCAAAGAGCGTACTTCATTCCTGCTCTGAAGGCTGGTTCACACAAAGGACAAAAGCTTGCTACTGCTAACCAGACATTCCTTTAACTCAAGTGGTGCTGGTCTGTGCTGCAACTCCAAAGCTCATCAATTCAAGCACTACCAGTGATCCATATAAGGATAAACACCATTGCGCAAGATGAAATTTCTGTTTCTTCAGTACGTCCAGACAAACAAACAAACTAGGAAACAGAAAAATACAACCGTCTCGGAAAACTTCATTCCATTTCACGATGTGCATATTGTAATGGTTTTTAATTATGTGATCTCACTTGAGCCTATGCAAGCAATTTTAGTTCTGATATATCTTAGCTTTTACATTCTTAATTTGGTGACTTTAATGGGCTTAAAATAAAACAACAACAAAGGAACAATCAGCAAGACAGCACCTGGACAAATGTTACCCTTGTACGTGCAGCTGAAGAGGCTCCTATGACAGAGGAGCTGATGTGCACAGATGTGGAAAGCATGAAGAAAAATAATCAGTATGAGGCACAGAGGCTGAAGGTAAGGGAGTTCCCTGAAGGCAAGGAGGAGACAGTGCCAGAGGATCCAAGATTAGACTAATTTCATACAAACAACACAACACCTCCACGAGGGCTGTTACAGCTGGTGGGCTGAGGCTGGCTTCACCGAGTCACCTCTACCCTGTAATGTGGGAGGGAAGAGGCAGAAGAGAAAGAGGATCCCTTGCCTTAAAGAAAAGCACCCAGAATTACACACTGGCTTATGCTAATTTCAGTCCTTAAATACACTTCACATGAGGTCATACATTCACTCCTGAGCCAAATTTTACCATATATTTCAGCTGAGAAACACAGGGATGGCTTGCGCTACCATCCCAAAAATGTAGGATATGAGAAAGAAATAGTTGTACAACCAAAACACAGCCATGATTAAAAGTCTTTTTCTTCAGTTCAAATCATGTTATCTGGCAGTAGAAATAAATGCGAAAAATATTTTTATATTATATTTTGATTTTGGCTGGACTAGAGTCTAGATCATGCTTTCTCATAAATATTGAGAGATTATGCACTGAAATCAAGAATGGAAAATCCACGCAAGCTCAGTGTTATATATAGTGTAGGCATAGTGACTTGTAACCAAAGCTACTTTGATTTTTCTCCACCTTCTATCTTCCAGTATTCTTTTATAAATTCTCTGCCATCAAATACTAAATAAATAAAACTAATTTAAGAACAGACTACCATTTCTGTATTAGATTTATTGCTTATGAACAAATATGAACGCATAAATTAAGAATAAACTTCAAATCACCAATCACATCAAATTTCAAGAAAGCGTGAGAAAGTTCAGAGATTTTAGGGCACCAAATCTAAGTAGACCTTCTACACAGAAACAAGTTTCCAAATGCAAATGCCGCAGCACTAACACCGTTTCATAATGAGCTAAAAAGACTGCACAGTTATCCTTGCATTGGTCCAATTTTACCCACTTTTGCAACAGTGATACATGTATTAGGTCTAGCCAATACTCCAGCCAAATTTGTCAACATAGCTCTATGTCTAGCTATAAACCAAAAAAAAAACATTTTGACAATGTCATTCCTTAAATGTTAACTCCTGTTCCTTGTTTATTTGCACATCTAATATTGATTTCCACTAAAAAAAAAATAGTTGTAAGGAGGACTGTCTAAAGTTCAGCTGTAGAACACTGCAGTCTCACAGGGTAAGGTTACATGGAGCTTTTGACTGACTGAACAACACTGTTAAAAGTGTCTTTAGTATTACAGCAAAAAAGCATTTCTCTTTTTTTCTAGCATAAAGCATGTATTTCATCTTTGAAAAAAAGTAAATTTGTTTTTCAATGCATAGGAAGTATAGTCATATCATGCTTTCACATTTGCACTTTCAAGACTAAAAATCCATCTTCCAGAAACAGCACAGCATACTCTGCATAAAAGTAAAGGAAAAGCCACAATCTGACTTCTTAATACTTTTTTTCTACACCTCCCTTTCAAACGTCATGCTTCTTTATATGTTTTCCTCTTAGCTCAGGAAAGTGAGCATGCTTGTGTTTGCAGCTCCTCCTCTTTCAAAAACGCACAGCTGCAGCTGTAGTAAACAACCACTAGTCAAGAGCTGAGAAGGTCAAAGTCTCAGTGCTGCATCCATTTCAGCTTTTCTAAAAATGAAATTTCCATTTCAAGAAATTATTTTCTTGTTTCATTTTGTGTTTATGTCAGAGAAAGGCAAATCTCACAGTCATCTCTCAAAAAGACAAATCAAGACACAATATTCCAAAAAGCCACAGGCAAAACACTTCAGTAAAAACAATTATTTTCCCCTGCTTTATTAACATACAAACACTTTATTCACAGTCTCATATTTTACTCGATTTGACAAATGCAAAGATTTAGTCAAGGCCAATCTCGCATCAAAAAGACCTGTTACACAATTCAAATGATATTTCTTCCTTTAATAAATGGGGAAAGAGGTTGGCCATAAGGAAAAGCACACCAGCAGCCACATGACACTCACAAAGGTGATCTACCACCAGCCTGAAGTACAAGGACTACAGCACTGTAACTTTGGGAACGCTAGCCTAAACAGACATTGGCATAAAAAGACACGGCTTACGCAGTGATTAGAAAACGTACACATCTTCCCTTTTTAACTACTCAGTGTGGACAGGCACCTATCCAAAATCTAAACAACAGGTACCCTTCTAGCACAGCACACTCTGAATTACACACAGCTTCTGCAACATCACGGTGCAGCAAGAGATCCCTGAACCCTTGGGAGAGACAAAGCACACTTTGCTTACAGATGCTGTCTGTATTTCTATTTAATCCATCACGCAGCGCATTGGTGTGGGAACTGAAGAGCGAACAGAAAGATGATCTCTACCACAAGAGTTTACAACCTAAGCCTTTTTTGCCAACCCCATTCTACCACCTCATGGGAGAACAACTGATTCAACCCCACAATATTTAGACTTCCTCTCTTCTGAATTAAAACTCACTTGAACATATTCTGGTCTGGCTAATCGCAGCAAAAATACCTGGCAGAGGATTCAATGAGTAGCGTGCTCTGAAATCTTAAGAAAGTTTATTTCTAAAAGTTGCTACACGTATGCTTCTGTTCTCTATTGGGCTCTTCAGGGCCCTTTTTAGTATAGGTATGGCCTGAAAATATAAACACTAAGTATTGCGGGGCGGGGGGGAGGAGACTCATCTTCCATCCCCCATTCTGCATATGTTTGATATTGCTTCATTATCAGAAGTAGAGACCAAACAGTATTTCCCAAAGGCTAAATTCCTTTCCAGCCCCCCCCATCAGCGCTCCTCAATGCCCCATGGCACATCTCCTATTTCTCACTCAAAGAGCTTATTTTTCCCCCACAGCCAAATACTGGGGAAAGAAAGCGAAAATACAATTTTTCACAGTCCTCTTTAAATTTTATTCACTACTCCATTAACTGAGGGGAAAAAAAAGAAAAAAAAAAAAAGAAGCCCAACCCACTTTGCAAAGCTGCCAGTATCCTAATGAAAAGGTCTGCCTGAAGAAAGGTGTGTTCTACAGAGGACTACCCCTCCTCTGGCTGCCCACCCTATCGATTTCAGGTATGAGACCCGGGGGGGGGGGGGGGGGGGAGGATACCACCCTTCCTGATCAGCAGAAGTGGCTGTCAGTGAGCCCCCGTACTGACTGGGGGGAGCGCATGGGTGCTGCGCCCTGGCCGCCAACGGGTGACGTCATCCTGCACCCACAAGCAGCCCCACGGCCAACACCGCTGTCACAGCACACTGCCAAAGCCTCAAACACCACGGAGATAAGGCAAAAAAAAAAAAAAGACCAACAAACAACACCCACACCCACATACACGCACACACAGCGCGCTTCATTTGCTACCCTCTTTCTCAAACCATGGTCGGGCGGGGGGGGGGGGGAAGGGCTCATTTGTGACGATAGGTGACACAGTGGCTTTCAGACAGCAGTGAATTCTCAAGTTGATTATGCCCCAATAGAAAGCTTTTTTCCCCCCTCCCCACACAAATAATATATTAAAAAAAAACAAACAGACCCTATTTATGTAGCTTTACATTATTAATAAAACACTTCTATCACCCATCGCCAACCTATTCAGCATAGTTACTAATTCTACACTAGAGACCACTTTGCTGTTCCTGTTACATTTCAGAGTTGGAGACCAACCAGAAACCAGAAAATGGAGCCCATATGCCAGTGCTATATAAAGCAGCCTTGCAAACTTGCCATGAATATGTACCTGCCGTGGCAAGACAAAAAGGAAAAGGGGGGAAAAAATGAAAGAAGAAATCCATTTAATTTATGATGGATAATGAAAAGAAAAAGATTTATTTACTTATTCGAGGGGAAAAAACTGCCAAAGGCTAGTAGAATTTTATAAGCATGATATAAATCATGATGCAAGTGAACTTAACTGTTTATCTTCACTATCTGATATAAAACTGCTCATGCCTGCTCTGTTTCTAAATTCATTTTTTTTATACAAACTGATTTTTGTGTGCTGTCAAGAGCAAATAGCATGTAAAGACCAGCTCTCTGAAACAGAGTATTGCATTCCAGTAAATGACAGTTTAAAAAAAAAAAAATCCATCGAGCAGGAGGAATACACCCAGTGTTTAAAAGTGACCACTCCTATACACATCACAACGTCCTGCACCACCCTGTCTGTCATCAACACAAATTTCATCTCAGACCATTTACTTAGCTAAATAACTCTGTCCTCCAGTAAGAAAAGGGAATGGAAAGGTTTAGGTGGATTTACAGGGTGACGTTTATTTGATTGGCACATGTCTTCTGAAGCTGCTCTATGCACATGCTTTTAATGTAAATATGAATGTTTGTTTCCCTAGCACTGCAAGCTGACAGCACAGCATGTGCTTATTTTTTAAAGGATAATAGCTGAAGACGACGTTACTCTCAAGATTTTCTCATCAAATGTGTAGAAACAGCCCTTCAGCGAGCTGTGCAGTTAAAGCAGAGTGACAGTATTACCTACACACTTTATCCAGATTACCTATTCCACCACGCTTGCACTTTAACCAAACAAAGTCAGCCTGTATCAGTCGAATTAAAGTTATTATTACCATTTCGACACAGAGAGTGGTGCCCGTGGCAGGGGAGGAAGAGAAGCGATGGAGGGAATATAGCACAAAGGAGCTGGTACTTCCAAAGACCCAGTTTAAATACGCTACTAATCAGTTCTGTGTTGTTTTTTAGGGTTTTTTTTTTTTTTTGGTCCTCAGTATAGAAGTTCACAGAAAGTTACGACAGAGGTTCTGCAACCAACAAAATCAGGATGGGCTCCCCGCGCCCAGCTGCCAGCCGGCTGCCACAGGCTCCTGTCAGCGGGCCCGGCCCGCCAGCCCCCAACGGCCGGCGGGCTCCTCGCGGGGGGCTCCCCAACGGCCGGATCCCCAACGGCCGGATCCCAACGGCCGGCGGGCTCCCCGCGGGGGGCTCCCCAACGGCCGGATCCCAACGGGCGGCGGGCTCCCCAAGGGCCGGCTCCCCACGGATGGGCTCCCCGCAAACTTCCCCCCGTTCCGGTGCGGCTCGGTCCACCTTAATTGCCAAGCGCAGCCCCCGGCGGCCCCGCGCTCGGCACCGCCGCGAGTGACAGCCGCACAGCCGGGAGACAGCCCCGGCGGGAGCACCGGGACCGCCGCCGCCGCCAGCTCCGCCTTAACCCCTCGCTCCCCGCCGACCCACGCCACACGCAACGCTCCTGCGTGACAAACTAGTGCAGCAAATCCCCAATTCAGCATGACGCGCGTTTGTTTGCCCAGGCAGCGCCACTTCTGTGGCCAAGCGGTTCCACTCCATGTAAACTACCTATGTTAGCATGCATTACTTGACGAGGGTTTGGTTTTTGTTTATTTAACAGCCTTCTCACTGGTAATCTAATAACCTTGCATTCAGGCTCGCTTTGCCAAAGCATTCCCTCCCTCCTGCCCACCAACACTTGCCCGCTTAAAAGATCAGCCTTCCAACATTTTAAAATGATTTAACTTCAGTATACGATTTTTTTTTTAGAAGAAAGCTGACTGGGACAGCAAAAAAAAAAAAATTGTATGTTTATTCTGATAAGAAACGGAATAGGCACAGACCTGAACAGAAGCTGCAGAGCAGGAGAAATTGTTTTCTTTCCCTTACACGGGGTCCCCTCTCTCTCTCCCCGACACTCACAGGGGTTGTGTCGCGCACACACACACACACACACACACACACACACACACGCGCGCGCGCGCGCTCTCGCACTCACTCTCACAAGCGCGCGCACACGCACGCACGCACACACACACACACACACACTCGCACCCGCACAGAGCCGCCCCGGCGGCTCGCTGCAGTTCCCAGGAAATGAATGGGGGGCAACCCCGGGAACTGTGGCGCTTCGCCGCCGACTTACCCGCATCACATGATGTGCTACAGGCAGGGTGGGCCGGTGGGTGGAGGCTCCGCCGCCCGCCCCCCGCCCCGCGCCGCGCCCCGCCGCGCCGCGCCGCACCGCACCGCGCCGCGCCACCACGTAGCGCCGCGGCGGGGCCCCGCGCGGGGGCAGCCGCCCCCGCCACCCCGCGGCTCCGCTCGGCCGCCCAAACAAAGGGCCTCCTCCACCCCCCCCCCCGCCCCCTGCCTCCCGCGGGCAGGCGACCCCGAGGCAGGCGAGCTCCGTCCCTTCGCCGACTCTGGCGGGCGCTCGGTGCCCCCGCTACCGCGCGGTGCCTCCCCGCCCCCACGGCGGCCGCCGCCGCCGGGCGGGGGAGGGGCCGGCCCCCGCCCCTCCGGCCGCCAACGGCCCCGGTGCGCCGCCCGCCCCGCCCCGCCCCGCCCCGCGAGGTGGGGACGGGAACGCCCGGCCGCGGCGGGGGGGGGCGGGGCGGGGCGGGGCAGGGCAGAGCAGCGGGGCGCTGAGGGGAGGGCGGGGGAGGGCAGCGCTGAGGCGGGGCTCAGCGCAGGGCAGCGGAGGCCGGGGCCGCTGGGAGGGGGGCAGGGCGGTGGCGCTGCCTCGCCCCTCCGAGGCCGTCGCTGCCGCCGGGGCGGGAAGGGGAGGGAAGCGAAGAGCAAGGCAGGGCAGGGCGGGTCGCCGGCCGGGGCCGCGGACCACCGAGAGGCGTCGCGTGGGGGTGTCGGCGCCCCCCGCCCCGCCCGCGCGCGGTGCCGAGCAGCGCGTCTTCAACGGTCACCTGGCGGCCTGTGTAAACCGCCTTTCTCCCTCCCCCCGCCCCGTTTTTTCTTGTTTTTTTCCTTTTTTTTTTTGTTTAAACATAAACACGCTACGGCTTGCGAGAGGTATTTTTTGTTTGTTTGTTTGCGCTGAAATCGGCCTGTTCTGAGAACTTCCTTCACGGGATAATTTTCACACGGAACGGCTGCACGTACTGGATTTTAAAGGCTCTACTAACAATATACAGCGAAACTGATTCCGGAGCCTGACGGTAACATCTGAAACAAAAACTCTTTGATTTCATGGGTGTTTGAAAGGAATTACTTTAAAAACCGTGACAAACAAAATGTAAAATCAGAGATTTGGAGCATTAAACTTTGAGAAGTGTGGACTCCATATTTCTTTTCAAAAGATTTCTTCTAAATACACGTTTACGCCATGAAGTGTTTTCGCCCGCATATGATCAGCAGCAGTGTCAAAGCTATTGAGCTGGCTTCACTGGTTACCTGGGGATTTCCTTGTGTGCTGGACTCTTCTCTCAATGTAAAGCTGATGTAGCTGTTTTCTGCCACCTTTCCTTAGGGTCCCTGATGCACGGAGTAAATACAGCACGGCCAGAGTGCGGGTGCGCTTTGACCGGCCCTGGCTGCTGAAATGGTTTCTTCTCAATGTTCAGGAGCTAGGCAATTTAAGGAGACATAACAGCTTTCTGAATATTTAGGGTGCTGTGCCGAACCCTGGCTTACTCCAGGATCAGAACATATAGAAAATACGTTCTTATATAGTTCTCATCTAGTACTTTATCCACTCTGTCCTCTGCAAATTCAAATACAGCTCAACAGCTCCAGTGGATCCTATTCTATAACCTCTACAGCAATCATAGCTATAATTTAGTGAATAAAATATAAAAAGAGTGAATTGTTGTCTAGTAGGTTGGCCCATCATGCAAGGGTGTTTGTAAAAGTCTGTACAGTGCACATATTTACATAGAAAAATGGACATCAGGTAAATAATTACTGCTAAAATGCTGTTACTTTCGATAAATACAAAATAGTGTTTGCTGGTCTACACAATAGTTACTTAGGAAGCCTGAGGAAGCAGAACCAATTTGTGCTCCATTACAATATGCCATGCCAACAGCAGTACATCTATATGCCTTTATATGTGTTCTTCCATCAACTGTTCCGTCAATGGACTGCTGCCTTCTTTTGGCTTGAACAATACATGAACAATATAGTTAACGTAAGCAGCTGACTTTGTCCCTGTATCGTACCTCCAGTTCTACAAGGTTAAAAAAGAAAGAATAGGAAATAAGAAATGTTAAATGTATATAAGCATATGTCTACCCAGCACTGTATATAAGTATATATCTCTGCAAGCTCTAGAGGATATTAAGCCTGGTTTGCTGCTGTTTCATACCCAGTGTAATAATTTTCTCAGGAGAAAAGTGAGCACAGAATTCAAATACAATCCAATGGCCTAAACAAATGTTTCTTTATATTATTATTTTACATACAGATTCAGTTCCAAAAGCTCACCAGGAATTACATATATATGATCCATTAGATTTCAGAACATTTTACCCAAGTCAAAAGTTAAGATTGTAACACAATGTTTTAGAAGATAAATTTTGCCACCCCATATGAAATAGGTTACTGCAGAAGTCCACTCGAAACATTCCCTGGATAGATCTGTAGCTTATATTCAGATTTATCAATAAGAACCATAAATATTCAAATTCATTCTTCGTAACCACTTGGAACAGGGAGCAGTGATTTCCTAGCAGTGAGTGTTCTACAGAGAAAAACTGGTTTTTACCTACTGAGGTTAAAGGATTAATGAATACTTGGCACATGAAAAATGAATAGTGATAGCAGGAAGAGGATTGCATGTAGACAGTGCGATAAGGTGCATAACAGAGAAACATCATGTTACACGCGTTGCTGTGCACTGAGAAGCGGACAAAGCTCGTTTCCTTTGGATTTCAGATAAAATATTTAAAAACATCAATATTTATTTTGTCACACTCAGAAATATTTTATTCACTTATCTAATATATATAAGGAAATCATCTAGAAGAGGAGTTGGCTGAGCTGACATTTGGTGATAAAATTTGTTCTCTGTGAGCTTCATTATGTGCTATGTTGGCTGTTTACATGGTCTATTGCCTGCTTCTAAGAACTATTACCCATATGCATGAATTTGCAAGGCAGTATCTAAAGCAAAAATATGTAGCTACATTCACAGGAGAAACGTATTACATGATTATATATCAATAGATTGATATAGAAGTAGGGGTATTACACATTAGTATTTGATATATATCACAGATTTATAGAGAAATGTAGTTCTAAGTCACACACTTTTATGGAAAATCTGTCCTACTAAATCACAGTCTTAGCTTACTCCGTATACCTGACCCCTGTTTCCATTCTTCTGTAGCTTAACAAAGCCGAGCCTATGTCATCTGTTTGAAAATTATCAAGCTTAAATTTTTAACACACAAACATTTGTAAAACATTTAGTATTTATACAAATTGCTCATTTCTCTTTTTTCTTCATTTTTCTCTTGAGAGAAAGAATCTCAGTCAAATTTACTTTCAATCAATCGGTGGGATTTTTTAGTAAGCCAAGAAGACTCTTGCATTTTGACACAGCAAATGTATGAAACAATATATTTCCATATACAAATCTAAAAATTAAAGCCAAGAAAACAAATCAGCCAAAGGAACTAAGGAATTTTTTTTTTCATAAGCTTGACAGTTATGTTTCCCTTGTGTATTTTGGACATTTCCTGTAGTCTTTCTCCAGTTCTGCCATATTGCCTACACATCAGCATTACTAATTCACTTCTATTGAGTCCCTCCACTTAGAATTCGAGTTCGTTATTTTCAGTCATCTAGTTGTAACTGTTCTTCCTTTGAGGTGGCTTCCTAAAATTTATCTGAAACTCCAATGAAATCTCTACATAATGTTCCTCCGCCTCTCATCTTTCCTTATTCTGTCCTCCACTGATACAGAAGTTTGTCACTCTTCCCCAATGGCATTGTCCTATTTACATTTTGTCTTAGGTCCCAGTCCAGCAAACACTGGATAAATAATACTGTGAAAAGCAGTTCAGCAACTCCTATCTTTCCAGTTAAGCATATGCTTTACGTCTTGTGCTTTGTTCTTTTGTTTTTTGTATTAATAAGTAGACAACCATTTTTCAAAATGGGGAATGGCATCACCAGCAGAGAGCACACTGGAACCTCAGAACAAAAGAAAACAGAAAATCAATAGCATATTTTAACAATATGAGCCTGAAACAAATAAAGATACATCTGAAAGAAATCAGTAATCTGCTGAACATTGAGAGATTTTGCCATTTAAATTAGCACCAATCATAAAAAAAAAAAAGTTCTATTTCATTTTCTAACTCAAAAATCAAATTAATAAAAAACCAACCTTACTTCACAAACCAAGACTATATGCATTTTTATTTGGGATGCATGGTTAGACAATAGCTTTAACAAATTACATGATATATTTTTGAAGACAGATTGTGTTCATTTGCTGAACTTAGGGAAACCTTTAGGTTGACAGATAATCAATTCAAATACCTGCAGTTGAGGGATTGTGTTACTAATCCCTTTCACAAGTCTTCCCGTTTGAATAAAGGCATGTAAGTGTTTTTTGCAAGGAATTGACCACATCAGCAGGTATGGCCCTTCAGATAGGATTGCTGTCTTGTGATCCAGCCTGTGATCATCTGCCTATGATCAGGCTTCCTTCGCTCCTTATGCACTCAACATGGTGTTAGGCTTAACACAAAAACGTGGGCCATCTGAGAGCCCTGATCAAGCCTTAGGTTGCAAACTCATTTGGGCAAGGACATCAGCTTCTGTTTCTTTAAATCTACTTATGAAGTGCCTACATATATATATATATATAGCACTGTATCATCAAATTCTAGTGTTTATGGTCAACTTCTAGGTGGCCATTAATCAAAATGGACAACCTAAAACTTAGAAATATGACCAACAAATAATGCTATTATATTTTACATGACTCGCTAATATGTCAGTAGTAATATTCCCTGGGTATGACAGACCAGAGCTTCATAATATATACCGCATTGGTGTTTGCCTGTACTTTGTATAATCCAATTGTTCATTCTTAGACTGACAACCAGGCAGTCTTTTCCTCAGCTCACTCTCCTTAAAAACTAAACAAAATAAAAACAAACAAAAACCCCCAGTCTGGTGCATAAATGGCAATCTTAGTATATATATATTGCAGCCTCTCTGATCTAATAAATTTTATAACGGAGAAATAGTTCAGTTACATTGCATAAATGAGGAAAATTATAATCCGGTATAGTAGGTGTATTTTTTTCTCCAGGGATAGAGACCAATATATTCAGTCTTCCAGATTTAGATTAGCAATGTTGCCAAGATATATATTCTAGGAAACTGGGACTATATAGTATTAATGCTACTAATACTATTAATGCTAAACTCACTGGATCTTAAAAGAGTTCTCTTCTATAACCTTGGATTGAGATCATGCTTTTTTTTTTGTTTTTTGAAACTTGCCTTCTTTTAGCAAGAGCCTTTAAAATGTTACCATCCCATTTAAGGAGCTAGCTCTAGAAGGACAGGAGGGAAAGCTCCTTAAATTGCATAATCCTGCATTGGCAAAAGTAAATAGGGAGTAAGAAGCCATCAAGGAATATGATCTGGAATTGGCAGATCAAGTCAATCTTGACCTGTCAATCAATTCCATCAAGGAATGATCAAGGAATATGATCAAGGAATATGATCAATATGATCAAGGAATTGACACCATGTCAATTCAAAGACCAGGAATGGAACGATTTGCTCTGAATTTTGTCTTAAAACCCTGTAGTTTGTAGCTGAGTTTATGGACCTAAAAATCACACTGAGAAAATGTCTTACATCATTTTAAGCTCCGTGTTTAGCTCCCCATATTGAATGCAGTGTCATTTGGTTGTTTAGGACACAGAAAAATTGGGGAACTCCTGAGGAGTACCTTATAAAGAGAGACTTAGTGTATTGTATATGGACATTAAAGATACTACCTCTCTTTTGGTGAGAGAGAAACGTGGCATGGACCAATGCTTTCAGATTTTCCCTGTAAATCCCCCTGTGTTGTGTTCTCCGTGACTCCTGATTATTTTGCGCTCCACAATTTTTCTATATGATTTGCCGTGTCTAACTTGTTCCCGGTGCACAGGTTTCATAAGCTATGCAGGAAGTTCTGTATGTGAATTATGGGAGGAGCAGATTCCAATTTGGAAGAAATGTTACAGAAATGCTTGGATTTTTTCCACGTAACTGAGAAGCATTCTGCACACAAGTTAGCAACAGTTCACGTTCAACTGGGCATATATGGCTCAAACGTATCTGATTTTGTACTTACCCAGCCAAAAGCGTCTGGGATGTCATCTTCGTCGATATTATTAAAAAATAATCTTTTCTTGGCAAATGTTAGGTATTGAAAGGATTTTTAAGGAGTGTTTTTTTTTTCCAGTTCTTTTTGATTCAGCAGAGTTCTTTGCTCTCTGTGGAAGTATTAAATAAATTACAACAGAACAAATCTCCAAGCAAATAAGCACTTAGATGCTGCTTTGTTACTCAGACAGCATTCCTCCTTTTCTGTCCTCCACTCTGTCTTACAGATGCTTTATTGCATTATTAAGAAGATATTCATGCTGATAACTTTTGGGTTGATTCTGTGCTTTTCTGGTTCCAGAATCTCTTGGATTCTGAAAATATTTACCCAGCCTCAAGAATGGAAAAGGATCAGAATCAGAATGATTTTGAGACACACTGAGAATGTTTCTTTTCAACACTACTTGTTTCATTAGATTGGTCTGAAATGCCTGGTTTTGCACCTGGCCATAATGGACATATCCATGGTTGTGGTGAATGATATACTTTCTGGATCAAAGGTTGAAGTTACAGAAACATCAAGAGGCTATGTCTGGACTCAGCTGTATATAGCACATTTGGTATGAGTGAAGGGGATTTTTTTGGCTGAGATACAATTTTTTAAAACAGGGAATTTCATAGGTTACTACCCATAGTTGTGCCACTCGGTATCAATCTCACAGCTGAAAAATCTAAGCATCATATTGTAGCAATTGCTTACTTAATTTTGCCTGTGTGTGTTTTTTGGGTTTTTTTTTTTTTTTGGATTTTTTGCATCTGAGGAGTGCAAAGCTCAGAAAATACCAGTTATCAATTCTTTTTTTAATGACAACTGATGGCATGATTTTTACAAATGGCTAAGCACTTGGCAAATGTTAACCATAGAAACTGAATGAGCTGAAAAAAACTCCAGTCTGCCCTATTGTCACTACTAAGCTGACAGATGGGAAAAAGAGGAGGAGGTGATGCTATCCCAGAAGCCCAGAGGCACACTGTGAAATCACAGCTGAAGTGTCTTGAGAGACCGTTAAGTGAGAAAGAGCAGATTTCCAAAGAGCAAACTTCACTTATAGTTTGTTTTAAAAGTCCCCCTTTTTAACATAGCCCCAAAAACTAGCTGACCAAATTTACCATGGAACACCCAACATCAGAGCTCATTGAAGCCTTCGCAGCAGTGGAGGTAAAATTGAATTTTCCATGCAGGAACAAGGAGCGAGAGCCAGGCTGCCCTTTCTAGCAAGTGCTGGGAGAGTAGCAGGGCTGGGGTACCACTACAGCTGCCAAAAGCGGGTGGCCCAAATGCCAGCATCTGCGGCGGCCCTGCACACCTTCACCTCCCTGGGTGCCACAAACGTGGCCAGGCCACTTCGCCACCCCAGCCATCTGCTGCTGTGAGCAGCTGCCCACTCTGCCTGTGCCTAATCAGCAGGGAAAATCCCCCAGTACGTGGGAAAGCCTGTAAGCCCTGGAATAAGAATTCAGAAATCAGCAATGACAGTTTGCTGAGATCAGATCACGGGGCCTTGCCCCTCCTTACCTATCATTTCTTTCTCTCTCAATTAGTCTAATGTGTATCCTTTGGTTTTGTAAAAAGTGACTTGAGAAGTTAAAAGTACCAAACTTCAGTTGCTTCACCCATATGTGCTGCATGCCTCGGGCTAGACAGCACATATTGGTAGCCAGACTGAGAAGAACATTTACCACATTACCTCTTAAAAACTCACTTTATTTTTCTTGTTGAGCTGGCTCCCATCCAATGTGACACTCCAGCATGAGCCATGCAGTGACAGCAGCAGCCTCCATGGAAACACACCGGAGCATGAGGCCAGTCATGGGGTAGCGGGAGAAGGCAGCTTCGTCCTTTTTCTTACTCTGCTGCATGTTTTCTCTGAGCATGCTTTCTTTTCATTTCTAAAGCATATTAGGTGTGCCCCTTCTATGCTACAAGTTAATTTTTTCTAATAATGCAAAGTTACATTGACCTTCCAAAATCTGGGGTTGATTGCAACTTATCAGCATCTCACAGCCCCAGCGTTTATTACCTCCACTCCTCTTTTTTACGCCTGTCCAAGCACTGGAGCCAAAGGGGAAACCTGACTGTGTGACCAAAACATGAATAAATGCAGACTGCAGCGAGTGGAGGTTTGAAAGTGCATTCCAGAGCAAGGGGCCCTGGCGGAGAATGCCCTGCCAGCAGCCTCCTCACTGCTGTATTGAAGGCGCTATAGCCTAAATATTTCTTTGAGACAAAAAGAAGGTAGAAAACAGCAAAGGGAAGCTGTATCTTAGATATTTCCTTGCTGTGGTTCAAAGTTTTCCACGTTCCCACTTTGTCCAGAAATGAGTTTACTGAGAAAAGAGTGGAGGGGAAGAATTAAGCAGGTTGCTCTTCCAGTAGAGCAGCTGAGGAAATGTACCTACTCAGGGTCCCCTTGGGAAGAAGCTGCTCTCTATTTCCCTCATCATCATCACGGCTACAGCCAGGCCTGCCTCTTCATCGTGCTGAAAACTTACTCTCGCATCTAATAGCATTATGCAAAGTTGCATAATGCTATTATGATATAATTGATGATATAATTTTCCCTTAATATTTCTGCTAAAGTTTCTGGGTTTTGGCAGACGGTCTTGAGGTAAATCTGTCAGCCTGACTCTGCCCTGCTTAGTGTAGAGCATGAACCACATAGTTATTTGGCATTAGTCTAAATGTTCTAGTGTTTCACAAACAGCGGGCTAAATCCAGCAAAATTTGTAAGCCCATAGGCTAGCTGCTACTGTATTTAACTTTTAGACACCTGGCTTCATGTTTATAAACAACATGACAATGCAGAATAACTCGTAGGCTCCTAGCACTGAATTCATATATGCAGCAAGGAATATCAATTCGGTATGTATCATGGGGAGAATAAGGTGCCTCGAACTCACAACAGCCAAAGCATTGAGTAGGGAGCTTCTTAAACTAACCAAGAAGAATGACTGAAATGAATTACATAGTAGAATTGCTCCTCCCACCTCAGGACCTGAGGTGCCTAAGTGTGGGCTGCAATGAAGCAGCTATATGGTGTTGGGGTTCACTGCCTGGTACTCTCTTCTCTAGTTGAGCACCTTAGCCACCTTTTCCTGGGGCTGCATCCATTCATCTTTTTCTTTCAAATGATGTTATGGAGCCCCAACGACAGCATATGTATGAGATATAATACAATATGTAATTAGTGCATTTTAAAATATAATACTTTAATATATATGTTATGAATAATAATAATAATATACAGCCTGCACTTATGTGATGGGAAACTTGGATTCAAGTGCTGTATCTTCTACATATCTCATGTCCCAGCACAGCGCATCTCCTTATATTAGCTATGCTTGCCTGAGGTATTAGGATACTTCTGACAAAATGCAGAGTGTAGATATTTACATCCAGACCAGTTAGCCTAGGCACCCTCTCTAATGGAGAGGGATAGTCATCTTTAGGGTCTGACTCATCTCATCCTAAAATAGATTTCTAAATTTTACAGATATTACCAGAAACCTTTGTCTTGCCATATACTTCAGTCGCTACTCAAAGGCACATTTTCCTGCAGTTTGGACTGCAGCTGTCTGACACTGATTTGGTCACCTTCCCTTGTCTTTGTTGCAATAATCTGGACACCAATGAGAGCTTGCTGTCCCAAACGCTTTGCGTATTTGTTGGCAACGCTAGGTAACCAAGACTAATTCAGCTCTAAAATCTTTTAGGCCTAACAAGTCTTTATGAATCCCACCACAGCTTCCTCAGTTAAATTTCCCCTCAGACACTCCTTGTCCCTCACGTCTCAGACCCCCCCAGGAAAACTAACTGCACAGAAAGCCATTGTAAGGGAGACCAGTCACCCAGTTCTCTAAGTACTCCCTAATGGAAGTTACTGAAATTTATTCTCCAAGATCAGCAAGGACTCTCAGACTCCAGTTTAAATCCTTACTATCTATTTTCAACGTATGAGACCAAGTCCTGAGCTGATGTCAATTTGAACAGCTACGTGACTCAGTGGTTCTAGGTATGTTTGTCAAGCTGCAGATGTGGCCCATGAACTCTATCTCCCCAGTATTTTTCATATCACTTTTCCCCTTTTCTCCTCCTTCTGCTCATGTGCCTCTCATACAGAGAGAGCCTGATCATTCCAGTATCTTTAATACTTTGAAAAGAAACTTTGTCGGCTGCCTTTAAATAACTTTAGATCACTTAAAATCACTTACACTACCACAGCAGTACTGCAAAGAATGCCATCTAATTTACATAAAGTCACTCAGAGGTTAATTAGTATATGGAGGTAAATTTCCAAAAGAGTGCATCAGGAAAAAAGCAGCAAAAAGCAATTCTTTCCTTAATTGGTTTTGTACACACACCTCTCACTCTATGTTTTACAAATGTACTTGGTAATTTCTGTCTTCATTATCTGAGAAGATTGCATGTCAGGTAGAAAGGAAGCCTGTCATTGTACATGTCTGAGTGGTTACTTGCTGACCTTTTGTTGTGGGATAGACTATTTGGAAACATTGCCATTACATGCCATCTCAATTGCATGGTAGGTGCTATAATGCTACACTCGCATACGTGCTTTGTAATGGAACAAAAACACAAATCCCCGGATATCGTTATATTTGAATAACTGCTGGCAAATGTTGATAAAAACCTTACATTACAATTGCATCAGATAGTAGATGGCCCTGGCCCCTGGGAAGGTGCTCACCTGGTAAGCTCTTGTGCCAGAGGGAAGAACACAGCATTTGAAGGTTAGTAGGGGCAAAAGTGATATTTTACTGGTTGAAAAAAAGCACTCTGAGGGAAATCAGGAACTGTCCCCAGGTGACCAAGGTGGAAGGCAGTCTCAGGGCCTTGTTGGAGTCACCTCTGCCTCCAGAAACACAGAATTTGGTGTACTGGCTCCAGTATTGGCTCCATATCCGTCTCTGGATTCAGTTCAGGATCCTAACACTTGAATGAAAGTGTTTACACTTTTTTATGAGAGCTTACAGTCCAGGTTAAATAAAAGACTTTTTTCAGCAGTGCTAGCAGACATTTCCACTATCAAGGCCTCGAGAGCAGGATGTGTCACACCACAGTATTTTTAATGAGAGCTTTTAGCATTAGCAGTTACTGCAGCTGGACTTTTGCCTGAGCTTAAATCTTGGTAACTTAAAAATGCTCAACACAATGTTTAGCCTGGCCTTTTAAATACGAGCTAAAAGTTATGCTTTCTCAGAGGCTCTGGAGCCTGTTAAGATTTCTTGCACAAAAGCATGAATTTCTCTGAAGCAAGTAGGAGAAATCCCTACAGAACGGTCATATAACACTAAAGGAGTATTTTTAGCAGGGGTTACTCCAGCTTTATTTTTGTCGTCTTTTCCTCGAAGTTGGTTAGACACCTGGAAAAGCAATACCATTGGTGGAACCAAGGATCCACATCTACTTGAGTAAGAGCCTTCTCCACCTGCTCTCACCCTAGACACCGAACACCTCCTACTCCTGGATGTAATGTCAAAACAAAGGGCACACTGTACTGTATAGCCTCCACTAAATGTCTGGTAATTCCTCCTCCCTTTCTGCGGTAGGACAATGGTGGCTCCACCTCCCCTCTTTTGGAAGATAAGGTGGGTTTGCACTTCTGTAAGTGTTCTTTCCTCCTGAACATGCTTGTAAAAACCGCCTAGAAAGCAGAACTGATACAAAAAATGTTAATGATGAGAGGGATATGCAGGGTACAGCCTCTCCCTGGCCACATGACAGGACATGTTACATGTGGCAGTGCTAGTAAAGTAATTGGAGCCCTTCTTCTTTTCTCCATCATGAATAAATCGACCCATGAAAAGTAACACCGCTATGTTCATTCAAAATTGTTATATAGTAACAATATCAATAATCAACATTGAACTTATTTATTCTATTTTACTCATCTATTATTTATCATTATGCCTGGTATCTAAGAAAATATTTTTTCTTCCTTTAAACAGCACTTGTCCACTGTTAGTGTTTACAATCTTCTTACTGTGGATGAGGGTTCTCCTGTTCCCTCCCTGTCATCGTTTAGCAAAGCCAAATGCGTTTAGTTATTTTAATCTTTCTTGAAAAGTCAATCCCTTAATTAGAATCTATGGTTGTGGAGTTCCACCGGGTGTCTGCAGGCTAAAAAACACTAAGGCTATTTTCTTACTAATTGTGCTCACAGACAGGACATTTATTAATGTTGCTGATGGCATTAGTTGTTTTTTTTTTTTAAGACTGTTTATGTAAGTGAGAGGCAAAAGGCAGAATTCATTAAATCACATTTTCGAGAGATCAACGCCTACAAGGCATAGAAAGCAATAATTTTCTTGGCTGGGATTTTAAACCAAAATATATAAAGACAAACCTAAAAAAGCCAGGGGTTTGGAGAATGAGCACTTCAAAATCTCTCTATATAACACAGAGATTTTAAGATTACGCCTGTGAAAGAAGGCTGTCAAATGTTGATTCATTCAAAAAATGTAGAAACAGTCCTTGAGTCCTAACCTATTGAATACATTTTGCTAATGAGACATTTTGAGATTCAATGGGTAAAACAGTAATGTCAAAAAAAAAACCCTTAATTTGTGCTTTGTCCTGTTTCTCTCTTTCATCTCCAGTTTTGATCACTAATCAGTCTGCTCATAAGCTTTTAGGATGGATTGTGGCAAGCTCTTCTAGCGTGCAACGGAAGAAGAATTGAAGAACTTTTACATAGACATTGCAACTTTTTAAAATACATTATTGTGAGCTTCTCAATGTGTCATTTTGTTTCTGTGTACCTCTTAGGGATGTAAATTCTTTACATATGCAGTTGCCCTCTACGGAACCACAGATACTATTATAGATAATAAATGTAGTAACAACCCACTTGAGGGATGTATCTTTTACTCTGCACATAAATTTACCGTAGCGTAAATGTTTCTTATGCTGGGATATATCCCGTTTGATTCTGTTCTACCTACATTAATTATTTCGTTGCCCGTGAACTAAAATAGAAGTTACATTGTTTGGACATGCACAAGGTAATTCTATTTGATTAAAGTATGCTCAGAGGGTGTTTATATTCCCTCTGTCCACCATTCATAATACAAAGATTATTAAGATCAACCGGGTAGCGTGGGTTCTTCTGTTGTGCTCTGGTTGAATCCCATTCTATCACTCTGCTGTGTTATCTAGTCACTTCCCAGATGTCCTGCACTGTAATTTGCTGCCCACTTCTAGTCTAAAATGTAGCCCTTTAAACGTGTTTCTCCTTAGCCTGGGAGATATGTCCTAGCAGCTGGAACTTTCTTGTCCTTGCCATGTCAGCAATTGTTTCTTTCATATCAGTCCTAGACCTGGTCTTGCCACCAGTGACAATCACCGAAATAGTGCCAGAGACCACACTAACGGTTTAACTATGTGGCTGCTTGCAGGCTGGTGCTTGAACCTGGTTGCTGGTGTGGATGTGACTTGAGAACAAGTACCTGTCGAGCTGCATTGTTACTGTGTCTCTGGAGATTCCCATGTCTTTCTAAATGAACTTCATGTCAGATAGAGCCTTTTGTGCCCCCTGTAGCATCTATATCTCTCGAGAGCAATCATTGTCCCACGTCCACGTCGTCCGTCTTATTCGTCTCTTCCACGTCTGTGTTGCAGCTACTGAGATACAGACAAGCTTTCTCTTCCCTGCTCTCCTGTCCATATGACTTTTCCTTTGCCATCTACACAGTGATTTAGCTTTAGCAGAGAAGAACTTTCTCCCTATATGAAGAACCCTAGCATAGCGATTTAAGTATTCTTTTGATATTTGGGAGCTGTAGCCTAAGACCCTGTCAGCTCAGATTTCCAAGGTGAGATGGCTAACACCGAAGATCCTGAAAGCTGAATTCAGAGCACGTTATGTTAAGGCTCCTCTGGGAGATTACAGAAGAGGTTTGGCATCTTTTCTAATCAGTCGGGACCACAACAGATCTTAGGTGAGAGATATGTGACGTTTGCTTAGGCTGGGCTGCATCTGAGCAGCTCTGAGGGATCTGAAGGCAGATCAAGATCTTTCTGGAGGGTGGGTGTTTAGTGGGTTAGATGGTGCTGGGGAATAGGCACTCTAGATTGCTGGGAATTAGGCATTTGGATTTTGCCCAGGTCGCAACATAATTTTGAAAAACATATTTTGCTCCTAATGCCTTCATCTAAATAAATCTGGCAAGTAATTGCATATGATAATAATATACCATTGTAGACCTACTTTTATTTTTAATGAACTTCCTGTATTTGCACGACTAAACGATGTATCTATAGGCTGTAGGTATCAAAAGGCCCTAGATATAAACTCGCCACTGTAGAGTGGAGCTCTGTCCCGATCTGTGGTGCCAAATACTCTGAAGTTCAGCTATCCTGGTACAACAAAATGGGGAGGTTCACCTCCATTTTGTAGATAGAAGACAAACTAGTCAGGTAGCACAGAGAAACAATAATGAAGACTTTCTCCTTATAAGATTAAAAAGCATCTTTAGAAGAAAGAACCATCCTTTAAAAATATGAAAAATATTTAAATTTAGCACAGAATGAAATGTTTTGAAATTACATAACATGAAAGAGATACTGTCACCCCTACTGAAACATGGCACTCTGGTTCCAGGATGTTCAGGCACTCCTGCTGGGACAGATAATCTACATTTAAATTACAAGATTCAACCATATGTCTGACTGGAATATGAAAAGGTTGGAGTGATAGATACCACCTTATGATTCTGCCATTGGAGTCTTTCATCCTATTCAGTCACTCTCATGCACTCTGGTCTGTTCCAGGATAAACTCTCCTCCTATTAAATAATATCTGAATGTCTCCAGGGCCCATTTCAAAACTAAGCATTCTCTTTTTTCTCAGAAACTATATATCAAATCTTTCGTTGGAATAGCTTTTGACTAATATTCTCCTCTGGTTATTTAACTTGTAATAACTTATCAATTTAACCTATAGAATTTTCTTTTTTTTTTTTTTTTTTTGAGATTTAGACTATGACATACTGGGGACTAGTACTGTTCAATTTAGGATAACGTAAATCTTCCTCATTTATGAAAAGGGTACACCTTAGCTCCCCACTGTCATATGTGTGTGTTAAAATAGGAGCGTAATATTTCTCTGTAGATTTTTTGCCCACCTACATTAACTAGTCTTTTTCATTATCTTTCAGTGGGAAAAGTATTTTTGTTGCACCTTCAAGTCAAAAGAGCATCTTTGTAGATACTAGATATATTTTGTAATGGCTTGGGCTTTGCTTCTTTTAGACTGTGAGAATTGACTATTATTTTATTTCCAGCAATTGAGTTGCATGTCCTGAAAAAAATAGAATTGTTTGGCAAGTAAATCTCTTTTTCATATCATGACGATGAAAAAATTAATAAAACTGTGTAAGAAAAAAGAAGTCTGAAATGTAGAGCCTTTTTCCACATTTTAAGTGTGTTACTGATTCTGGATTCTGATGCAACTTGTCATTGCACATGGCTTGAGTTTAAGAAACATGGCTTAATGCAGGTTTAGTGATTTGATGAAGGTACCAGTGAGTGGTAAAGGCATGGTTTAGATTTAGAAATCTGGTTGCTGTATTCTTTAAATTGCAACTACTCCCAGAATTTACAGTCTTCATTACAGCTCGTACATGCAGTGAAAAAGGACACTATTCACAGAATCAGTGACAAAGGCTTGCCATTGTTGTCATTATAAATGCCATGTTTCAGGGGCTTTTACCTTGATCAGAACATTTTAAACTACACATATGAGGAGCTGAGCTCAAAATCTGCAGTGTTCAGAGGGGAAATCCACTCACAAGTTAAAAAGATGATGCCAGTCCAGAAGTTTCCCAGGGAATTTTCTGGTAAAGATAGCTTTTGATGTGAGAGAAAAAGAGGTCCAAAGAAGCCTTCCGTTGATTATTTTCTAACCATTCAGTTGCTCGCTCTGATACGCCCTCTCCACTTTGGAGACTGTGCTGTCGGACTGAGCTGGCTGAGCTTTGGCCAAATAGGTGAGGACTGAGGAGTGATACCATTACCAGGAGGGACTTTCTGTCGATAGCAACTGCAGCCGGGATTTTGCTGTCTCCAGCCACAGATGCAAAGCTTTGAATTCTGCTCTCAATTACAGATCTAAGTGCTTTTATCACCACTTAAAAAAAAAAAAAGTCATTAACTTAGACCAAATGTAAGTTAATAAAAAAGGGATATCCTTGTGAATTGCTCCCAGAATTGTCGCTGGGCTCTAGTGTTCCTACGAACAAAGAGATACAAGTATTAGCATAACAGAATGACACTGAGGGTACTAATTTTCATGTACTTTTTATTGTTGTTTTATCTCAGGTTTATTTCAGGATACTTATAATTAAAAGTAAGTGTTGGCATTAATCATATATTATCATATGCTTCCTTTTTGGTAGCTCTGTAAGATTTTTTACTTAAAAGGCACTGATAGTGATGTTGATAAATCATTTAACTGAGCGTGCATGAAAACTTTTAAAATCTGATTTAGTATCGAAATTTTCAGTACATATCATATATCCTAAGTAAGCATTTTATAAGAATGACCAAGCAGGTTTTATGGAGGATGGTTGGGCATATAGTATAAATACATATAATTTTGCATATATGCCATATACAAAATATTATAGATATCTATTTAAAGGAAGACAGCAGCACAAACCACTAGGAGCCATAAAGTCTACCTAATATGTATTATGCACATTAACAACAATTGCCTAATGGATACACTAATGCCAAAGGAACCCTTTGGGTCTTTCTGAGAATAATACATATATAAACTTTAGTGAAATATGTCATCCCTTTCAGTCGTTTATACTAAGGAAATACAAACAAAACACTTTGTTTAAATAGCTTTAAGGATCTGATATAACCAACAATAGCCAGGAAATTTAAGAAAGCCAAAGTCTGACACTCCCTCTTCAGCACATTACACCCTGTTTTTGCAAAAGGAGTTAGGAAGCCTTGTGAATCCCACCTAATTTTCAACTCTTGATTTATATCAGACTCTATGGGAAAGTACCAACAATAATAGTAGCTTCAACCTCAGACCTTGTACATCAAGAGCTCCAATGAAATCACAAGAAGTTGCAAGTTCTACCTAAAATATCAGTAACATTTTGACCTGAGACACAACTGCCCAGCAACTGAGGCAGAGTCCTGACTTTACCAAGCAGCTCTCTCAGATGCTCTGAGTTGCCCAGCTGGTGCTGCTACAGGTGCAACGCTTTGAGGAAGAGAGGGACAACGTATGCACGTTAGAGGAGCAGCTTCTGAAAGCCTGTAGGACCTCTTCCCTCCCTCATGCTAGCTTTGGTTAAATAGCTGGGGTGATATATATATATATATATATATATACATACCATATATATATCTACATATATGCTATATGCTACATATATGCTATATGCATATCTCTACATATGCTATATTGATGGCAGCATTGCCTTTCTCACTGCTGCGAAGTATACTCCCAGCGGCTCCTGAAGCTGGCCTGCTGCTCAAGGTGGGACGACAGTCCCTCTGCGCCTTCATACTGCTGAGAGAGGACCCTTGTGCCCAGTTTTATGGCTTCGGTGCACACAGAGATCCATAATATACATACTTTTTAATGTCAGTATACAATTAGTCTCATTTTTCCTCATCCAGAAAGTTAAATCATTCTAAAGCCCATCCTTTTGGTTTTAAAGTAAGACTAGCTGAAAATACTTCATTCTAGCATAAGATCAGTTGGTGCTGGAGGACTAGACCAAGGCTATTGTCAGGCCTTTTTTACATACTCCTTTTTTCTTTTTTCTCTCCCATTGCAGCCTTACTTGGATTTTTGGACGTGCAGAAAAGGGAGGAGGTGCTTCTTCCCCCAGCCTTCGGGGCACCTTTAAACCCATCAACCTTGTCCCGCCCATGCAGCAGCTGTGCTGGTCCTGCCCTTGCTTCAGCTCTCTGTTGTCTCCCAGGCCCTGACGATTCCTCCTTGGATCCGGGCAGAAGCATCTCCGTCTCAGCAGAGCAGGAACTTCCATAGAAAGCAGGAGGTGGCCCCAGCTCTGAGAACGCAGGCTGAAATCGATTGCAAGGCCTGATTGAAAGCTCCAGCTCCTTTTGGTGCTTTACAATTCTAGTTATAACCTTGATTCATAGTAAAACAATTCGGTGGAGGGGAAAAAAAAAGACTTCCCTGTAAGAAGGTTTCTTTTTATTTTCAACTTTCACACAGTCAGAGGAAGAAATTCCCTAGGCAATTAGAGCTTCTAACATTACAGGCACAAGGCTTGTTTTGAGAAAACGAACACATGTCAGCATTTTTTAGTTATTTTTTCAACCTTTAGACACACTAGCAAGGCATCGATTCAGTGCATTTTTTAGGTGAAGCCATATAGACAGAAAAGCACAATACCAGCTGTGAGTGCAATGTGCCAATGGTCTGTTAATGATAAAGAGTAACAATAGGAAGGAACCATAAACCAGATAAAGCAAAAGAGAGAGAGGCATACACAGAAGATGTTTGTGTGGCATTTACCTAATTAGTGGAGATTTCACTGGTACTAATATCTAAAGTCATTAGTGTGAAGGCAGCGTCAGTTAGGGACATCTGCACAGCTGTGAATGTCAGAGGATTTCTGTTTTTTTTAAAGTCCAGCTTTCCACAGTGGCAGCAATGTAAAAATAAATTTACATTAAAATCAGTTTGCAAGGAACTGGATAAACATAGCTTAATAATGGTTGCACTTTTGTGGCTTGCACCCTGTGACTATTAAACGTTAGCCCCGAATTTTCTTAATATAACCTAAAAAAGTAACAGTATTTAAAAAGAAATGTGATACTTTTAAGCTTTTATCTTAAAATTCTGGCCTTATTTATGCTAAACAGCCTCTCTGACTTTATTTTGTTTATTACGGTAAGATGAGTTGTGCTTGTAGCAATGGGTGGGAAACATAAGATAGTTCTTATTGACGTGAAACTTCCATTGAACATACATTCGAACCATGTCAGGGAGTCAGCATATGTAATATTTCCAGTCAGCTTGGTGAATTTGTGTTCAACAAGTAAAATACCAAAAGCAAAATTAGAGTGAGGAGAGAGGAGCAGAGCAGGGGAGAGGAGAGGAAGAGTTTAATACGTACATACGTCAGAAGCTATCTTTTGTGCACAATTTGATGTTTTCATCTGAAGTGAAGTGTACCTATGATGTGCAGAGTCAATACAGGAGGTATTTCCCAAACTTGGACCCTGACCTTGCACCTGGACCCTGTCCCTGCACAGCCTCCCACTGTCACCAACAGACTTTCAGACAAGCCTAGACTTTTGCTCATACAGCTGTGGTAACTTGACCAGTGGCCTAGATAAGACACATTTCCTAACCCTGAGGGCAGACAATTTTAAGGGCTTGTTACTGCCACTACTCCGTACAAGCAACTTGCACTTCCTCCGAAAGCATGTCTCTGCCTTGGACAGCTCTAGTTTCAGGACGATAGATGAGGCTGTCATCAAGAGACAGACGGGCTGAATGGCAGCTCTATGAACACGGCAAAGAACTTACTTAGGGGAAAAAAGAAGATGAATCCA
The DNA here is from genome assembly GCF_040807025.1 of Struthio camelus. Lineage (NCBI taxonomy): Eukaryota > Metazoa > Chordata > Aves > Struthioniformes > Struthionidae > Struthio > Struthio camelus. Next base: position 177,979,183 of record NC_090942.1, on the reverse strand, counting down.
TTCAACACTAAACATGTTTATTTTGAGTTCTCTGAAGCTTCTGAAAAATCACTGAGCAAAACTCCAGGGTATAAATCAAAGTGAGAGAGGGAAAGAAAAAGGGCAAGCAAAAGAAAGTCGTTACTTTGATTGGCAATGAAATATTACTCAGAATCCATAACTGTGTTTGCCCAACTCACCTTTGTGATCTCAGTTCACCCTTTCAAAAACCTTGAAAGAAGCCTATATTAAAAACAAAAACAAAAAAGCCCAAATGTTCACAAAAAGTGGCCTATGTCATGTATTAAGGGCCTGGGTTTTGCCACCTATGTTTTTACATGGCTACATTTTCTCTACTGTTAAATACAGATTTTATCTTATTAAACGTTTTGTCTATTAAGAATTTAAATTACAGAATAAAGGCTAAAATGATGAATGAAAAGACAAGTATCTGATCTTTTTCTTCAGTTTTATGTCCTTCGGTTATGCCTTAGCACAGCTCAGTTTACAGCATAAGGCTGGAAAGTCAGTACTAAGCACGCAGTTACAGTAAGTACTGTTCTCACTTGTTCACTGTAAGCTCCCTATTTCCTTCTTAAAGTTGTTTTCAAAAGGATCTGCTTGCGTAACTATACAGCAGCGAGCCCTAGTAGCCTCAATCCCCAAGAATGTTTTCAGTGACCTCTTCCTGCCCAGTTTTTCCACGAGAGAAGTGTTGGGAAAGGGGGAGCTGACAGTGTTACCAGAGAGTTTATGAGTAGACAGATGCACAACGCAGATTAGAGTTTTATAAAAGAAGATTTTCTCTCTCTTTTTTTCTCCCTGGCATTACGATTGCTTTTAAAAAATCACCCCCTCATTTTAACATTTCATGTCCTTTTCGTAGGCACAGGCCCTCCAGCTGCAGAGCAGACCGTAATTTTAGAGGTGAGGATGTTAAAACAGAGGTATGGGAGCATTACATCCACATAGTGGCTGCTGGCATCAGAAACAGACTGTGGATCAATCTTTGCTATGAAGAGGCTGGGTAGCTTTGCAGAGACAGTATGAGTCAACACTGCCATTTGCACTACAGATAAGTAGTGCAAACAAAGGGTGGGAGGGCAGTAGCTAGAGCATTAAAAATGAAATTTCTGCCCCTAAGGGGAGCTGAGTTCACTAACTACATACCTGTACCGCATGTATGGCAAATCAAGATTTGTTTATTTACAATATCAGTTATGATTATGGAGAACTCTTGAAAAAGCTAACGGCAAAATGACCTTGAAAAGTTCATATTATTAATAATTAATTATTACCCTCTGACAGACCCCATTTATCACCATGAAAAGCAGATACATTAATTAGAGCACTTCTGGCATCGCAAAGTAGTTTTGAAAGGAGCGAACCTTTCCCCATCATGTTAGATTTTGTTTTAGATTTTGTTCCTACAGTGAGCACAGGAATTCTTACATGGATCAAAGAGCAGTTTAAAGATTTTCCACTAAAATGAATTTTAAAGTAATTTTTGTCCCTGAATCAAGCTCCATAGAAACCTACAGAATCAAAGAATTATCTTTACTAGTGCCAGACAAAATTCATAATCAAAGTTTCATTTTTTCAGCCCTGCTTGTCACTTACAGAACTGACACTGAGGACCACAGGGTAGCAATTAGCATTATGTAATGTTGCTGGGTGTAGCATATTTCCTGTAGCTTAAAAACATGCCACTCTGTGGCAATGCAGAGTAGGCAGCTTTTAAAGTTTGTATTAAATCTAAGTGAGAGAGTCTCCCATGACTCATTCAATTTCTGCTATTACTTTATACATTGTGATAATGGTGTAATCCAAGGTAGGGATTTAAAAGGACAAAAATATAAATCTTTCTTTGAGATTGATGATATTTTGCTCATTTCCACGCGTCAAGAGGACAGAAGGAGCTTGCTGTGTTGCAATTTCCTGCCCTACTCCTATAAACGCAAAATGAAGCTTTACCCTTGGATCAAAAGCTATATTTTTGTCTCCAAGATGAAAATTCCCATCAGATTAGGACCTGCAAAATTTGTTCCAGTAGGGAATAATTCAGGAGCTCTCAACAGCATTCTGAGGAGCCCCTGTCGCTTCATAAGCCACAATAAACTGCAAAATACACAGTATTGCATTGACTGCATTTTTTCCTGGATGGAAAAAAAAAAAAATCTGGGCAAATATGATGCACCATTGCTCTGTATGCTTAACAATTCACCCCAAACAGTCTGCCTCTTTAAATGAAGCACAGACTGGAACATGCTATCTGCTTCTCAGAAAGCCGAAGGTGGATGCTTGCCAGGGATTTGTGCAGCTTCCTGGCTTTGCTGATAAAGAGGGCCACTGTGAGGTAAACCCCTGCTCGCTCTCCGACACGTTTCCTCTGCGGCTACCCAGAAACAAGGGACCCGAGAAGAGAAGAAAAACATGGAGACCACAGCACCGTCTTTGTCAGAAAGCCAACTGTGTTCGCAGGGAGTGCTCAGCTCTGGGGGAGGCCTTTGAACAGTTCACGCACTTCTACATTTGGAAATGTGAGCTTCGAGCCTGGGTATTTGCATCAATACATGGAAAGTATGAGAAAGCACATGTAATGCTGAAAGTCAATGATAGCATTTGACCATGTTAACCAGTAAATGACAAGGCAGGGTCACAGGAGTTAATTATTCAAGTAAGCACTAAAAGAAATGTTTAAGAAATGCTGGTAGTTTGCACTGACTGAAATGGAAAGTGACTAATCATTTCAAAATTTAACCTTGACAGCTCTAAGTAGACCTTCTTGCTTTCTTTCTAGTTTTGCTTTTAAAACCAATATTGTGTACCTCACATGCAGAACATTATTTTGCAGCAAAAAAAACACTTGGCTTGAAAGGTACCAGTAGCATAAAGACAAGAACTTAAGGGGAGAAGCAGTCTAGGTTAGAGGCTTTCAGCCTTGGCAGAAAGAGGCTCTAGTCTCAGGTTCTGCCCTCCTGTTCGATGAGGGGCAACTCTCTTCACCTCTTGGTGTTTGTATATTTAGATTATAAACTCTATGGGGCAAACTCTACATCTTTGTACAGTGCCAAGCACAATCAGGCCCTGCTATCCACTGATATCCCTTGGCAGTGCCACAGTATAAATGCTGATGAACAGAGACTGCTCATACCTGTGTGGCCCCAATTGAATCCACCACTTAAATTTTTTCTTTTTTTTTTTGGTGTCTAGATAATTTAAAAAAAACTCCAAGGCAAAATACAATTACTGCACTGCCATAACCACTAAACTTCTGTGGGACATAGCTGCATAATTTTAAGAGCCAACATTCCACTAGAGCTCTTTGTTTCAATAGGCAAACACCAGAGAGGGAGGTAACACTGAGAATGTATTTTTCTTCTTGTGCATGTTAAACTCCTTTACAACTTCTTATATTGATATATGAGTCTACAATACAAAAAAGCAAGTATAACCTCACATTTTATAACAATAGTGCAGCTACATACCGCACTTTTCATCCCAAGGGTACTTAAATCAGACATACAGTCATCACTTGAACTCTCAGGGAAGTGCATCCATCTGCAGACTGGGATACAGCATGTGTTTAATAACGCAATATTTGAGGTTTGGACACAAAGAGGAATCGTTTTTCCCATGTACAACTCTAGTAAGGATAAAGCAAAAACTAAAAACACATTCAAAGCATATACACCTATTAACATAATCAAACTAAAAGGAAGACAGACATGGAGAACTTAAATATGAAGAATATACTATAAAGAGTACAAATGGAATTTGAGGTGGATGACAATTAAATGAGTATCATTTATTCCTGAAAAAAATGCCTTTGTAATTGTAATTGTAATTTGGGTATTTAGGAGTCTGGTTTTACCCCTTATCTGAAAACCAGAACCTCCAGTGCTATTTGTGCCCATCGCCAGGGTGGGCACTGCACCAGGATGCATTCCTTGGAATACCTCAAAGGGAAGATTTCAAAATCCTCAGCAGAATTGCCTATGGGAAAAAATGAGTTCCTCAAAAGAGTAATGTGTTCTTGATGCGTAGCGTGATGTCATGAGGGTTGTGGGAGCTTGCTATTCTTCCTGCTCATGTTACAGGGGTGATAGAAAGGTCGTTATCTCATTAAGATGTTACAGGGAGAAGTCCACTTCTAATATGGGTTAACATTTAGGCATGGTCAATTCTTCATTAAACACTGCCTTGCATTCATTGCTCAAAGTGGTTCTTCAGCAACAATCCACAGTCCCTGGGGTAACTGTAACAGTGACTACACTTGCTACAGTGTCCTGCTGCCCAGGACACAAATGCTCCTGGAACTCCTGGAACATTTTAAAAATCACTCGTATGGTCTGAAAATGAGCTTTACTTCTTCGTAGTCCACTTTGTGAGCACAGTTATCATCTTGGCAAACAAACATGCATGGCTAGGCTCAAAAGAGAACATTCAGGCTAAACCTTGCAGATAGTTTTGGATAGCAGTCCTCCTAGAAAAGACAGTACAAGCCAAATTTCAGAATGACCAAGTCAATAAGGATGTTTGTTTGGGAAGTCACAGGTCTTGTAAAGCTAGGTTACAACAAAGACAGCTAGCAACATTGAGGAAAAGAAATGTGACCCGTTCTGCCAGAATACAAGAGATGTCAGTACAAAAGTCCAGAACTATGCTTGTGCTAGGTGCTATTTTGCAGACCAGAAGGTATTTTCTATGTCAATGGAGTGGTCCAGAATGTCAGTGGGAGCTGTGGGAGGCCAAGTGGAAGGAACTTCAGCCATGGCTAGGAAAAATGTGGTCAGTGAGCAGGGCAATGGTGGGGAGAGGCAGGGCCATAAGTATAAAGAGAGCCTTTGGTGGAATTAGTACCTGAGAATAAATATAAGAGAACATTAAAAAAAAAAAAAATCTTTACAAACAATCCAGTGTCAAATCAGCCTATGTTAAGGTAAATTTCTAAGATTTCCAGGTAACGTAGACATTGCAGAAAGCAGAGGTTTGTTTTTCACATCGCTTGAGTTAAGAACAATTCACCGTCCTGCAGTACTTGGACTGAGGCAGGGGGAAGTGGTAAAGGTAGTGTGGTTGGCTTATGGGGATCACTTTGCTTCAGTCTGGGAAGCTAGGAAGCCACAATAGTTCTTTGCTTGTAGGCTTTTTGTCACTCTAAGTATGAATGTCCCTTTTGTCCTCCAGCCATCCTGTTAGCCTGTTCAAGAAGACATTCTTTGATCCTTTCCTGGACATCACTAGTAATGGAAGCCAATAGAAGCAGTAGGATGCTACAGAATGCTCCTTTCAAAACTACTTTGCGATGATTTCTGATGGTGCCATTGCTGGTGTTGTTGAAGTAAGGGTGATTTCAATCTTCTTTGATCATGTATCTTCATCAGCCTAAACCACTGATGGTAACCACTGCCTAGAGTATGCTTTTTCAGTCTTTCCTGCACCATCCCTGCACTCATTCAGCAGGAGTTATTTCAGATCTGCTTATTTTTCTTAGTGTCTTTATGAGAAAAGTTTGAAGGTTTTGAGTTTTCCTTCCTGCTGTAAACCTACCAATTTTAGATAGTGTGGCTGGGGCTCACTAGGGTATCTGCTTTGAGATAAGTGTCAGTATCTACATGTTTAAGCTATCTTTATAGTCAGTAGACATAATTCAGGTGCCCACAGTCACATATCTAGCATGATTTTAGGAACTGCAGGGTATCTGCAATTCTGAATGTTATCCACCTGTCTAGCCTCCAGTTGCCACTGTGGAGGGATGTGGGCCTTCCATGGGGTCGTCCTGTGTGATATCTGTCATCTCCACATGGGTGTCTTGAATACCCTAAGTGATTTCAGATGGCACTAGATCCTTATGTGTGCACAAATAAATTCGTATCTCATATCATCTATTTACCACATTTGTTTTAAGCTCCATCTCTATTTACTGGTAAGAAATAGGTGGCTGCTCACCTCACCTATCTGAAAATGGGATGGAGTGCCTCCTGCATTCCTGGCTCTATCCACTGACTTAGTAGGAACCTAAGTGAGTAGATAAGGTGAGATGATTTGTTTTTAGATGGCTAAAGAGAGTGAGATGAATCCCATCCGTACCAGCACAGGATTAATGCTGGAACACTAAGCACTTTGTTCTTAAATGTCATAATAATTTTCGTTATATTTAATGTGTTTTTAAAAGTGTTCCTACTTTTATTAAATTGATTCTTGTTAATTATAATCCAATAATTTAGAAAAGGCTTTAAAGGATAATGATTTACAAATCCGTGTTCAAAAATGAGAAATATCAGACAGCAAGTCATCAAACTCCTCCTGAATTCAGAACATGTATTTGGGAAGTGATTTCAGATGCCTATGCAAGTCAAATACATGGCAAAGTATGCACAAGACATGCTACCATATTGTGACAAACCACAAAGAAGCTCTTAGCTATACAGGATCTTGACAGGCTGTTCAAAATCAAATCTTTAACTTGACTTTTTACCTTGATAATCATGTTTTCCCCTTAGCTTCACATGTCACGCAATATTTAACACATAGAAGTGGCAATATATTTTCACTGAGAGCCAACTTTGTTGTAATCACTCTTTTTGTCTTTCATCATGAAAAAATCATCCTGTACTTGCTTGTATGGCAATAGATCTTTCCTAGCAGGGGTCCTGATATCCATAGGGATTTATGAGTCCAAGAAGCAAAGTGTAATCTCACCTTCAGGAAGAACTACTAGTGTGTTGATCTGAAAAAAAAAAAAAAAAAAAACAATTCTACAATAATACTTTTTTCATAAGTCCTGTCTCTCTAAAGATACAGGCTTCACTCACTTTGAACAGTCAGTGACTGTTCATGTTTGTGACATAACCTCAGTAATTTGTTAATGCTCATAAAACTACAGGTAGTTCTCCTGTGTATTTAGGGACTCAAAAAAAGAAGTCAGGGCATACCTGTATCATAATCTAACACCTTTATGCAATGCTCATTCCACAAACTTGGGTATTTATTGCTCAGTCACACCTGGCAAGGTAGTGTTTCTGCACAACAAATACCTACAAGATCTGCTGATTTTCATCTATTATCTGTGTCAGCTGCTTTTCTTTGACTGACCACTATCCAAACAGATACTGCAGTTACTGAATTTCTACTAGTATATTACACTCAGATGCCCAGTCTCAAAAACAAAACTTAAGAATTCCGTTGGTCTGCTAAGGAGCTGTGTTTCCAGTGTAAGGTAGTGGAAGGAGTGAGGAAAGGTGCAGGAAACTATAGAAATGTCTAAAAAACCCAAGAAAATTCTGTCAGATAAAAGAAATGTGCAAACCTGACTCTGAATTCTCATAATTCTCTTAGTACTTCACTGGTATTTCACAGCCCATTGCAAAAATATCTCAGAACAGGCTCTGCATGCAGGGGAGACAGTGATACTGGTCCATAATGCCTTGAACTTTTTGTGAAGATGTATGTCATACGGGCATAGGCAGTGTAATCCATACACACACTATTCAAAGCAATATTAGTGGCTGCATGCTACCACTAATACTTTCAAAGGTAACAAATGGACTGAATTGATATCTGTTAGTGTTATTTTTCTGGGTTAGGGAAATATAGGACATGCGACTACTTCCACTGACTATAATGACAGCAAGTATCGCGCTCACTGGCCATACAGGAGAAGTACAATAAGCCGATAGATACAACCACTATAATGATCATAATTCCTCTCAGAACAGGTTATCAGTTGTACCACTCTTCATACAAAGACGTAGCCTAGGTGCGTAATAAAAACCAGGAAGAAACATGTGAAACAGAATTTGGGGCTAATTACACACTGAATGTGCAAACTATGGAAATTTTAGAGGAAATTTTGCAGAAGTAGTGCTCTATGTTGATTTTGTTTGGGTTATTCTTCCGCATTTCTTTAGATCAAATCTCCTGAAAGCACTGTATTTCTTCAATAGGTGCCAGCCTTTATGCTCAAATTCAGTGAAGGTATAATATTTGTAGCACAGGAAGGTGATTTTTGACTTCAGTTGATCAGCAATTTGCACGTGCCCTATAGTGTATTTATTCATGTGGCAAAAAAGTGTCTAAAAATAGCCATAGCTAGCAATAGGAACTCTGGATGAAAGGACTAGCATGAAAAAAGTATATATTTGAAAATGAAGAATGTGTCTTTTGAAAGCACCTATGCTATTCAAAGGTCAGATGCATGCTGCTCTTTCCTTGCTTCCTAATAATGAAGCAGTAAGCTGGTAACAATAATAGCCTCTGTACCAAATTCAGCCTAACACTCTACATACAGCAATACTGACATCTGACAGGACTTGTGACAGATTATTATGGTCCTCCATCATCAAAGCACAGTCAAAATTCAAGGCTGCAGTAAAAATTAATCTGGCCGTGAAACTGGCCTTTAGTTACTTTTTCCCCAACTGCTGTAACATTGATGTATACAAGTCATCAAACATGACTTTGCGAGAGTATTAGACATACATAAAACTTGCTGAGAGAAACATAGAATTGCTACAAAATATTCAGAAACCAATTACTTCTTAAAAAAACTTACTCTTTGACATCTCCTGTATCATTAAGCACAACACCATGAAAAAAGTGACTTAAGGAATATCTGGAAGGTTGTGAAAACTTACTGATAGTGAACCGATAATAATATTTCACCTTTCCTGTGGAGACTAATGATTCAAAATCTGACCTGGGTCAATCTGAGCAAAAATCATTCTAATTTAATTGATGATTTGAAATAAATCAGTAGTTTCAGTGAAAGCCCTAATGGACAGATGTCTTAATTATAATACCACAACTCTCCCTAGGACTCTTCTGGACTCTCAGCAAAGGCCAAAGAATTGAATACCCGGAAGAGGACACTGGCCATCATCATTAGGCTATCCAGTAAAAGTGGGAGCCTTTGTGTGGTGCTGCTTGTGGCAAGGCAATGTAAGAAGCTGTTTCTTCTGTCAATGGATGACTTTTCTCTGAGATTTATTAAAGGGACCAGTACTGCATTCGTTCAATAAAATACTGATTTGGAGGTCAGAAAAAGCTCTGTCTCTTGCTAAGGAAATGAATATAAAGGAATGTAAACTATATCCTTGTTTATTACTTTGTTTTCTTAATTACTTTTGTATTCTCAATCTCCAGAGAATTTGTTTACCCCATTTGTGGTAATAATTTTATGCACAGACTTTAGTATGAGCAGTGCTGTAGAAGTTGAACAAACCTTGTCAGTCACAGAACACAGGAAAACCTGTTGGTGAAACAATTTTGCTGCATGCTTTAATTGTAGTCAAAGTGGCCTAGCGTCCCCTAGATTTTCATGGTTAGTTGTTCAACTAGAATTTCTTGGATACATCTGAAATATGCTTCAGGTTATATGATGTTATGAGCCTTCCAGCACAACAGGGCATACTATACAAATTGTTACTATATAATCTACAAAGAAAATACGCCCTTAATACTCCATGACTAATGGAAAGAATGTGTGTATCTTTTTTTTTTTTTTTTTAATTGTAGAGGGGAAATAGAATGCAGCCCATCTCCTTAGTTAAAATTGATTCTTTTCATTAAAGAAAAAAGGTTGTACTAGTAACACATATCTGAAACTCCCATTGTTAGTAGAGGGAGACAATGGCTTAAGCTTTTCTGAGTTGGCTTGTCCACTTTTTAGCTGCTTCCTACCTTTACTTATTTCTATAATAAATATGCTAGTACCTTTTTGCATATACCTTTGTGATATTAAGATAGGTCTTCTGGAAAGCTCATTTAGAATTTGATTATAACACTTCTGCAGAATTAGAAAAACAGAAATGGAAAACCTTACCCTGTTGAAATCAGTGCATATGTTCCTTTTGACTATGTGAGACTGCAGATTCACCATTCTTTTTATTTTTTATCATTCCACAGCATGATAGAAGCAATGCCAACACAAAGAAAGGTATATGGTCCTTGCTCCAAACAGCGAGCATTACCAAAGAGAAAATTTTCTATTATATTCTATGAACTAATTTCAAATTCCAAGCATGTGTTCTCTAATAAATTCTAAAGGCTTTTAAAATGGTATTCATAGACTCTCTCAACTTAATTATTTCAAAAAATCTATCAACCTTTTCCGGGGATCTACATGTTATACCAACCACATTATAGTGTTAATACTATATGGTGCTGACTGGTTTGTAAATAGTACAGTGTGGGAGAACAGTTCATTAACATTTTAAATGCACCAAAATATTTTGAAAAAGAAATAAATGGATTTGATTACTGTGTGTGATCTACTTAATGCACACGTAAGTAGACGTGCACATTAATTACTTTGCATTTGCAACTTGAATTGAACCTTTTTATTCTACCTGGAGCTGGGCTATGGACTGAGTGTGGAAATGCAGTGTAGGTATAGGTGTTCTGGTTTCAGTGACTTATTTCTGGGCTTCCTCAAGAATGGTTAAGCCATTAAATATTTCTTGGATTTGCCTTATAATAAAGGGTCTCAAATCAAAACAGTATCATTGTGGGGTGCCTCAATATTGAAACTAACCATTCTTTAGTTGAGAATCCTCTTTCTCGACCAGCGTCTGCAGAAGTTTTGGAACAGCCAATGTTCATGGCTGATATTAAACAGGCACCAAAAAAATGTGTTTTCTTACACCAAAATTTCACTTTCTTTTACTGATGCTGCACAACGCATTTTAATGAAAAGGTTTCAAGGAACCACTCCCTTACAGCTGAAGTGAGATAGAGCCTAGAACTATTCTACATTCTTCTGTGCTTTTTGACTCTTTCCTTTCTTTCCTTCCACCGTTTCTGAGATGGACTGCATTGCACCAGTGCAGTGGCAGGGGAACAACAGTGCTGGGTTTAGCTATTTGTAATAAACATTACTGAGTGATAACAAATATTTAAATATTTCTGCCTTAGGAGCTGAGTATGATGATTTTTTTTTCTGGATGAATGAGCAAAAGACAAGAACTGAAAATCGAATCTAGGAATCTTGCCTGACTCCGCAAAACACTGGCATTAAAAATAATTGTCACAGGTAAAGCTGGGATTATTTGTAGTTATATAAACTTGCCTCTGCTGACTGAAGTTTTAATTATTGCATTTTGAGGCAGCGTTGTTAGCACAATAATAGAGCTGAAGGCATTTCAAGATGATAATTAGCTGGAAGACTTACAATTGTTTGAGAAACTAAAATAACATAAAATCAATATGAAACATGGTTACCTCATAGGACCAAAACTGCAATTGTAAGAGAGTATTTTTCACTGAGCATGTTTATTCTTAGATGGTTTGGGCCCCTATGCTGTTTAAAATCGTTATCAAAGACCCCTAAAAAAAGGACAAAAATGCTGCTTAAGAGTCCGTTGAAGATTTAAAGACTAGGGGAGCGACAAGTCAGTATTAAGGAGGACTTTGAACTTTGGTAAATAAGGTGTAATTACACCTACTTGTATTTCAACATGGTGACATGAAAACTTATCTATCTACAAATATAGGGGAAGAAATGAATCTGAAGATGCTGGTGGTGAATAAATCAGGCGAACAGAATCTCCCATGATAAAGCAATGCTTAAATGTAACCCAGGAATTTATATTAAGGAAGTATGGCAAGGTTACATACTTCTTTCTGTATTTGGATGGAATACTGAGTCCAGTTCTGGTGCCTGCAAATCCTACACGGATTTTGAAAAACTGGAGAGGTTTCAGAAAAGGTCCTCAGGGACGATTAAAACATTGGAAAATATTCCATACGGCACTCATAGAACAAACTAGCTAAGCCATCAAAGAGAGAGGTGAAAAATGATTTAAGTACCTACTTGGAGAACGGAAATTCAGTAATAAGGTATCGTCAGTCTCGCAACGAGAGGTGTTACATGTTCTGAAGCTCAAAGTTGAAGCTAAACAAACTCAGCCCAAAATAAGGTAAAATTTTAAACAGGAGGATAATAAATAAATAGTATAGCTCTGGTTGCTAGTCCGGTGTAACTTTTGGAAGAAATGAAGTGCTAGACTTCTTCTAGACTACTAATATAAAAAAAAAGGTTTCGATACACCTTCCTAGCATAGAATTATCCCTAGATGCTAATAAATCCTATATCACCGGAAACTTAAAAATCAAATTTGGATTTTTTAAAATATATGATCCAGTTCAATTATAAGACTTGAATTTTAATTAGGAATTAATTCTGCTCAGTCTTACGGTTTATATTATGCAGTGAATCCAACTAATGATCTTAACGACCTTTTGACTTAAAATCCATCATATAAGTTAACCAAGTTGATTTTTTAGGGTAGAGTTATATAGGTACAACAGAGGCATGCTTTCAAGAGTTCTGAGACTGAGTTAACCATTGCCCTTTCATTCCATTACATTACCATTCACCTTAATCCTCTTACACAACTCACTGTAACAGAGCATACTGAAAGGAAAAAAGTTACAATACTTGGATGCTCTGACATAAAACAACAAAGCAGAAATTACTGGTAAGATTGTCGTTCAGAAGCGAATCCCAAAGACTTTCAGGAACTTTGCTTTCCTTCATTTCAAAATTACTTATGACTGATTTTCAACAGAAGATTAATGCGTACAACACTCAGCACATATATTTGGCAGAATGAAGCTAGCCCTCTGACAAATCTGTTCTTTTATCTGTTGTCTGTGTATAACGGAGTGATTTTGAAAACTACCTGGGATCAATTTGAACAGTTTACAGGATATTCTCCATACCTGTGCACACAGTGCAATCCATTTTAGAGAAAATTGGAAAACCAGTATAAGCCCAATTCTCAGTGAAATGACTAAATGCTACTGCCAGCAGAAGTTTTGGCCCCCAGTGCTGCTGCACACTTATGTCCCAGGCAAAACGTGAGCTTTATAGGCTTCCTTACTCGTATGGAGTGAGGTCTTTGTGGCATTCAGTGTTTAAAGCACCAGTGGAGGTCTTGCTTCAGCGGTTGGTCAGGGTACGCCTGTGGGGGGAGGCGAAGGTGAAAGCCTGCTATGGTACAGGTTGATCCATAAAGCAAGTTAAAGGATTGAAGATAGGAGGCCTGACAGGCAAGGAACTCACTGGAGTGGCAGAGACATGGTCCGAATGAAAAGTGATAGGATTGAAATTTCATCAGTTTTGAGGTCTTGAAGAAAAGGCTTCCGTCCCTTATGATGATTAACAATTTCCACGCTTGAGGTAGCCGACTATGGTGAGAAGGACATGGTTCTTCCAACTGCAAAAGAGAAAAGCCTTATGAACGGGCTCTTATATTTAAGCTTGGACACTTTTTACAGAAGTGCAGCTACAGCATCTCAGCTGGATGCTGAAATAGATTAATTCATAGGAACTTTTGAAGTTAGACCATTCAAAGAGACAGAAACGAGAGTGAGGCTTTGAAACTTATAAAATGCTCAGATATATTTGTCACATATACCAAGTGTCCAGTGCTGCAAAGAGCCTGACAGAGTTTACTCATGTCTACAATATCTTTGTGTTGTTCAGCATTTGCATGGAGCCAGAGGATCTAATGCCGATCTGCTTCTTTTAATGCCTGAGTGTGAACTAATGAACACCGCGTAACACGAACACCAGTGCAACCAAACAGCAAGTTCCAAATTACTCTTTTAAGACCCTTAAAAAATAATAGGTTCATACCTCTTCCTTTTTCAGCTCAGATTAATAGCAAATAATTAGACATAAAGTACAGGTTTTGACCACCTAACAGTGCTCAGTAAATGATGGGAATGTATGGAAGTATTAGCACATGGTGGTGTGACCATTGAGCTATGGTCATGCCACAGTCAGGGAGCATCAAGAAGGAGGCTGCTCCACAAGGCAGCATGAGCCGTGGGTAATCACAGTGCAGGAAGGACTCTCTCTGACCTGGGTGCAGACCCACAGCACCCAAGGGAGGTGAGGAGGTGAGCAGAGCAGAGGTGAAGAGGCTAACAGGCTCATTCAACAGTTTAGTGACCAATGGGTATATGCAAAGTGAAAAATCAGGTCAATCCAGGGTGCCTAAGCAACAAGTGGAGCCAGCTGGACAGAGTCACAGCTATGACGTAGCTTGGGGAAGGTCAGAGTGCCCTAGACAGAGCTGAAATGTGGACGCTGGGCTCCGGCGGGAGGACAGGTGGAGATCCCAGGTGAGGCTGGGCAGGGACAGCAGGACTTAGTGCCCTGACAGCAGCCTCATGAGGCTCAGCAATTAACATCTGTTTTGGCTTGTGCCAGAGGTCTTCTCAGGAAAGACGGCCCGCTTCTCAGCATGATGGCATTTTCCAGCAAGATTGCTTAATCTGTGCCTCTTATTGCCATTTGTAAAAAGGGTCACCCACTCTTTCACAGTATATAAAGAGTGATATTCTCATACTAGCATGACATTGTCTTCTGAAACCATTATTCCCTGATGTATAGCATCAGTTTATGAAGTGATGGCAGCTCTTGAGCTATGATATCATATCAGGCTTTCTGTCCTGCTGTACTTTTTTCTTTAAACAGCAGATATCAGGTTGTTGTAGTTTTCAGCATCCTGTCAAGTAAAATGTCAATGGATGACAACCTAAATTTGATCACTGCTCTTCTGTAATTTAATCTAAATACAGATCAGGCTGGTTCTGCAGGTTATTTTAGAGTGCTTTATTATTTTGATGCTGTTTTCTAACAACACTTTATATTGGAGATAACAAGGATTGGCAGTTACATGACTTCCCTCCCCACAGAATTCTTTATCTACTAATTTTTGTGGCTTGTGTTTAGATGTAAATATATCAGAACTTTATTTGTTATACCTAATTGCCTACTTAAGTTTTAACATTCTCTAGTAAAGCTATCAGAAGAAAGGGAAAATAGCTATGACAAATACTAGTTTTCTTCAGCCAGCATAAACAGAGCCATGCCTACTTTGCTCCAGGGGTCCCACATTTTTTTGTGGTGCCAGTACAAGCGATTTCATTTGACTTGGCCTGTATTTTTGGCATACGCAACAAATTTTGAAATATTTTTTTTTTAATCTCTTATATTTCCAATACCTAGGTTCCCTTTATGTAACTTCTGAAATATTTTTCGTGTAACATCTTAGAAAAATTATTTTAGTGTCTTTAGATGAAATCTCATTTAGGACCATTCATAAATCAATAGCAGCGGGTGGAAATATGCTGCCACTATTGTATTATTATATATTTTTTTTATTTTTAGAGACCATAATACAATAATAGCATTACTTTCTTCAGTACCTCATCCCCACCAGTACCCAAATTTCATCTGAAACCAGGCAGTTTGGTTATTTCTCTTCATCAGGTCAACAGATAGATAGATAATCTACCTTTAGACTTTGCTCCCTTGTGCTTTTGGCAAACCTCTGCACCAGGGGTGTCCAACCTTTTGAATCTCAGGGCTGGATGCCTGTTCTGGAAGCATCTGCAATGTCCTGCTCTCACACAACTCTCCTGTGTCTTACGGATGCAGGAGCAGTTCACAGGACTAAATTTCTGGGCATGCATGGGTACATTTCAGAAGTGTTCAAAATACTTCTTTGGCCAGATTAAATTGTCAGTTGCAGAGCCCTGCTATGAAGAATGTACCTGCAATCAATAAATCTTTCCCAGATGTGAATTCAATTTGAAATCATATATGTAGAGCTGAAAGAAGAATTGAATTACGTGTTCTCCAAGGTGCAGGAAGGGTGTTTGTGAAGTGTTTTTGGCAATGGCAGAAGTGGTTTATGGTTAGCTTCCATTCACACCTCATAAATAACATTCTCACTAATAAAGACAAAAACTTTCTGCACCCAGTTACTAAAGCCAAAGACTCCCTCTCCATTTGCTCTCATCACCATTGTTTCTGTTAGCTTCTTTGATGCTCTGATCTCTAGTTTTGATCATACAGCTATGAGAAAGCAAAGCCCCTGGCTTGTTAAGGCAGGCTGGCAGGGAATGGCCTCAGCTGTACTTTCATTTCCCTGTACATATTGTTGGGTTAGCTTCTTACTGAGGTATGCTATTTCCATCACATGAATTTTACATTTTTGTTTCTTTGTCTTTATTCCAGAAGCTATGACACTTTTCAAAGACGCCAGGAGTCACTTGTCAAGCTACTGTTTTGCTTAGATCAAAATTTCATCTGTGTATACCTGAATAACCTCTAAACTGTTTTAAAAAAGTGTATTTTCATCTAAAACATATCAGGTGCTAAATACAACTCAAATGGTGATCCTCAAAAACAATGTTTCTCAATAGAGAAGTCAAAAAGCTACTTTATTCCCCTTTTGTATAAAGTGCAGAAAAATATTTCCAGATGTCTATATCTACAGAAATTTATACTTTAGTCCGTGCTGGAAAACATTCCCACTTTCATTGTTTTTGACACATACAGAAATGAAGGATTCCAGCCTTTTTTCCACTGTGCTTCTTGCTATGGCCAGGAAGTTGCATGCATGCTACCAGCAGTTTCATTTACTTTTTTCCTACGTATTGTTCCACGTTAGTTTCTACTTCAAGATGAAGGGTATTCTCCTAGGAGACCAAACCTGAGCAAGTCAGAGAGTAGAAAAAGCAAGGCAATTTGGTTTTCTCATCTGTGTTCTGAAATCCACTGACATCCTCCTAACCCATTGGAACATGCTCTCATGCTCTTGTCCCCTTCTTTCCAAAATAGTCTCTGCCCAAGTAGTAAGTCCTAGCTCTTAATTATGTGCTGGTCTTTTAACAGCTAACGCTTCACTTAGCCCCTCAACCCTGTAACTCAGCCCCTCAGGTTTCCTAACCAAACAAACAAAAAAAAAAATCTCTAAAAGAGCAAGACTGTCTTGATAGCTTTACGTCTTTGACAGATGAAATCCAACAAATCTTGCTACAGTTGTTAAAATCATCTCTCCCACCTCCATCACCATCACCAGTGCGGGGCTTGGACAAGCGAACGGGTACCTGAGCCTCCACTGTGGTAATGCAAACGCTAACATCCTAGCTTAAATCACCAATGAAGTAGGTTTGGATGAGATACGATTCCTGTACAAGTAGTTTGTGCATGGGCATATATTGCCTCTTGTTAGTTCTGCTAAAGGGTAATAACCTCTTACAAAGAGACCATAACAAACAGCTGGGAAGCAGTAACATCTTAAACCATCTGAACTGTTTGCTAAGCAAAGCTGAATGAAAGCTATTAAATCAGTCACAGGTGCTTATACTTTCATCTTTCGATTTTATTCTTGGTTTAAAAACATATCACTCATACTTTTCATTTTTATATGGAGAGATATTTTCTTCAAATTTCTATAATACTTTCATGGTCAGCCTCCTCTACTAAAGCTAATCGAAAAGTATTGAAAACATTAAGTGCTTCTGAACCAGCTCCTGCCAGAAATAAAGCTAATTTCTGATCTTCCTTCTTCCAGGAGCTACATGAATCAATGGAGAAGAGCTACTTAAATCTTCCCCACTTGTCCTCCACAATCACAGAGCTCTAACTCCATGGGACTTCTTACTGGTCCATTTCTCCCTATGGGAATGTTGTAGTTCATGTTACTGCTGATACTACGTTTAATTCAGTAGTTAGCACCAAACACTCTGACAGAGCTCTGCTTCATTCAGAATCTGAATTCTCTGTCTTCAGCAGCTGGCATAATGGCTCTGGCTCTGTACAAGTTCTATGACCAGTCCCAGTTCTCATGAATAAGGACCTTTTAAAAATATAGTTCTCGTGTACTTCATTTTACAGTATTTGCATCCATTGACAAACTTACTGAAGTCTAGCGCTTTGCAACAGAAAAAGTGAAGTTAGGATTTGACTTATCAGTTTTCTGAGTTACCTTTGACCTGTTGCAGCTCATGTTTTTGTTCTGTTTGTTTGTACCCACCCAATTTCGGGTGGTAGGGACTTAGAGGAGAAGTGTAAGTTCTGTTGAAGGGAAGGGCTTGTAATTTGTTGCATGATAACAACTGGGACATTCCTGGACAGTCAGTGGTATGTTACTGTTGGTTTCTTGTCAAATGTACTCCCCAAGTATAATCATGCACAGAATGTGAATATATTAAACCCATTTCAACCACTGTTTAGCTTCTTCATCTCTTGTGAACAGGCATGCAAATAAGATAATATTTTGTTTCACTCTTAAAAAGCTCCAATATTTTGGTTTTCTACCTTTAAAGAAAAATCAATATTTGGCAGCTGTCTTATGTTTTTGTTATGTTCCTCATTTCCCCTTTTTTTTTGGCATTACCAACACATTCTGCAATATGTTGCAGTACCCTTAATAACATTTTGGAACAGCCTCACCAGAAGCACCAGTTCACAAAGGACTGAATTAGCATGCATGATCTAGAGTGTGCAGTTATGAGTTTTGAGCCTTTCTCAGTAATTTACTGTTGATATTTCTTTTTTGATGGGTTACACTCACATGAAGATTGTCTCAGTTTTGTGATACATTTCAGTTTTTTGTTTTGCTCTTACACACCTTGGCTGAAAGATTGCTAATGGCACTAAAAACTCTGTGTTTCATGACTCAACAGGCTTATCGTTATGGTTATTATTTTAATTTAGTTTCATGTTCAATTTTTAAAAAGCATATTTGCCATAAGCTGGTTGGCCACCTCTGCTGTTTGGCTCAATACCAATCATCTTCTGAGACTGAAACTGAATTCTGAGCCTCTAACTGCCCAGACAAATGTAGAATCTATAATCAATCAATCACAGGTGTTTGCTGGTACAACTCCAGCAGTGGACTCAACATTAAACATTGCAGGGCAATCTTAAATTTAGATGACTTAGCAGAAACTCCCTCTACCACTACCTGGAACCTGTTTTTAGAGTACTATGGTTTGTGACCCTGTGGAGTCATCTATGGTGACTTCTAGTTTTCATTTGATGTTGCTGTTGCAAATGAGTCTTCATCCACCCTTGAGTATTTTCAAATCAGGGTTTTAATATCTATTCTTTCTTCAAGTTATGCATTTTATTTTAGGATTGTTAGCCCAGACAATATAGAATCAAGGAACTGCAAATTCAGGTAGACTAGAATGCCCCTTTGGAAGTTATCCCATCCAATCCTCTACTTAGAGCAGGGCTAACCAGATCAGGTTGCTCAGGCTGTGTTCAGTTGAGTTTGGAACACCTCCAAGGATGGAGTTTCCACAGCATCTCTGGGTAACCTCTTCCAGTACTGGACCACCCTCACGGTAAAACAAATTGTCCTTATACCTAACCGGGATTTCCCATATTCCACCTGCATCTGTTGCCTCTCATCCTGTTGCTCTGCACCTCCAAGAAGAGTCTAGCTCTGTCTGCTCTGTATCCTCCAGTCAGATAGTTGCAGACAGCAATAAGGTCTCTCCTAGTTCTCACTTCTCCAAGTTGAGCAAGCCCAGCTCTCACAGCCTCTCCTTATACACCGTGTGCTCCAGCCTCCAAACAGGTTGGCGGCCTCCGCTGGACTCGCTCCAGCACGTCACTGTCTTTCTTATGCTGGGGAGCCCAAAACTGGACACAGTACTCCATATGCAGTCTCACAAGTGTGGTATAGAGGGGAAGGACTACTTCCCTTGATCTGCTGGCTGCAGTCTTGTTAATACAATCCCAAATGCGTTTGGACTTCCTTGCTGCAAGGTCATACTACTGGCTTACGGTTCAACTTGTCATGTACCAGGACCCCATGTGCTTTTTAGAAAAGCTGCTTCACACACTGCTCACTCCCAGCCAGTATTGCTGCATATGGCTATTCCATGCCAGATGCAATGCTTTTTATTTGCCTGTGTTGAACTTCATATGAGGCTCCTGACAGCCCATTTTCCAGCCTGTTGAGGTCCCTTTGGAGAGCAGCCCTGCCCTCCAGTGTGTTGATTGATTCTCCCATTTTGGCTTCATCTTCGTACTTGTTGAGAGTGCACTCTGTCCTGTCATCCAGGTCATTAATGAAGACATTAATCAATGCTGGTCCCAGTACTGATCCCTGAGAGACTCCACTAGTTACTGGCTGCCAGTCAAGTTACTTTGCACTACTGATCACAACTTGTTTAGCCCAACATTCCAGCCAATTTTCCACTCACCTTATTGTTCACTTATCCAGCTTGCATCCCACCAATCTGGTTATAAGGAGACTATATGGGAGACCATGTCAAAGGCCTTGCCAAAGTCAAGGCAAACAATACGCACTGCTCTCCCCTTGTCCACAACATTATTATAGCAAATAGTGAGGTACTGGTAAACCCTTGGTAAACCGATGTTGGCTACTCCCGATCATTTTCTTGTCCTTCAGGTGTTTAGAAATGCCTTCTAGGAGAATTTGCTTCAAAATCTTCTCAGGGACTGAGGTGAGGCTGACCAGCCTGTAGTTGTCTAGTTCCTCCTTCTTGGCCTTCTTGAGGATGGCTGTGATGTTTGCCTTTTTGTAGTCATCAGGAAACTCTCCCCTTCAAAATTGCTGTGACCTTTCACAGAGCAGGCTAACTTTGACACTCCAGCACCCTCGGGTGCATTCCACCTGGTCCCTTGAACTTGTGTATATATAACTGAGTTAAGTGCCCCCTAATTCTATCTTCTCCTACTGTGGGTACTGCTTCATTCCTAGCAGAGTCTGCTAGGAGGCTCAGGGACTTGGGAGGCCAGAGGACAGATCTTACTAAGGCAAAAAAAAGGCATTGAGTACTTCAGCTTTTTCCATGTTCCTTGTCACTAGATCCCCCGCCTCAATGAGGAATGGACGCAGGCGGCTGAAGGGATGCCTACTAAAACATCACCTGTGCCAGTGTAACCAATCAATAAACCCCTACAGTGGAAGAAGGCTCAGAGGAGATGAGAACCCGTAATGTGCTCATGAAGCTCAGGGAAGTATGTAAGCAGTGACTGACCACAGCTGTTGAAAAAAAAGCTAAATTTATCTCAACACACAGGGAACCTTAAGGTGGCCTTTATTTTATGTAAACAGCTACATCAGTTGAGTGGATCAACTGGTTGTGTAAATGTTTTTCCTTACGTCAGTCAAAAGAGTGCGAACGTCTTCCTGAGTTAGCCAGACCAGCATGGGGGAGGTGTATATACTGCTCAGACCAACACAGAGTATGAAAACTGAACAACTAAAAGAAAAATTTAAAGAGAGAAATGGGCTTGAGTTGGTTTCAAAGCATGTATTCCTTCTGAGGGCCATGACGGTGAACATATTAAAGAGATCAGTAAAGAGAATCACATCTGCATTGTGATTCAGTTATGTAACATAATTGCTATATTCTTGTATTATGATTTCAGTACATTGCTGTATCACTCTGCTAAATCAAAATCTCATATAATGTCAAATATCTACAGATAAGTAAATCTGGTATCAGCCAGTAAGCCCTCCATGTGCGGAATATCTAAAAGAACCTGGTCAGAGAGTTTCAGACTCTGATAGTTGGTCCATCCTCTGATCCTTATCATTGTGGAAGTTTAGAGATCAGGAGGTCTGGGAGCAGAGGTCTGAGTTCCTGTGGTACTAGTACATTGCCCCCACGGGGTGGGGGGGGAATGGTGAGGCAAGCCAGAGCAATCCATGGAGGTGCTGTCAGTATTGTTAGCACATCACCATTGGTGTTGTCAGCCAACAACTGAGATTGAAAATAGAGGCTATAGAATAAGAGAATAGTTGACAAGGGTGGGACTCAGCTCCAGATTATGGCACCTTTTAAGTGTGTGGATAGTGGAGCCAGTGTCTCATCTCAGGGTGCAATTAACAAGGATCTTATCAGCATCTCTGTGCTCCTCACTTCTAGGTAAGGTAGTTAAAATACCGTTGCAGGGATGGGCTACCTTTCCGTGATAAAAGGGAAAATCTCCACAGCTGGAAGACAGTAACTCTAAAAAAAATGATCACTTTAGACCAGTAGGTGTTTGAAACTGCCTTAGAAGCAGCTACAGAGAGGCGTGCTGGAAAAAAAGCCCCATATAGGCGGGTAGCTCTAGAATGGGGAGGCTTAATATTGAGCTGGGGGCCATCCAAGACCCCAAGGATAGAGCTATTTTGATATCACACATACTATAGCAAGGTAACTGGTAACCATTCAAGATGATTAAGGAATTTAAATTTATACATAGATCATTGCAGAAAGAGAGATTTAAAATCTAATGGCAAAGAAGCTTTTACTAGCAATAACGGATAAATATCTAAGTTTCTCTTCTGAAAGTTAGTAATTTTTATACCCACAGGTATAACACTAAAAGAATATAGGTGTTGCTAATGCATGTTACCTTATCTCTTACTGCAGGAGAAATGAATTCCCACATTGGTTTTATTTATTTAAAATCATTTACTTTTTTCTGGAGTATTAAAGTGAAAAATGTGCTTATTACGGTCTCAGAAACAGTATTTTTCTTTTATGTAAGTGCCACAGGCCAAAATGTAACACTTTTTTTCCCCTCTCTTAGATCTCAGTCAAGATTTTATGAGGCCAGATATGAATTTCTCAATATTTTGTTGTTGTTCTTTCTCTTTGTTCTCCAAATCTATGTGTGTTAATCCTTCTGTATCAAACACCTCCATGTTATATGACGTAGGGAAAAAAACAGAAGCCCTACCAAAGCTGATGTTTCTCTCTGTGTTGGTTTCTCTACTCCTTCATTGTTTGCAATTGCTTTTGTGGCCCTCCTTCTTTAACTCTTACCGAGCCTGGTCAATCTGCAATTACATGCACAGCTCCCTGGCCTGTATTTCTGTTTGCCGTTTGCTTCCGCAGGCAAGCCAGCTGCTTTCTCATAAGGGAAATGAAATCTACCCTCAGTTTATCAAGGGTGATAAATGCTTCTCACTCTGTCTATATGTTGCTATCAAGAACAACATGGGGCAATTCTTGTAAACTTGCAAAACGTGTTTTCACCTTTTGGCAGCCTTCCTGAACTCAGGCTTCTTCCTGTCCTTTCTCCGATCTTTAGGACTTGGCTTTTTGATGCTGCTGAATGCCCATAACCCTCACTAATTTAATTTAAAGTTCTGCTCGCTCAGAAATTTGGGAAGTCAGGGACCGGCCATGCTGATCATATAATTCACAGTCTCTCCAGCCAGCACAGTGTACAAGTATATATGCATGAGTGTAAACTCCTTAAAATCAAGCAAGGCTTTAAAGGTTTAAAGGTTGTATGTAAAAGGAAGCATATGCTTAACTACTTAGCCCAATCTGTGGCAATGATAGAAATGATTCTCATGCTTGACTATCACAAAAGCAAGTAAATGTTTTCTCCTCCAGAGTCCCCAACAGTATAATTTCGTGTGATGAAAACACAACATTAAGATCAGCCTGACATTATCAATGACTATAGATTGTCAAGTGCAATTCAGCAGCCAAATCTCAAATCATACAAACTAACTGAATCATATTTTTCTTTCCTATTGCAAATGTTTATATGTTAGTATGTTCCTTAATCTGCTGAACACCAGTTTAACTTCTCGTCTTGGTGTTTCAGAAGTTATTTTGACAGAAAGGTTTCAGAAGGGCATGTCCCTGTTAATTCAGTGAAATCATCCCCCTCTCTCCAACACTCCCAAGCAAATAGAGCAAAGGGTCATGGGAAAGACCATTCTGAAATCTTGGCTGCTGTGAGTAGGAACAATGATACCTTTTCATTCCTTTCTGGAGGATACTAGTGACTAATGTCTAGGAAGAGCCTGGTTAGTTCCCATAGCTGCAGGTAACTGGCTCAAATGTTGTCATGCCATAGGTAACAGCAGCTTTCACTTCAGCTAAACCTCAGCTTTTTTTTTAATATATGCTTTGTTTTATCTATCTAGCTCTTTATTTAAATGCATAAGCTAATATTCAGCATTGCTTCCTATTAAGGAAAAAGTCTTGATGCCAAATTGGCTCATCATGCGTCATGAACACATCACATACTTTCTATACTCTCTCTCTCCAAGAATCAGAAAAGGCTGGGCCTGGTTCTGATTGCTTTTCTTAGTGTCTTCTTGCAGAGGAACAAGCTCCATTTATTTCAGTGAAACCACCTCTGGATGGAGATGTATTAAATATAAATTAAGCTATCCAAACCTGGCTCACTGGCATGCTTAATAATTTATTGAAGGCTTTCAGTGCACCCTTCTCATTAGAATCAAAGACAAGTTCTTAAACTGAAACTTATGACTGCATGGAGGAATTTCTAATATGTCTTACAAATGCTTTCAGAACACCTGTAACAAAAGGCATGAGACAATTTCAGTGGTTCTTTATTTCAAAGACGGGAAACAGAGTGCACACACTAGCGGATGTGAGTACAGATCATCAGGCTGGCCGAGTTCTGTTCTCAGGTATTCCAGTGAAATCCTAATAATTTCACTCATTTCAGGGGGCTTACTCTAGTCCTGAATACTATAAAGGAGAACTTGAGTGCCATGTATGTGCTGGAGATGGGATTCATTAGTATCAGAAAATGACATTAGTGTAATGTCTGAAAATGAGTTCCTCATTGTGAAGCCTGTCTTGCCAATATATTTACTTTAAACAAAATGCAGACTTGGAGCCCAAGATTTCTCATGAGCAAATCTGTCAGCTTGAAAGAAACCCTTTTTTAATTTCCTTCCTCCCACCACATGACCACTATGTATGAGTGTAAGTCTCACAGATTAGAAAATATTGCTCTTTACCATGGATTCATGACGAGTTTTTTTCATTCAAATTAACCTTTGCAAGCTTCATTACTTTTCTGTCAACTTCCCACTTACTGTCATAAACAGATTTCTGAAGGCTTAGCTGTGTTTGAGAGACACAAAACTGCAATGGCTATTGAATCACACTAGCCAGAGCTCTGGAGAAGAGGACTGTCATGAATAATGAGTGGACACATGCTGATATACACCACAAAATGGTGACGAATGAGCTCTCTTTTGTAGCTCTCCAGCCGTTCTAGCTCACAGGGAGAAGCAAGGCCCCTATTCTTATTTATCTCCACTTCTGTCACAATACATAGGTAAATTGTTCCAGAAAGGCTTTTTAGAGCATTTAAGGGAAGAGATCCTGCCTGGGCAATATGTAAGCTAGGGAAGAGCAGTATGCTTTCTTTTCAGCCTTACACATCTAAGCAGGTACCTCAATAAGCTGACACTGAATAAGCAATTTTGCATCTTCTTTGGAGAGAGGAAGCAAATTTTTCTTTTGCTATCTGGTTCTTCAAATGTAGATTGAATGTGGGCCTGAAGAGTCAGATATTCAGTTGTCTCTGTGAGTAGTCAGAAAAAGCTGATAAGATGAATTTAGAATTTTCCTTTATTTGTGCTCTTCTGCATTGCATGATTATTTCTAGGCCAAGGAGAGAAGGTACCAATCACCAGCAGTAATTTGTTGAACCAGACGAAGATACTAAAGCTAGGCCTCACTGCTTAGGAAAACACACATCCGAATTTCTCTCTGACAGACAAATTTTGGTTTCTAAAGTAAGAACACTCTCTTGAAGCAATGAGGTATGTTAATGATTGTTGTATAAATTAAACAAATGATGACATTTTAAGAGCTTAGAAAGTTTAACTTTCCTTTATGTTAAAGGGTTACTCTTAAATATGTTGCTGGGTAATCTGAAGTGCTAAGAATGCTTGCCATCTCTTTGGAAAAATACTGGACAGTTAAACAGATCAGGTTCCAAATATTTCTGTTGTTGGGAACCACAAACCTGATAAAGCTGTTGATTTCCATAATATTTCTGAGATGTTTTCCAGTGTGCTGGTCACTGTATGTTAAGTAGCCAAGGACAGCAAAGCTTACAAAAGAGACAGATCTAAATGTAGTGTTCCTTGTTTGTGCTTTAGCTTCTTAGCTACCAATCTGAGTTTCTACAGATACAGGAAGGGATATAACAATGGGCCTTCACAGTCTGAAGAAGTGTTAAAGCACTGAAAAAATTTTCCTTACTTAAAACAAAATAATGTTAATGTGTGGAAGACATTTATTGTCAGCATACTGTTTGTAGTGGGAAGATATTCTCTGAAAAAATTAGTTCTGATTGTAAAAGTGAAAGCCAATATAGAGATTTTGAGTTTGCCACAGAAAAAAAAAAGGATGTCTCAGATTGTAAACACTTTCTTTTTCTATTCTTTTTATTAGATTTTATTTCACCGTAACTTACATCAATGAGCATGTTCGCCATATCTCCATGAAAGTTCTTTTCCATCTCTACATCTTTCCGCTTAGATTTATTTCAGGTAATCTCAGCATCTCAGCATTTTTAGATATTGTGCTTGAGGATTATTTTTTAAAACTGCTGTTTTTGTCAACCAGTATTTCTTCTAACTTTCCCAAATGTCAGACATATTTGAACTCCTACATTGTCTGAAACAGTGGTTTTCTAGGTACTGCAGGTAGAGACTATAGCTTCTGCCTGCCATCCCAACTGACACATTCATCTCTGTTCAACAAGGACTCTAGGCACAAGGTTTATGCCTGCCCTTGTAATCCAAGACTTAGTTACAGATTCAAACTGAATGTGGTACTGCTACAAAAGGGTAATGAGTGGAAGGTTTGAAGAGCTCCTTCATCTCACAAGAGAATTGCCACAGAGGCTTCCCTCATAGGGGACTGCAGTCTCACCAGGCACAACGCAATGCCCAGCTGTCACTCTAGCCGTGAGGCCAGACAGCATCATGTAGAGGGGGAAGATTATCAGGTGACTGATAGGGAGAGGAACTTCAGGGCCTAACTGAACTTAGTATCTTTGGGGGGGAAAAAAAACCAAAAACCCTGCGGTCAGTATTGGACAACCTAGTTCAAATTTATCCTTTCAAAACAACAGCAGAAATGCTGCTAGGTCCATCTCAAGGAATCCTATCTAGCAGAACTGATGTGATAGAAAACACAAGCAGTCCCTCCTCCTCGTGCCAGTAATGAGCCAGTTCAACCTATTGACAAACAAAATTAAAGGTGGTAATGTTCTGCTAATGCATTGTTCTCTCAAAACATTTTCTAACGCTTTGTTGCTTTAAGGTGACCATCCCCTCGCTGGTCTGCAAAGCTGGTATTGTGCTGCTGTGTATCAGCACCTTTGGAAGTTGTGAAATCATTCTGAGGATCAATTGCTCCCAGGATAATTAATTCAGGATCTTATTCTGCCATATGCTGCATACTCTTAGCTCCCATTTGGGGATATGCTCAGTGACATGTAAAATTAGGTGACCTCAAGGCTTGCTTCTGTTCCCCACAGAAGTCAACTACAGAACTTCAAATGCCTTGAGTAGTAAAGGATCAGACCCTCCCTGGGAAGTAGAGGAGACAAGCAAACCTGTGAAATCTTTGCACTGAAGACTGCTCAGTATCACAGTGTAATGTGACTATTCACTGGAGACATTTTTCAGGCTTAAACACTCAATAATTTTTGAGTACATAAAGAACATTATAATGATGGCTAATGTTATATCTCCAATATACCATGTAAAATACATAATGCTGAGATCAATGGTGAATTAAAAGCACTGAAATGACAGCCTTTCAGTTCAAACAAAGCACGGTATTAAAATTCTGGCGGGTGAGTTCGGAAACAAAAATCATCAGCTTCTGACTGATGTAGTCACCTCCCTGGCTTAGCGTCAAAATAGGTCAATAGAGCTTTCTTTTCACAACGGCTAGAAGTAAATGGAAACTTTGCTGTATTCCAGCCTAAATCAGTAGGAAAAGAGACATTTCCACTGTCACGTAGCTTTTATATTTGTTACATGATATTCAGTGATATTAAATTACAGCTGACAGGTTTTCAGCAAAGGGAAATACTCTTGTTCTTGATGATGGCACCACCCTTTGCATGCTCACACCCTAGACGTTACAGCCCAGCAACGTAAAACACTGCAGGACCTCGAGGTTCAGCTCAGCCAAGCAGGGCAAGGTCAGTCAGCGAAGCAGGAAGAGAACAGGGGAGGAGGGTGGGGGTAGACATGGCAGCCTGGCCATAACCCCAGCGACTAGGGCTCAGTTTCTAATGGCAACAATCTCTGAGCACTGCTTCATAATTAAGTGCTAAATAAAAGTGCTGTGAATAGTGCATCCTTGGTTACAAATTTCGGCTTCATATTCCTCTTCAGACAGATATTCAGTTTGAAGATTCCTCACACTTCAGCAGGGATTGTGAGATTAAGATATGTTCAGGGTCTCAATATTTTTAAATGAAGTGATGTCTTTTGTCAAGTTTTGCTTGTGATCACTGTGTTCCTACTACCTGGAGCTACGTCTTCATGTGAATACATTACTAGGATATTTTCCAAGTGTACCTCTGGAATCATTGCAAAAACTGAGACAAAGTTATCATATTCATAGATTACAATGACAGGGTCTATGCACAGAAAGAAAGGGTATAAATGAAATGCAGGTCAAAAAGAACAAAAGTGTAACATCTTTTCAAAACTTACAGCAGACTTTTCCCATACAAGAAAAATAATCCCGTTAAACATAAGCTCTCAGTCACACACAGTTCTGCAAAAAAACAAGGCCACTAGCAAAACTGAATATTTGTTATAAGAAAGATAGGACTCAAACCTTAGTAGCTGAATGAAAAAATAATCCCCTAAAAATGTAAATGACTATATTTCTTCATTATAATGCTTTCATGATTACAATTAGTACAAACACATTTACTGTGTTTATTAGCATCACTGTGAATGTTGATAGGTTTGCATTAGCAAAACAGGGCTTCATATCTTTTTCATACAGCAAGGTATTATTTTTAAAGCATTATAGGAACAGGAAACAGGAAAGCAGATATCTGAAAAAGGGGCTGACCGACTATCTGGTGTATAGCTATTGCTATTTTAGTGCATTTAGAGAGAATTATATATAATCTATATTAGAGTGAGATTTTAATGTGTTTATGTATAACCATGTGATTTTCTGAATATGAGATTCCACTTTGTTAGAAATGGTACTAAAACCGTCCTTTGCATGCTCTGGACAAATGCATTTCAGTGATGGATGGATTAGTGTACTAAATGAGGTGTGGTTCGGAAAGGGGTTACTGCAAAGGTTACTTCTTTGCTTTGAATTCCTCAGAGTATAGGTGTACCCACAGTGCCCTATCGCGCTGTATCCAATTTCTCAGGTAATTGCTCAGAAATGCTTTTCTGCACTCCCTTTTCCTTTTGTGTGTATGTGCAAGTCCCTATGTGTGGTGGTAATGAAGGGAGGAGGGGATGAAGAAAAGAGGGTTGGGCTCAGTATGACTCCTAAAGATCTGAGGCTTCTCCAGAGCTAAAATAATGGGCATATTCCTTCCTTTTCTTCTTGGGCAAAGGGCTAGTATTAATTAAAGAAGGCAGCTTTTCCCACTTAGCAAGGGGCATTCCCTAGGTGAGTTTTTTCTTCTGGCTACTCAACAGAGAGAGCAAATCACCAAACAACCCCCACCTTTTTTTTCCCCTCTCTGTTAAGTATTGCTAATACTCTTTTTATTTTCGCTTTTTGGCTTTTTTAATTTTTAAATAGCCCCCTAAGCCTGGAAGGCGGGCACTGCTCTAAATCCCCGCTGGCACCTGCTGGCAAGGACACAGCTCATTTGCTGCTGGCTTCCCAACGAGACGCCCCTTTGCAGCGGGGAGCCCACGGCAGTTACGGCAGAGCGGGGTTCTCCCTCCCTCCTTTCCTCCTGGGGGAAAACGGCCTTTTCCTTTCCAGGTTTGGGGAAGTCAGTCGGCACAAGACTGGGACACGGCTGTGGGGTCAGGGTCCAGCCCTGACCAAGGCCGGGAGCTGCATGGCGGCCTTTGGGGTTGCTGGGGTTCAGTGAGCAAGCTGCTTTGCTGGCTCTGTTGTAACCTCATGACTGGTGTAAATATAAAAGTAAATGCAAAATACTTCATGTGTTACGGTCATACCAAAACGTATTGGTTTCTCCTACATGTAGTTTAACTGAAATAAATTCCAGCTTCAGCGCGGCCGGTTGGCTGCCACCACGATTAAGTGCTGCGTTTTCCTATGGACAGAAAGAGAGGGCCGCTAATTCCTAGTTTTGCCCCTTTTCTCTCTAGTCCGCTCCGGCCGCGGCGGTCTGACTGAACGCGTTCACCGCCGCCGTTGGCGTCCGCCCTCTCCGACCGCCGAGCCCCTCGCCGCGCCAAACATCTGCAGCCCCGCACAGAGCGACTTGTGTACGCCGGCCCCGCCGGCCCATGAAGCGCCGCTTTGTTCGCCCGGCCGGCCCGGCCGCCCGGCGCAGAGGCGAATGGCCGCGCATACTAACGAAGCCCCTCGTCACCCTCTTCGCCCCCCGCCTCCAGCCCGGGGACCCCACCGGCCGCTCGGCCCGAGGCCCAGCAGCAGCGGCAGGAGGCCGCCGGCCCGTTGCCATGGCGACGCGGCGGCCTGCGGGGGTGGCTCCGGCCCTGCCCCACGGCTGGCCGGCGGCGAGGGGAGCCCTGGGGCAGCCCCCCAGCCGCCCCCCCTCGCCCCCGGCAGCAATGTCCTGCCTGCCCGCAGGGCGGCCGCGCGGAGCCAAAAATGGGCTTTAGGTGGGAGACGGGGCCAAAACCGAGGTGATTTGTCAGCGGGAGGAATCTGTAGCTTCTCAGGATCGTAGCAGTGCAGGTCATTACTGTGTCATTGTTTTTTTCTTTTTTTCCAAAACCCACCGCGATTTACAGTAATTAAAAAAAAAAGGGGTGGGGGGGCTCAGCTCTGCTCTCAAGTTGGCCTGTTTAAACCCAGAGGTAATCAGTGGAGCTTCCCTGCTTCTTCGTGGTGCAAACGATAGCAGCTTCCAGCCCAACACACCTCATATTCAGGGAGCGAGAACAAAGGAGCAGGGTAAAGTGCGGGGGGCTGCGATGCCGACATCTGCAAGCCATTTTCCGAGGCAGCGCCAGGCTCGTCAGCGGCGCGGGGAAGGCTCCCGGAGCGGGGGGCTCCGGCTCCCCCCCAGGCTTTGGCCCCTGACTGAGCGCTGGCCGTGGAGCGGGGCGGCAGGTAGCGCCCACCAAGCCGCCCCCTGCACCACCACGCGGCGCATTTTGATTTCCAGGTCTCCTTTAGGTACACACGAGGAAAACATTGCTTCCCCTCCCCAAACCGAACGCTACTAACTGCCTCTTAATAATGCAATTAGAGAATATATTTCTGGGCTTGACATAAAGGTAAACACCTCCAGTGATTTTTGCATTGTTTTTGATTAACATTGGCCTGGCTTACTCAGGTTGGCTGAGCTCCTCTGGTGACGGGCCCATGTCCTGAATAAGAGAGAAGGGACAGAGTGACTCCTTTAGCTCAAAGGGTGGACAGCTGTGCTGGGGTGTTGGCGATCCCAGGTTCAGTCCTTGCTGAAGACTCACTGTGCTTGTAGGCATCTGCTCAGGGAGCTGCCGCACTCCCCATAAAGAGATATTGGATCTGGATTTTATATCTGAGAGATGTTTCAGCTGGAGACACAATCTATTTAGAAATAGAATATTTCCAGTGGAAAGAGTTAACTTCAAACTGCCAGCCTTACATAGTTGTATAATATTTGATGTTTTTCTTTTTTTCATTTAGGATTTGTCAAAACAATCCAAAAATAAAATAAAGCAGAGGGAACAGAAAAATATCTGGGCTGAAGTGCACTTATGAACTGGATTCTCCACCCTCTTGAGATCATTCATTGAATAAGTTTTTGATTTGGTAAGCTATTTAATACAAAACTGGAGAGAAATAAAAATGATAGGAGATTAAACAAATTAGCTTTTTTTAAAAGCTAAAAGTTAGCAAAAATAAGACAAGAGCTAAATAGCATGAATTAATTTCTTCAGGAGTTTTGCTACATAAATGCAATAGGCAGCTTAGTCTAAGAGTGGGTTGTCAACCCTTGAAAGAATCACGTTATGTATATGCCATCATAAATTAAAGTGAAGTTCTGGCACTGAGAATAGAGGCATTGCTTTCCTGTACTTTTATGGTATCTCATGACTTATGGTGTCATGTAATTTACGTTATATAATACTTAAAGGACACCAAAATACTAATTCTCTGAAGAGACTACTGTTTATTGAAGTACATGATCGCAAGCGTTTACCACGGTGCTCTGAGCTAATCCCCCCTTTGTCTGATTTCTGAAGTAAATGATTTTAAGGATCATTTGTATTCAAAAAAACTACTCTCCGCTGGCTTTCCGGTGTACTTAGCAATGTATCGCTATTGTTCTTAGCAAGGTTGCTATCATACAAAATGAATGAAAGATGACAAAAGGAGAAGGTTGAAGAAGAGCTCTGGGAATTTTAGGACTTTCAGTTCTACCATTTCTCCCTTTCATTGCACTATTCTCTAACATAGCTTAGTTAAACAGCTACTGTAGATTAATCAAGTACTGCAGGTGGAGCAACTAGCCAGAGCTTAGTAAGGCAAGCTGTTCTAGTAAATTATCCTTAAAAGAAAAATAACCTTTGATGTTTGAATAAATGCAGTTGTTTCTACTACTTTCCTGGTAAGCAACATTATCTGAAGTGTCACTTGGAGGATCCACCCAAGAGCTAAGTGCATTTGTAAAAAGTTCCCAGTAAGTATTCAGCCATGCAGCTGGATTAGTGTCCCTTTGTGAGAACAGGTACTTGTTAAAAGTACATGCAAATCTTGCCACGCCTGTATTTTTTTTTTCTGTGACACTTTGTGAAAAGGGAGTATTACCACAGTGGACAATAGGAATGTGCGCGGGTGTGGTTGGAACTGGGGTATGCTGTTACTGGGGATCTGGAGAAGTTTCAGAGAAACTGAGAGAAGGTGAAGCCAGGACGCTGAGGGGATCATAGGGACGGCAAGAGAAACAGAAGCGAGAAAGAATCTAGAAGCATTACTAGAGACATGCTTCTTATCCCCAACATTTCAAAAAGAGGTTTTAACTCTGAGAAATAAGTATGGAAATGAATTATCTACAGTCTGTGGTTCCCAAGGTATTTGCAAGTGTCTTTAATGTTTCCACTCTAAAAGGGGGTTTAGTTCTTTTCTCTGTACACTGCCATTTCAAAGGCAGTCCCCTAGAGTAAAATTCAGCTTTGGCCTCAAGCACAGAAATTCAGCTATCTAAATGTGAGCGAGGAATCTAACTTCCCATTGTAGAAAATGGGAGGAGAATTCAGGTTCCTCCATTGGGGTCATTTAAACCTTGTATTTTAATAAACCTGAGGCACTTAGAAGGCGCTTTCAGACACAACACAATGTGGGCCTCTCACGGATGTCCATAACTTCTGGACAGGCAACTGGAGGCCAGGTAGGGTGTCCAGGGCACTTCAAAGGGCACAAGATAGCTTTTTTTTTAGACAACGGAAGTAAGCTCATTACACGGAAAGGAATTTATGCCCTAAAGTAGACACTTCCATTTAGTCAGCTGAGTAACTCTCCATACTCCAATACTGGCTGCATTCACAAGATCTATAATGACCACGTAGGCACTTAAATACCTAGCTCATACCAAGGAGTCTATGCTCAGGTTCCTAAATTCTGGTGCCTACCATCTGGAGCTGAATCCCATCCCTGCAGGCTTATTTACTTGTCTAAATATTGGTGACCAGCGTTCTCTGAGATAGCCTTACATCACTATCAGTTATCACATAGGACCTAAGGGACACCGAAATCTTTTGGGCTGTCAATGAGCCTAAGCTTGTGTGAAGCTCTTTTCTTGTCAGGCACCTCTTAAAACTCAACTCTGCAAACCTTTTCTGAGGCAATACTTCTCTCATTAAGTTTCTTCTTTTGCCTCTATAAATAAGTGTTATATACGTGCATGTATTTTCTAGAAACTCAGAGCTGAAAAAGCCTAAGTATGAATGAAATAAATGAAGAGCTCTCTTTTTCTAGAATCTTTATTATCTTAGAAGGCACGCTCTTGTTAAATGGGAAGAAAAGGTGGGGAAGGAACAGGGGAGCCATTTAAGAAACTGAAAAGTGTAAATTGCAGAAATCTTGCTGTTCCATGAAGTTAAGGGTTGAGCAAAACCTTTATAAAGTAGAGGGCTAAAAAGCATTGAACTTCGGGGGTTTCATTCAGGAAAGGACTTGAAATGGAGAAGGCTAAAGGAAAATCAATGTTGGGAGAGTAACACTAAAAATAAACAGGTATACAAACATTGTGAAAAACTCCAAGGAAAAAGAGAAGTAAATCACAGTTTTCTAAAGAGGTAGCACAGGGAAAGAAAATTTGATACACTTTTAGACAGGTCTCTGAGAGATTTCTCACCACTGAAGTTAACATTCATTTGGGTAAAGAGCGAGAGGACCCATCTCTACTTGCAGAGATTCCTTACTAGTTTTTTTAAGACAAGGTGGTGACAAAGTTTGATTGTCCATTCCTTTAGAGGAGTGTTCTCACAGTTAGGTCCAGAATTTCTCTTACTCTTCCATCTCTTTTTCCTCTGAAAAGGAAAAAAAAAAACCCTTCTTCCTCCTTCAAAGGAGTTTTATGTGACAGAAAGTCAGGTCATCCTTTTAGTCTTTTCAATATTTTATGAGAAGCTTGCCTACCTTTAGAGATTCTTTAGCTTTTAGGATTGAGAGAGAAGCAACTCAATCTTGTGCTTCTGTGCCAAGAGCATATGGAGTTCCCCTGGTGAAATGTTTAAGCCAGCCACTTGAACATCCTCCAACCTTTTCACCTTCTCATGTCAATATAGGCTTGAAGTCATAGTTGTATAGATACCATTATGGGGCTGGATCTAACAAAGGACTTGAAGCATATACAGCAGGACTTAGGTGGAATTGTAATGCCTAAGCATTGCATTGTGATCCAAAAGCCACCCGCTCATCTGCTGCCTACCTTGATTAGATGCCTTCCTGTATGATGGTAAAGTTCTCAAGACCCATACAGCCAAATGACATAGCTTGATACCTTTCTTTTGCCCAAAGTAGGGGAGGGGTGGGAAAGTGGGTAATCCTCCATCTACAAACCCTTGATGGACCTAATGTATTAGATGTTTTCCTAATGGATTGAGCCCCACAAAAAATGCAGTGGACGCTTTCCTTCCTACTTTTCTGTAGCCCTGACTAGCCTAAGTCCCAGATGGAGCGGATGTGAGACAGGCTCATGTGGTCAGTATTTCCTGCTGACAGTGGCTTCTCACTCAGTGTGCTGGCTGTTTGAAATCCTTGTTGAGACATTCCTGATAATTCCTGCCCAGGACATAGCTGCTCAGCGTAGGTGTTGAGGGCAAAAGCATAGAAATGCAGCATAGAAGTATGAAGTGGCCAAATCTGTATTTCATCTACTCCCTCTTAAATTCTTTCTCTTAGAAATTCTTCTCTAATTTTCACTGTTCCAGCGCATGCCTGTTTCCTTCAAACTGATGAGAGAAGGCATTGCTCTGATCCAGCCTTGATCCTTTCATAGACATCCAGTCATCTTTCATTGTCATGTAACTTCATGATAAGCTTTAACCATACTATTAGCTGTTTGGTTACTGGTCCTACTTGGGTGGTCTGGACATGTGTCATATGCATCCTAGGCAGGAATAATCCCATGCACCAGTACAGGCTGGGGGTTGACCTGCTGGAAAGTAGCTCTGCAGAGA
The DNA here is from genome assembly GCF_040807025.1 of Struthio camelus. Lineage (NCBI taxonomy): Eukaryota > Metazoa > Chordata > Aves > Struthioniformes > Struthionidae > Struthio > Struthio camelus. The sequence goes on along the minus strand of NC_090942.1, from coordinate 177,943,781 downwards.
AGGACCTGGGAGTGCTGGTGGACAACAAGTTAAACATGAGCCAGCAGTGTGCCCTTGTGGCCAAGAAGGCCAATGGTCTCCTGGGGTGCATTAGGCAGAGTGTTGCCAGCAGGTGGAGGGAGGTGATCCTGCCCCTCTCCTCAGCCCTGGTGAGGCCTCACCTGGAGTACTGTGTCCAGTGTTGGGCTCCCCAGTACAAGAGAGACATGGCACTCCTGGAGAGAGTCCAGCGGAGGGCTACCAAGATGATTAGAGGGCTGGAGCACCTCTCCTATGAAGAAAGACTGCAAGAGCTGCGCCTGTTCAGCCTGGAGAAGAGAAGATTGAGAGGGGATCTCATCAATGTGTACAAGTATCTGCAGGGGGAGTGTCAAGAGGATGAGGCCAGACTCTTCTCCGTGGTGCCCAGCAACAGGACAAGAGGCAACGGGCAGAAACTGAACCACAGGAACTTCCACCTGAACATGAGAAAAAACTTCTTCACTGTGAGGGTGACAGAGCATTGGAACAGGTTGCCCAGAGAGGTAGTGGAGTCTCCTTCGCTGGAGATATTCCAAACCTGTCTGGATGTGATCCTGGGCAATATGCTCTAGGTGACCCTGCTTGAACAGGGAGGTTGGACTAGATGATCTCCAGAGGTCCCATCCAACCTAAACGATTCTGTGATTCTGTGATCCATCTGAATGAGAGATTATGCTAGCCCTATAACAGTCTAATCTGGAGGTAAACAGCAGCAGGAGGGGCGCAGACCAACCTTACAATCAAAATGTTTGCGAAGAAACAGTAAACAGACAAAAAATATTCATAATTTGTCCACTGCTTCCTAAGTAATCACTTCAGCTGATACTGCTTTTTGAATTAGCAGTTACCTATAAAATTATAGTATCCATAGATTTGGTTAACTGTGATATTTTTTTCAGAAGAATTTATCTTTCAGAAACTTTTCTACCACACATTCTGAAATGACATTTTCCCCTGTTATTATTCTAGAATTTTGAGTGTGAACTTAGCCACACAGATCATCCCTCTGCATTTTGAGACTGACACCCTAGGGGCTTTATGTTTTCCCTGCGTCCATCTGCTGACAGGAGGAGTTTTAGCTAGTGTTTGGGCTTGCATAACAGGGCGTGTGGAGAAACAAATTAGCAGGTAAGAAATTACCATTCTTCAAACTAATTTCTTTTTTCCTTCTTTTCTTTCCGAGTAAGAGGCACAAAGATAAGTGGCAGCACATGGCTTATAGCTGCCTTATTATATAGCAGCCTTCCCATGTGGCCAGTTCAAAAGCTAACTAATAGTTCTGATGCTAACTAAGCTGGCAAAAAAGATTCCAATGGGTGGATGTGAGAATAACATCTGCCTTTCAAACCTTATGCTTGCCAACATAGGCATGTGAGGCTTTTTGTTGTTCCAAGAACCTCTGAAGCATAGCGAAGGTAAAGGTCCTATGAATTGGAACCACCTGCTTGACTAATGTTTTGGCAAGCTGCTGTTTTCCTGGAGCTGGTTCAGGACATTCTAGGCTTTGTGGAATG